>NC_057795.1:621458403-621826788 GCF_018294505.1 Triticum aestivum
TGCATTAAAAGACACATTTTCTAAATTTCTTCCATATGTTCAAAACATGTTCCCGTCTCCAAAAATTGTTCACAACTTCAAAAAAAAATCATGTTTTTATAAAACGTTCATGCTTTTAAGAAATGTTTGTGAATTTCAACAAATGTTCCGTTCAAATTTCTTGTTTGTCCTTTTTTAAAATGTATAGAATTTTTAAAAAGGTAATTTGGAAAATTGTTCACGTTGCCAAGTATATTTGGCATTTCATAGTTATTAGTTTTTGAAAAGTTCAAAAAAAAAGTTTCGAATCTGACGCTGCATTAGATTCTTTAATATTAACGCTAAGTATTGGATAGCAGAACGCATTTGTTTGAGTGGCTAGCAATATACTGGGCCTTCTCCGCATCCGGCACATCAAGCTAAGTCGGCTTGTTTAGAATAAGGGACACCATAAATTATTGACAGTGGTAGCTTCCAGTCGTCAATAAAAGAGAATATGCCGGTTAATTATAATTGAAACAAATTATGGGCACGTGCCAATAAAAAAAGAATATATTGGTTTGGCTCTAATTAAAGGGTGTCGTGTTGAACTAGAGAATACAGACATGTGAGGGTCTTGATCCATTCTTATATTAAGCTAGAGGCATGTAATTTTATTCTTCCGTTGCAACGCACGGGCATGTGTGCTAGTTCTTCATATATAGAGTCTCCTATATTGTCACTTTCATATACTAGTGGGAATTTTCATTATAGAACTTGGCTTGTATATTACGATGATGGGCTTCCTCAAACGTCCGAGGTCTTCATAAGCAAACAAGTTGGATGCACACCCACTTAGTTTCCAGTTTGAGCTTTCATACACTTATAGCTCTTAGTGCATCCATTGCATGGCAATCCCTACTCCTCATATTGACATCAATTGATGGGCATCTCCATAGCCCGTTGATTAGCCGCGTCGATGTGAGACTTTCTCCTTTTTTGTCTTCTCCACATAACCCCCACCATCATATTCTATTTCATTTATAGTGCTATATCCATGGCTCATGCTCATGTATTGCGTGAAAGTTGGAAAAGTTTGAGAATACTAAAGTATGAAACAATTGCTTGGCTAAAACCGGGGTTGTGCATGATTTAAATACTTTGTGTGGTGAAGATGGAGCATAGACAGACTATATGATTTTGTAGGGATAACTTTCTTTGGCCATGTTGTTTTGAAAAGATTATGATTGCTTTATTAGTACATTTGAAGTATTATCGTCTTAATGTCAAATGATAGACTATTGCTTTGAATCACTCGTGTCTTAATATTCATGCCATGATTAGATTACATGATCAAGATTATGCTAGGTAGCATTCCACATCAAAAATTATCTTTTTATCATTACCTACTCGAGGACGAGCAGGAATTAAGCTTGGGGATGCTGATACGTCTCCGTCGTATCTATAATTTTTGATTGTTCTATGCCAATATTCTACAACTTTCATATACTTTTGGCAACCTTTTATATTATTTTTGGGACTAACATATTGATCCAGTGCCCAGTGCCAGTTCCTGTTTGTTGTTTGTTTATGTTTCGCAGAAAACCCATATCAAACGGAGTCCAAACGGGATAAAAACGGACGGAGAATATTTTTGGAATATTTGTGATATTTGTGAAGAAGAATCAACGCGAGACGGTGCCCGAGGGGGCCATGAGGCAGGGGGCGCGCCATGATGACCCACAAGTGTAGGGGATCTATCGTAGTCCTTTCGATAAGTAAGAGTGTCGAACCCAACGAGGAGCAGAAGGAAATGACAAGCGGTTTTCAGTAAGGTATTCTCTGCAAGCACTGAAATTATCGGTAACAGATAGTTTTGTGATAAGGTAATTTGTAACGGGTAACAAACAATGAGAGTAAATAAGGTGCAGAAAGGTGGCCCAATCCTTTTTGTAGCAAAGGACAAGCCTGGACAAATTCTTATATAGAGAAAAACTCTCCTGAGGACACATGGGAATTATCATCAAGCTAGTTTTCATCACGTTCATATGATTCACGTTCGTTACTTTGATAATTTCATATGTGGGTGGACCGGTGCTTGGGTACTGCCCTTTCTTGGACAAGCATCCCACTTATGATTAACTCCTATTGCAAGCATGCGCAACTACAAAAGAAGTATTAAGGTGAACCTAACCATAGCATGAAACATATGGATCCAAATGAGCCCCTTACAAAGCAACTCATAAACTAGGGTTTAAGCTTCTGTCACTCTAGCAACCCATCATCTACTTATTACTTACCAATGCCTTCCTCTAGGCCCAAATAATGGTGACTTCCTCTAGGCCCAAATAATGGTGAAGTGTCATGTAATCGACGTTCACATAACACCACTAGAGGAGAGACAACATACATCTCATCAAAATATCGAACGAATACCAAATTCACATGACTACTAATAGCAAGACTTCTCCCATGTCCTCAGGAACAAACGCAACTACTCACAAAGCATATTCATGTTCATAATCAGAGGGGTATTAATATGCATTAAGGATCTAAACATATGATCTTCCACCAAATAAACTAACTAGCATCAACTACAAGGAGTAATCAACACTACTAGCAACCCACAGGTACCAATCTAAGGCTTGGGTACAATGATTGGATACAAGAGATGAACTAGGGTTTGAGAGGAGATGGTGCTGGTGAAGATGTTGATGGAGATTGACCCCCTCCTGATGCGAGAATCGTTGGTGATGACGATGGTGATGATTTCCCCCTCCCGGAGGGAAGTTTCCCCGGCAGAACAGCTCCGCCAGAGCCCTAGATTGGTTCTGCCAAGGTTCCGCCTCGGGGCGGTGGAGTTTCGTCCCGAAAGCTTGCTTATGATTTTTTCCAGGGTAAAAGACTTCATATAACAGAAGATGGTCACCGGAGGGCTGCCAGGGGGCCCACGAGGCACGGGGCGCACCCAGGGGGGTAGGGCACGTCCCCACACTCGTGGCCAGGGTGTGGGCCCCCTCTGATACTTCTTCCACTCAATATTTATTATTAATTCCAAAAAAGACTTTCGTGGAGTTTCAGGACTTTTGGAACTGTGCAGAATAGGTCTCCAATTTTGCTCCTTTTCCAGCCCAGAATCCCAGCTATCAGCATTCTCCCTCTTCATGTAAACCTGTAAAATAAGAGAGAATAGCCATAAGTATTGCGACATAATGTGTAATATCAGTCCACAATGCAATACATATCGATATAAAAGCATGATGCAAAATGGACGTATCACGCCCCTGACCCTCGTGGGCACCCCGTAAGGCGGTTGTTGCTCTTCTTTTGCCGCAAGAAAGCTAATTTTCGGGAAAAAAATCGTGGCAAAGGTTTCAATCCAATCGGAGTTACGGATCTCGGGATATATAAGAAACGGTGAAAGGGCAAAATACCGAAACGCAGAAACAGAGAGAGACAGAGAGACAGATCCAATCTCGGAGGGGCTCTTGTTGGGGAACGTTGCAGAAAATTAAAAATTTTCCTACGGTTTCACCAAGATCCATCTATGAGTTCATCTAAGCAATGAGTCATGGGAGAGAGATTGCATCTACATACCACTTTGTAGATCGCGTGCGGAAGCGTTCAAGAGAACGGTGATGATGGAGTCGTACTCGCCGTGATTCAAATCACCGATGACCAAGTGTCGAACGGACAGCACCTCCGCGTTCAACACACGTACGGAGCGGATGACGTCTCCTCCTTCTTGATCCAGCAAGGGGGAAGGAGAGGTTGATGATGATCCAGCAGCACAACGGCGTGGTGGTGGATGTAGCAGAACTCCGACAGGGCTTCGCCAAGCTGCTGCGGGAGGAGGAAGAGGTGTAGCAGGGGGAGGGAGGCGCCAATGCACAGGGTGCGGCTGCCCTCCCCCTTGCCCTCCTTTATATAGGCCCCCAGGGGGCGGCCCTGGGAGATGCAATCTACCAAGGGGGGCGGCGGCCAGGGGGGTGGAGTGCCCCCCAAGGCAAGTGGTGCCCCCCCCCCCACCTAGGGTTTCCAACTCTAGGCGCAGGGGGCCCAAGGGGGGGCGCACCAGCCCACTAGGGGCTGGTTCCCCTCCCACTTCAGCCCACGGGGCCCTCCGGGATAGGTGGCCCCACCCGGTGAACCCCCGGGACCCTTCCGGTGGTCCCGGTACAATACCGGGTGACCCCGAAACTTTCCCGATGGTCGAAACAGCACTTCCTATATATAATTCTTTACCTCCGGACCATTCGGGAACTCCTCGTGACGTCCGGGATCTCATCTTGGACTCCTAACAACATTCGGTTTGCTGCATACTCATATTCATACAACCCTAGCGTCACCGCACCTTAAGTGTGTAGACCCTACGGGCGGGAGACATGCAGACATGACCGAGACGGCTCTCCGGTCAATAACCAACATCGGGATCTGGATACCCATGTTGGCTCCCACATACTCCTCGATGATCTCATCGGATGAACCACGATGCCGAGGATTCAAACAACCCCGTATACTATTCCCTTTGTCAGACGGTATGTTACTTGCCCAAGATTCAATCGTCGTATCCCAATACCTCGTTCAATCTCGTTACCGACAAGTCACTTTACTCGTACCATAATGCATGATCCCGTGACCATACACTTGGTCACTTTGAGCTCATTATGATGATGCACTACCGAGTGGGCCCAGTGATACCTCTCCGTTATACGGAGTGACAAATCCTAGTCTCGATCCGTGTCAACCCAACAGACACTTTTGGAGATACCTGTAGTGCACCTTTATAGTCAGCCAGTTACGTTGTGACGTTTGGTACACCCAAAGCACTCCTACGGCATCCGGGAGTTACACGATCTCATGGTCTAAGGAAGAGATACTTGACATTTGGAAAAGTTCTAGCAAAACGAACTACACGATCTTGTGCTATGCTTAGGATTGGGTCTTGTCCATCACATCATTCTCCTAATGATGTGATCCCGTTGTCAACGACATCTAATGTCCATAGTCAGGAAACCATGACTATCTGTTGACCAACGAGCTAGTCAACTAGGGGCTTACTAGGGACGTATTGTGGTCTATGTATTCACACGTGTATTATGATTTCCGGATAATACAATTATAGCATGAATAAAGACAATTATCATGAACAAGGAAATATAATAATAAACCTTTTATTATTGCCTCTAGGGCATATTTCCAACAGTCTCCCACTTGCACTAGAGTCAATAATCTAGTTACATTGTGATGAATCAAACACCCATAGAGTTCTGGTGTTGATCATGTTTTGCTCGCGAAAGAGGTTTAGTCAATGGATCTGCGACATTCAGATCCGTATGTACTTTGCAAATATCTATATCTCCATCTTGAACATTTTCACGGATGGAGTTGAAACGACGCTTGATGTGCCTGGTCTTCTTGTGAAACCTGGGCTCCTTGGCAAGGGCAATAGCTCCAGTGTTGTCACAGAAGAGTTTGATCGGCCCCGACGCATTGGGTATGACTCCTAGGTCGGTGATGAACTCCTTCACCCAAATTGTTTCATGCGCTGCCTCCGAGGCTGCCATGTATTCCGCTTCACATGTAGATCCTGCCACGACGCTCTGCTTGCAGCTGCACCAGCTTACTACCCCACCATTCAACATACACGTATCCGGTTTGTGACTTAGAGTCATCCAGATCTATGTCGAAGCTAGTGTCGACGTAACCCTTTACGACGAGCTCTTCGTCACCTCCATAAACAAGAAACATGTCCTTTGTCCTTTTCAGGTACTTCAGGATATTCTTGACCGCTGTCCAGTGTTCCTTGCCGGGATTACTTTGGTACCTTCCTACCAAACTTACGGCAAGGTTTACATCAGGTCTGGTACACAGCATGGCATACATAATAGATCCTATGGCTGAGGCATAGGGGATGACACTCATCTCATCTTTATCTTTTGCCGTGGTCGGGCATTGAGCCGAGCTCAATCTCACACCTTGCAATACACACAAGAACCCTTTCTTGGACTGATCCATTTTGAACTTCTTCAAAATCTTATCAAGGTATGTGCTTTGTGAAAGACCTATGAGGCGTCTTGATCTATCCCTATAGATTTTGATGCCTAATATGTAAGCAACTTCTCCAAGGTCCTTCATTGAAAAACACTTATTCAAGTAGGCCTTAATGCTGTCCAAGAATTCTATATCATTTCCCATCAAAAGTATGTCATCTACATATAATATGAGAAATGCTACAGAGCTCCCACTCACTTTCTTGTAAACGCAGGCTTCTCCGTAAGTCTGCATAAACCCAAACACTTTGATCATCTCATCAAAGCGAATATTCCAACTCCGAGATGCTTGCACCAGCCCATAAATGGATCGCTAGAGCTTGCACACTTTGTTAGCATTCTTAGGATCGACAAAACTTTCCGGCTGCATCATATACAGCTCTTCCTTAAGATAACAGTTAAGGAATGCCGTTTTGACGTCCATCTTCCATATCTCATAATCATACTATGCGGCAATTGCTAACATGATTCGGACGGACTTAAGATTCGCTACGGGAGAGAAAGTCTCATCATAGTCAATCCCTTGAACTTGCCGATAACCCTTAGCGACAAGTCGAGCTTTATAGATGGTGACATTACCATCCGCGTCCATCTTCTTCTTAAAGATCCATTTGTTTTCTATCGCTCGCCGATCATCGGGCAAGTCAGTCAAAGTCCATACTTTGTTTTCATACATGGATTCTATCTCGGATTGCATGGCTTCTAGCCATTTGTTGGAATCTGGGCCCGCCATCGATTCTTCATAGTTCGAAGGTTCACCGTTGTCTAACAACATGATTTCCAGGACAGGGTTGCCATACCACTGTGGTGTGGAACGTGTCCTAGTGGACCTACGAAGTTCAGTAGCAACTTGATCCGAAGTACCTTGATCATCATCGTTAATTTCCTCTCCAGTTGGTATAGGCACCACAGGAACATTTTCCTGAGCTGCACTACTTTCCGGTTCAAGAGGTAGTACTTCATCGAGTTATACTTTCCTCCCACTTACTCCTTTCGAGAGAAACTCCTTTTCCAGAAAGGATCCGTTCTTGGCAACAAAGATCTTGCCTTCGGATCTAAGGTAGAAGGTATACCCAATGGTTTCCTTAGGGTATCCTATGAAGACGCATTTTTCCGACTTGGGTTCGAGCTTTTCAGGTTGAAGTTTCTTGACATAAGCATCGCATCCCCAAACTTTTAGAAACGACATCTTAGATTTCTTCCCAAACCATAATTCATACGGTGTCATCTCAACGGATTTAGACGGTGCCCTATTTAAAGTGAATGTAGCTGTCTCTAGAGCGTATCCCCAAAATGATAGCGGTAAATCGGTAAGAGACATCATAGATCGCACCATATCCAATAGAGTGCGATTACAACGTTCAGACACACCGTTACGCTGAGGTGTTCCAGGCGGCGTGAGTTGTGAAACAATTCCACATTTTCTTAAGTGTGTACCAAATTCGTGACTTAAATATTCTCCTCCACGATCCGATCGTAAGAATTTTATCTTTTGGTCACGTTGATTCTCTACTTCATTCTGAAATTCCTTGAACTTTTCAAAGGTCTCAGACTTGTGTTTCATCAAGTAGACATACCCATATCTACTTAAGTCATCAGTGAGAGTGAGAACATAACGATATCCTCCGCGAGCCTCAATGCTCATTGGACCACACACATTAGTATGTATGATTTCCAATAAGTTGGTTGCTTGCTCCATTGTTCTGAAGAACGGAGTCTTGGTCATTTTGCCCATGAGTCATGGTTCGCATGTGTCAAATGATTCATAATCGAGAGACTCTGAAAGTCCATCAGCATGGAGCTTCTTCATGCGCTTGACACCAATGTGACCAAGGCGGCAGTGCCACAAGTATGTGGGACTATCGTTATCAACTTTACATCTTTTGGTATTCACACTATGAATATGTGTAACATTACGTTCGAGATTCATTAAGAATAAACCATTGACCATTGGGGCATGACCATAAAACATATCTCTCATATAAATAGAACAACCATTATTCTCGGATTTAAATGAGTAGCCATCTCACATCAAACGAGATCCAGATACAATGTTCATGCTCAAACTTGGCACTAAATAACAATTATTGAGGTTTACAACTAATCCCGTAGGTAAATGTAGAGGTAGCGTGCCGACGGTGATCACATCGACCTTGGAACCATTCCCGACGTGCATCGTCGCCTCGTCCTTCGCCAGTCTCCACTTATTTCGCAGCTCCTGCTGTGAGTTACAAATATGAGCAACAACACCGGTATCAAATACCCCCAGGAGTTACTACGAGTACTGGTAAGGTACACATCAATTACATGTATATCAAATATACCTTTAGTGTTGCCGGCCTTCTTGTCCGCTAAGTATTTGGGGCAGTTCCGCTTCCAGTGACCCTTCCCTTTGCAATAAAAGCACTCAGTTTCAGGCTTGGGTCCATTCTTTGACTTCTTCCCGGCAACTGGCTTACCGGGCGCGGCAACATCTTTGCCGTCCTTCTTGAAGTTCTTCTTACCCTTGCCCTTCTTGAACTTAGTGGTCTTATTGACCATCAACACTTCATGTTCTTTCTTGATTTCAACCTCTGCTGACTTCATCATTGAAAATACTTCAGGAATGGTCTTCACCATCCCCTGCATATTGTAGTTCAGCACAAAGCTCTTATAGCTCGGTGGGAGCGACTGAAGGATTCTGTCAATGACCGCCTCGTCCGGGAGGTTGATCTCCAGCTGGGACAGGCGGTTGTGCAACCCAGACATTTTGAGTATGTGCTCACAGACAGAACTATTTTCCTCCATCTTACAACTATAGAACTTGTCAGAGACTTCATATCTCTCGACCCGGGCATGAGCTTGAAAAACCATTTTCAGCTCCTCGAACATCTCATATGCTCCGTGTCGCTCAAAACGCTTTTGGAGCCCCGGTTCTAAGCTGTAAAGCATGCCGCACTGAACGAGGGAGTAATCATCAGCACGTGATTGCCAAGTGTTCATAACCTCTTGGTTCTCTGGGATGGGCGCTTCACCTAGCGGTGCGTCTAGGACATAACCTTTCTTGGCTGCTATGAGGATGATCCTCAGGTTCTGGACCCAGTCTGAATAGTTGCTGCCATCATCTTTCAGCTTGGTTTTCTCTAGGAACGCGTTGAAGTTCATGTTGACATGAGCGTTGGCCATTTGATCTACAAGACATATTTTGCAAAGACTTTAGACTAAGTTCATGATAATTAAGTTCATCTAATCAAATCATTTAATGAACTCCCACTCAGATTGACATCCCTCTAGTCATCTAAGTGTTACACGATCCGAGTCGACTATGCCGTGTCCGATCATCACGTGAGACGGACTAGTCATCATCGGTGAACATCTCCATGTTGATCGTATCTTCCATACGACTCATGTTCGACCTTTCGGTCTCTTGTGTTCCGAGGCCATGTCTGTACATGCTAGCCTCGTCAAGTTAACCCTAAGTGTTTTGCATGTGTAAAACTGTCTTACACCCGTTGTATGTGAACGTAAGGATCTATCACACCCGATCGTCACATGGTGCTTCGAAACGACGAACTTTAGCAACGGCACACAGTTAGGGGGAACACTTTCTTGAAATTATTATAAGGGATCATCTTATTTACTACCGTCGTTCTAAGTAAACCAGATGCATAAACATAATAAACATCACATGCAATTATATAATAGTGACATGATATGGCCAATATCATATAGCTCCTTTGATCTCCATCTTCGGGGCTCCATGATCATCTTCGTCACCGGCATGACACCATGATCTCCATCATCATGATCTCCATCATCGTGTCTTCATGAAGTTGTCACGCCAATGACTACTTCTACTTCTATGGCTAACGCGTTTAGCAATAAAGTAAAGTAATTTACATGGCGTTCTTCAATGACACGCAGGTCATACAAAAAATAAAGACAACTCCTATGGCTCCTACCGGTTGTCATACTCATCGACATGCAAGTCGTGATTCCTATTACAAGAACATGATCTCATACATCACAATATATCATTCATCATTCATCACAACTTCTGGCCATATCACATCACATGACAATTGCTGCAAAAACAAGTTAGACGTCCTCTAATTGTTGTTGCATCTTTTACGTGGCTGCAATTGGGTTCTAGCAAGAACGTTTTCTTACCTACGAATTGAAGTAAATATGCCCTAGAGGCAATAATAAAGTTATTATTTATTTCCTTATATCATGATAAATATTTATTATTCATGCTAGAATTGTATTAACCGGAAACATAATACATGTGTGAATACATAGACAAACATAGTGTCACTAGTATGCCTCTACTTGACTAGCTCGTTTATCAAAGATGGTTATGTTTCCTAGCCATGGACAAAAGAGTTGTCATTTGATTAACGGGATCACATCATTAGGAGAATGATGTGATTGACTTGACCCATTCCGTTAGCTTTAGCACTTGATCGTTTAGTATATTGCTACTGCTTTCTTCATGACTTATACATGTTCCTATGACTATGAGATTATGCAACTCCCGTTTACCGGAGGAACACTTTGTGTGCTACCAAATGTCACAACGTTACTGGGTGATTATAAAGGAGCTCTACAGGTGTCTCTGAAGGTACATGTTGGGTTGGCGTATTTCGAGATTAGGATTTTTCACTCCGATTGTTGGAGAGGTATCTCTGGGCCCTCTCGGTAATGCACATCACTTAAGCCTTGCAAGCATTGCAACTAATGAGTTAGTTGTGAGATGATGTATTACGGAACAAGTAAAGAGACTTGCCGGTAACGAGATTGAACTAGGTATTGGATACCGACGATCGAATCTCGGGCAAGTAACATACCGGTGACAAAGGGAACAACGTATGTTGTTATGCGGTTTGACCGATAAAGATCTTCGTAGAATATGTAGGAACCAATATGGACATCCAGGTTCCGCTATTGGTTATTGACCGAGAATAGTTCTAGGTCATGTCTACATAGTTCTCAAACCCGTAGGGTCCGCACGCTTAATGTTACGATGACAGTTTTATTATGAGTTTATAAGTTTTGATGTACCAAAGTTTGTTCGGAGTCCCGGATGTGATCACAGACATGACGAGGAGTCTCGAAATGGTTGAGACATAAAGATTGATATATTGGACGGATATATTTGGATACCGGAAAGGTTCCGGATGAGGTTGGGAATATACCGGAGCTCTGGGAGGTTACCGGAACCCCCCGGTAAGTATATGGGCCTTATTATGCCTTAGTGGAAAGGAGGGAGAAGGGGAAAAGGAGGGGGCGCCCCCCCAAGCCCAATCCGAATTGGGAGGGGGGCCGGCCCCCCCTTTCCTTCTTCCCTCCCCTCTCTTCCTTCCCTCTCCTACTCCTAATAGGAAGGGGGGGCCAAACCTACTTGGAGTAGGATTGCCCCCCCCCTAGGGCGCGCCTCCCCCCTTGGCCGGCCCCCTTTTCCTCTCCCCCTTTATATACGAGGGAGGGGGGCACCCCTAGGACACACAAGTTGATCTACGGATCGTTCCTTAGCCATGTGTGGTGCCCCCTCGACCATATTCCACCTCGGTCATATCGTCGCGGAGTTTAGGCGAAGCCCTGCGCCGGAAGAACATCATCATCGTCACCACGCTGTCGTGCTGACGGAACTCATCCCCGACGCTTTGCTGGATTGGAGCCCGGGGAACGTCATCGAGCTGAATGTGTGCTGAACACGGAGGTGCCATACGTTCGGTACTTGGATCGGTCGGATCATGAAGACGTACGACTACATCAACCGCGTTGTCATAACGCTTCCGCTTACGGTCTACGAGGGTACGTGGACAACACTCTCCCCTCTCGTTGCTATACCATCACCATGATCTTGCGTGTGCGTAGGATTTTTTTTGAAATTACTACGTTCCCTAACAGTGGCATCCGAGCCTAGGTTTTATGCGTAGATGTTATATGCACGAGTAGAACACAAGTGAGTTGTGGGCGATACAAGTCATACTGCTTACCAGCATGTCATACTTTGGTTTGGCGGTATTGTTGGATGAAGCGGCCTGGACCGACATTACGCGTACACTTACGCGAGACTGGTTCTACCGACGTGCTTTGCACACAGGTGGCTGGTGGGTGTCTGTTTCTCCAACTTTAGTTGAACCGAGTGTGGCTACGCCCGGTCCTTGCGAAGGTTAAAACAACACTAACTTGACGAACTATCGTTGTGATTTTGATGTGTAGGTAAGAACGGTTCTTGCTCAGCCCGTAGCAGCCACGTAAAACTTGCAACAACAAAGTAGAGGACGTCTAACTTTTTTTTGCAGGGCATGTTGTGATGTGATATGGTCAAGACGTGATGAGATATAAGTTATTGTATGAGATGATCATGTTTTGTTGAAGTTATCGGCAACTGGCAGAAGCCCTACGGTTGTCTCTTTGTTGCATAAGATGCAAGTGCCAAATAATTGCTTTACTTTATCGCTATGCGATAGCAATAGTTGCAAGAGCAATAGTTGGCGAGACGACCATGTGATGACACATTGATATAGATCAAGATGATGGAGATCATGGTGTCATGTCGGTGACGATAGAGATCATGACAGTACTTTGGAGATGGAGATCAAAGGCGCAAGATGATCATGGCCATATCATGTCACATATTTTGATTGCATATGATGTTTATCTGTTATACATCTTATTTTGCTTAGTTCGGCGGTAGCATTAAGATGATCTCTCACTAATTATCAAGAAGTGTTCTCCCTGAGTATGCACCATTGCGAAAGTTCTTCGTGCTGAGACACCACGTGATGATCGGGTGTGATAGGCTCTACATTCAAATACAAGGGGGCAAAACAGTTGCACACGCGGAATACTCAGGTTAAACTTGACGAGCCTAGCATATAACAGATATGGCCTCGGAACACGGAGACCGAAAGGTCGAGCGTGAATCATATAGTAGATATGATCAACATAGTGATGTTCACCATTGAAACTACTCCATCTCACGTGATGATCGGACATGGTTTAGTTGATTTGGATCACGTGATCACTTAGAAGATTAGAGGGATGTCTATCTAAGTTGGAGTTCTTAAGTAATATGATTAATTGAACTTTAATTTATCATGAACTTAGTCCTGCTGTATTTTGCAAATTATGTTGTAGATCTATAGCTCGCGTTGTTGCTTCCCTATGTTTTATATGTGTTCCTAGAGAAAACTAAGTTGAAAGATGTTAGTAGCAATGATGCGGATTCAGTCCGTGATCTGAGGATTATCCTCGTTGTTGCACAGAAAAATTATGTCCTTGATGCACCGCTAGGTGACAAACCTATTGCAGGAGCAGATGCAGACGTTATGAACATTTGGCTAGCTCAATGTGATGACTACTTGATAGTATTAGTGCACCATGCTTAACAGCTTAGAATCGGGACTTCAAAGATGTTTTTGAACGTCATGGACCATATGAGATGTTCCAGGAGTTGAAGTTAATATTTCAAGCAAATACCCGAGTTAAGAGATATGAAGTCTCCAACAAGTTCTATAGCTAAAAAGATGGAGGAGAATTGCTCAACTAGTGAGCAAGTGCTTAGATTGTCTGAGTACTAACAATCGCTTGAATCAAGTGGGAGTTAATCTTCCAGACAAGATAGTGATTGGCAGAGTTCTCTAGTCACCATCACCAAGTTACTGGAACTTCGTGATGAACTATAATGCAAGGGATGACGAAAATGATTCCCGAGCTCTTCGTGATGCTGAAATCGACGAAGGTAGAAATCAATAAAAGAGCATCAAGTGTTGATGATTGACAAGATCACTAGTTTCAAGAAAAGGGCGAAGGGAAAGAAAGGGGAACTTCAAGTAGAATGACAAGCAAGTTGTCACTCCCATAAAGAAGCCCAAAGCTGAACCAAAGCCTGAAACTAAGTGCTTCTACTGCAAAGGAAATGGTCACTGGAAGCGGAAATGCCCTGAATATTTGGTGGATAAGAAGGATGGCAAAGTGAACAAGGGTATATTTGATATACATGTTATTGATGTGTACCTTACTAGTGTTTATCGTAGCTCCTGAGTATTTGATACTTGCTCGGTTGCTAAGATTAGTAACTCGAAACAGGAGTTACAGAATAAACAAAAACTAGTTGAGGGTGAAGTGATGATGTGTGTTGGAAGTGGTTCCAAGATTGATATGATCATCATCGCACACTCCCTATACTTTCAGGATTAGTGTTAAACCTAAATAAATGTTATTTGGCATTTGCGTTGAGCATAAATATGATTTGATCATGTTTATTGCAATACGGTTAATCATTTAAAGTCAGAGAATAATTGTTGTTCTGTTTACATGAATAAAACCTTTGATGGTCATACACCCAATGAAAATAGTTTATTGGATCTCGATCATAGTGATACACATAATCATAATATTGATGCCAAAAGATGCAAAGTTAATAATGATAGTGCAACTTGTTTGTGGCACTGCCGTTTAGGTCATATCGGTGTAAAGCGCATGAAAAAACTCCATAAAGATGGATTTTTTGAATCATTTGATTATGAATCATTTGATGCTTGCGAACCGTGCCTTATGGGCAAGATGACTAAAACTCCATTCTCCAGAACAATGTACGAGCTAGTGACTTATTGGAAATAATACATACTGATGTATGCGGTCCAATGAGTATTGATGCTCGTGGCGGATATCATTATTTTCTGACCTTCACAAGATGATTTGAGCAGATATGAGTGTATCTAATTGATGAAACATAAGTTTGAAATAGTTGAAAGGTTCAAAGAATTTCAGAGTGAAGTGGAAAATCATCGTAACAATAAAATAAAGTTTCTGCGATCTGATCGTGGAGATGAATATTTGAGTTACGAGTTTGGTCTTCATATAAAACAATGTGGAATAGTTTCACAGTTCACACCACCTAGAACACTATAGCGTTATGGTGTGTCCGGAAGTCGTAACCGCACTTTATTGGATATTGTGCAATCTATGATATCTCTTATCAATTTACCACTATTGTTTTGGGGTTATGCATTAGAGACAGTTGCATTCACTTTAAATAGGGCACCATCAAAATCCGTTGAGACGACGCCTTATGAACGGTGGTTTGGCAAGAAACAAAAGTTTTCGTTTCTTAAAGTTTGGGGCTGCGATGCTTATGTGAAAAAGTTTCAACCTGATAAGCTCAAACCCAAATCGGAGAAGTGTGTCTTCATAGAATACCCAAAGGAAACTGTTGGGTACACCTTCTATCACAGATCCGAAAGCAAGATTCGTTGCTAAGATGGATCCTTTCTAGAGAAGGAGTTTCTCTCGAAAGAAGTGAGTGGGAAGAAAGTAGAGCTTGATAAGGTAATTGTACCTTCTCCCGAATTGGAAAGTAGTTCATCACAGAAATCAGTTCCAGTGACCACTACACCAATTAGTGAGGAAGATAATGATATTGATCATGAAACTTCAGATCAAGTTACTACCGAACCTCGTAGGTCTTCCAGAGTAAGATCCGCACCAGAGTGGTGCGGTAATCATGTTCTGGAAGTCGTGTTACTAGACCATGATGAACCTACGAACTATGAGGAAGCAATGATGAGCCCAGATTCCGTGAAATGGCTTGAAACCATAAAATCTGAGATATGATCCATGTATGAGAACAAAGTATGGACTTTGATTGACTTGCTCAATGATCAGCAAGCCATGTTAAATAAATGGATCTTCAAGAGGAAGACGGACACTGATAGTAGTGTTACTATCTACTAAGCTCGACTTGTTGCGAAAGGTTTTCAACAAGTTCAAGGTGTTGAATAAGATGAGATTTTCTCACTCGTATCGATGCTTAAGTCTGTTTGAATCATGTTAGCAATTGCCACATTTTATGAAATCTGGCAAATGGATGTCAAAACTGCATTCCTTAATGGATTTTTTACAGAAGAGTTGTATATGATGCAACCAGAAGGTTTTGTTAATCCTAAAGGTGCTAACAAAATGTGCAAGCTCCAGCGATCCATCAATGGACTGGTGCAAGCATCTCGGAGTTGGAATATACGCTTTGATGAGTTGATCAAAGCATATGGTTTTATACAGACTTTTGGAAAGGCATGTATTTACAAGAAAGTGAGTGGGAGCACTACAGCCTTTCTGATAAGTATATGTGAATGACATATTATTAATTGGAAATGATGTAGAATTTTCTGGAAAGCATAAAGGAGTGTTTGAAGGAGTTTTTCAAAGAAAGACCTCGGTGAAGCTGCTTACACATTGAGCATCAAGATCTATATAGATAGATCAAGATGCTTGATAAAGATTTTTTCAATGAGTACATACCTTGATAAGATTTTGAAGTAGTTCAAAATGGAATAGTCAAAGAAGGAGTTCTTGCCTGTGTTGCAAGGTGTGAAATTGAGTAAGACTCAAGACCCGACCATAGCATGAAATAGAAAGAGAATGAAAAGTCATACCCTATGCCTCAGTCATAGGTTCTATAAAGTATGCTATGTTGTGAACCAGACTTATTGTATACCTAGCTCTGAGTTTGGCAAAGGAATATAATTTTGATCTAATAGTAGATCACTGGACAGCGGTCAAGAATATCCTTAGTGAGGACTAAGGAGATGTTCCTCGATTATAAAGGTGATAAAAGAGTTCGTCGTAAAAGTTACATCGATGCAAACTTTTTCACTGATCCAGATGACTCTAAGTCGCAATCTGGATACATATTGAAAGTGGGAGCAATTAGCTAGAGTAGCTCCGTGCAGAGCATTGTAGACATAGAATATTTGCAAAATACATACGGCTCTGTATGTGACAGACCTGTTGACTAAACTTCTCTCACGAGCAAAACATGATCATACCTTAGTACTCTTTGGGTGTTAATCACATAGCAATGTGAACTAGATTGTTGACTCTAGTAAACCCTTTGGGTGTTGGTCAAATGACGATGTGAACTATGGGTGTTAATCATATACAGATATGAATATTGATGTTAAATCACATAATGATGTGAACTAGATTCTTGACTCTAGTGCAAGTGGGAGACTGAAGGAAATATGCCCTAGAGGCAATAATAAAGTTATTATTCATTTCCTTATATCATGATAAATGTTTATTATTCATGCTAGAATTGTATTAACCGGAAACATAATACATGTGTGAATACATAGACAAACATAGTGTCACTAGTATGCCTCTACTTGACTAGCTCGTTTATCAAAGATGGTTATGTTTCCTAGCCATGGACAAAAGAGTTGTCATTTGATTAACGGGATCACATCATTAGGAGAATGATGTGATTGACTTGACCCATTCCGTTAGCTTTAGCACTTGATCGTTTAGTATATTGCTACTGCTTTCTTCATGACTTATACATGTTCCTATGACTATGAGATTATGCAACTCCCGTTTACCGGAGGAACACTTTGTGTGCTACCAAACGTCACAACGTTACTGGGTGATTATAAAGGAGCTCTATAGGTGTCTCCGAAGGTACATGTTGGGTTGGCGTATTTTGAGATTAGGATTTTTCACTCCGATTGTCGGAGAGGTATCTCTGGGCCCTCTCGGTAATGCACATCACTTAAGCCTTGCAAGCATTGCAACTAATGAGTTAGTTGTGAGATGATGTATTACTGAACGAGTAAAGAGACTTGCCGGTAACGAGATTGAACTAGGTATTGGATACCGATGATCGAATCTCGGGCAAGTAACATACCGGTGACAAAGGGAACAACGTATGTTGTCATGCGGTTTGACCGATAAAGATCTTCATAGAATATGTAGGAACCAATATGGACATCCAGGTTCCGCTATTGGTTATTGACCGAGAATAGTTCTAGGTCATGTCTACATAGTTCTCGAACCCGTAGGGTCTGCACGCTTAACGTTACGATGACAGTTTTATTATGAGTTTATAAGTTTTGATGTACCGAAGTTTGTTCGGAGTCCCGGATGTGATCACGGACATGATGAGGAGTCTCAAAATGGTCGAGACATAAAGATTGATATATTTGACGGGTATATTTGGATACCGGAAAGGTTCCGGATGAGATTGGGAATGTAGCGGAGCTCTGGGAGGTTACCGGAACCCCCCGGTAAGTATATGGGCCTTATTGGGCCTTAGTGGAAAGGAGGGAGAAGGGGCAAAGGAGGGGGCGCCCCCCCCAAGCCCAATCCGAATTGGGAGGGCGGCCGGGCCCCCCTTTCCTTCTTCCCTCCCCTCTCTTCCTTCCCTCTCCTACTCCTAATAGGAAAGGGGGGGGGCAAACCTACTTGGAGTAGGATCCCCCCCCCCTAGGGCGCGCCTCCCCCCTTGGCCGGCCCCCTCCTCCTCTCCCCCTTTATATACGGGGGAGGGGGCACCCCTAGGACACACAAGTTGATCTACGGATCATTCCTTAGCCGTGTGCGGTGCCCCCCTCCACCATATTCCACCTCGGTCATATCGTCGTGGAGTTTAGGCGAAGCCCTGCGCCGGAAGAACATCATCATCGTCACCACGCCGTCGTGCTGACGGAACTCATCCCCGACGCTTTGCTGGATTGGAGCCCGGGGAACGTCATCGAGCTGAACGTGTGCTGAACACGGTGGTGCCGTACGTTCGGTACTTGGATCGGTCGGATCGTGAAGATGTACGACTACATCAACCGCGTTGTCATAACGCTTCCGCTTACATTCTACGAGGGTACGTGGACAACACTCTCCCCTCTCGTTGCTATACCATCACCATGATCTTGCGTGTGCGTAGGAATTTTTTTGAAATTACTACGTTCCCTAACATGAATAACCACAACGTGATTTTGTCAACTTCTATTTACCCTTCATAAGGACCCTTTTCGTCGAATCCGCTCCAACTAAAGTGGGAGAGACAGACACCCGCTAGCCACCTTATGCAACTAGTGCATGTCAGTCGATGGAACCTGTCTCACGTAAGCGTATGTGTAAGGTCGGTTCGGGCCGCTTCATCCCACAATACCCCTGAAGCAAGAAAAGACTAGTAGCGGCAAGCAAGTTGACAAGATATACGCCCACAACAAATTTGTGTTCTACTCGTGCAATAGAGAACTACGCATAGACCTAGCTCATGATGCCACTGTTGGGGAACGTTGCAGAAAATTAAAATTTTTCCTACGGTTTCACCAAGATCCATCTATGAGTTCATCTAAGCAATGAGTCATGGGAGAGAGATTGAATCTACATACCACTTTGTAGATCACGTGCGGAAGCGTTCAAGAGAACGGTAATGATGGAGTCGTACTCGCCGTGATTCAAATCACCGATGACCAAGTGTCGAACGGACAGCACCTCCGTGTTCAACACACGTACGGAGCGGATGACGTCTCCTCCTTCTTGATCCAGCAAGGGGGAAGAAGAGGTTGATGATGATCCAGCAGCACAACGGCGTGGTGGTGGATGCAGCAGAACTCCGGCAGGGCTTCGCCAAGCTGCTGCGGGAGGAGGAAGAGGTGTAGCAGGGGGAGGGAGGCGCCAATGCATAGGATGCGGCTGCCCTCCCCCTCGCCCTCCTTTATATAGGCCCCCAGGGGGGGCGCCGGCCCTGGGAGATGCAATCTCCCAAGGGGGGCGGCGGCCAGGGGGGGTGGAGTGCCCCTCAAGGCAAGTGGTGCGCCCCCCCCCCCCCCCACCTAGGGTTTCCAACACTAGGCGCAGGGGGGCCCAAGGGGAGGCGCACCAGCCCACTAGGGGCTGGTTCCCCTCCCACTTCATCCCACGGGGCCCTCCGGGATAGGTGGCCCCACCCGGTGGACCCCCGGGACCCTTCCGGTGGTCCCGGTACAATACCGGGTGACCCCGAAACCTTCCCGATGGCCGAAACAACACTTCCTATATATAATTCTTTACCTCCGGACCATTCCGGAACTCCTCGTGACGTCTGGGATCTCATCCGGGACTCCGAACAACATTCAGTTTGCTGCATACTCATATTCATACAACCCTAGCGTCACCGAACCTTAAGTGTGTAGACCCTACGGGTTCGGGAGACATGCAGACATGACCGAGATGGCTCTCCGGTCAATAACCAACAGCGGGATCTGGATACCCATGTTGGCTCCCACATACTCCTCGATGATCTCATCGGATGAACCACGATGTCGAGGATTCAAACAACCCCGTATACTATTCCCTTCGTCAGACGGTATGTTACTTGCCCGAGATTCGATGGTCGGTATCCCAATACCTCGTTCAATCTCGTTACCGGCAAGTCACTTTACTCGTACCATAATGTATGATCCCGTGACCAGACACTTGGTCACTTTGAGCTCATTATGATGATGCACTACCGAGTGGGCCCAGTGATACCTCTCCGTTATATGGAGTGACAAATCCCAGTCTCGATCCGTGTCAACCCAACAGACACTTTCGGAGATACCTGTAGTGCACCTTTATAGTCACCCAGTTACGTTGTGACATTTGGTACACCCAAAGCACTCCTACGGCATCCGGGAGTTACACGATCTCATGGTCTAAGGAAGAGATACTTGACATTTGGAAAAGCTCTAGCAAAACGAACTACACGATCTTGTGCTATGCTTAGGATTGGGTCTTGTCCATCACATTATTCTCCTAATGATGTGATCCCGTTGTCAACGACATCTAATGTCCATAGTCAAGAAACCATGACTATCTGTTGACCAACGAGCTAGTCAACTAGAGGCTTACTAGGGATGTATTGTGGTCTATGTATTCACACGTGTATTATGATTTCCGGATAATACAATTGTAGCATGAATAAAGACAATTATCATGAACAAGGAAATATAATAATAAACCTTTTATTATTGCCTCTAGGGAATATTTCCAACAGCTCTCGCCCCTCCCACGCCATGGAGACCATGGAACAGAGGGGAAACCCTTCTCCCATCTAGGGAGAAGGTCAAGGAAGAAGAAGAAGAAGGTGGGCTCTCTCCCCCTCGCTTCCGGTGGCGCCGGAGTGCCACCGGGGCCATCATCATCACCGTGATCTACACCAACAACTTCACCGCCTTCATCACCAACTCTTCCCTCCTCTATGCAGCGGTGTAGCCCCTCTTTTATCCGTTGTAATCTCTACTTAAACATGGTGCTCAATGCTATATATTATTTCCCAATGATGTATGGCTATCCTATGATGTTTGAGTAGATCCGTTTTGTCCTATGGGTTAATTGATGATCGTGATTGGTTTGAGTTGCATGTTTTATTATTGGTGTTGTCCTATGGTGCTCTCCGTGTCGTGCAAGCGTGAGGGATTCCCACTGTAGGGTGTTGCAATACGTTCATGATTCGCTTATAGTGGGTTGCTTGAGTGACAGAAGCATAAACCCGAGTAAGGGGTTGTTGCGTATGGGATAAAGAGGACTGATGCTTTAATGCTATGGTTGGGTTTTACCTTAATGATCTTTAGTAGTTGCGGATGCTTGCTAGAGTTCCAATCATAAGTGCTTATGATCCAAGAAGAGAAAGTATGTTAGCTTATGCTTCTCCCTCAAATAAAATTGCAATAGTGATTACTGGTCTAGTTATCGATTGCCTAGGGACAAATAACTTTCTCGTGACAAAAAGCTCTCTACTAAAACTAACTTAGTTGTGTCTTCATCTAAACATCCCCTACTTTTTATTTACGTGCTCTTTATTATCTTGCAAACCTATCCTATCACACCTGCAAAGTACTTCTAGTTTCATACTTGTTCTAGGTAAAGCAAACATCAAGCGTGCTTAGAGTTGTATTGGTGGTCGATAGAACTTGAGGAAATATTTGTTCTACCTTTAGGTACTCATTGGGTTCGACACTCTTACTTATTGAAAGAGGCTACAATTGATCCCCTATACTTGTGGGTTATCAGGCCTGATGGCCGCCGTTGTACTGGCCGCCTCCTTGCGGGCCAATAGGGCGACCCCCGGAGCGGACGTCGGTTGTGGTGTCGGCGAAGGTGCACCCCCTTCCATGGCCGTCACCTTGCCGCGCCACGGCGTTAGCGGAGGTGGAGAACTCGGGGGCGAAGGTGTTCTGCTCCTTGAGGGATTCACAGGAGAGGAGCATGGAATAGAAGTCCGACAGGCTGAGGTTTTCAGCGCCGGCGGCAGCCAATACCATGAGAGAGTGCTGGAGGGACTCGTATCGAGGTCCGAGATCGGCGACGATGTAGTCGATCACCTCAGCATCGGAGAGAGGCGACCCCACTTGGGCCATGGCATCCACAAAACCCTTCATCTTGTGAAAGTAGGCGGCGGCGGTGAGGTCGTTCTTCTTCAGCGTCGAGAGTTGACGCCGCATATGGCGCACCCCTTCCCTTTTCTGCGCCGAGAACATGGACTCGAGGCACGCCCACATAGAGGACGCGGTGGAGTGGCCAACGACATGGCCGAGGATCTCCTCCGTCATGGAACCGACGAGGATGCTGAGGACACGCAGATCCATGTAGAACCACAAGGCGTACTCCGGGTTGGGCTTGGTCACGGCCTTGGCACCGTCTCCTTCGGTGACCGTGGCCGGAGGTGCTCCGTAGGAGCCGTCGAGGAAGCCGTACCATCCCTGGCCGACGATTGTGGGGACGACCTACATCTTCCAGAGAAGAAAATTGGTGCGATCTAGATGCATCGTGATGGTCTTGATGTGGTGGCCGGTAGGGGCGGAGATGATGGCGCCGGCGGGGTGGATAGTGCGGAGGGTTGGGACAAGGTGCTGGTGGAAGCGGAGAGCTGCAACGCGGCGGAGGAGGCCATCGCGTCGGAGTGCTACGGCGGCGGCACGCGGGCGGCGGCGACAGCAGGAAAGATGGCGGCGGCGGCGGAAGTGCGCGGGCAGAAACCCTAGGTCGGGTCAACCTGCTCTGTATACCAAGTTAAAAGGAATTATTTGCCGTGGTTAGCCCCAACCGGCTGGCATATCTTTATATTGATAGATCAACTTGTACAACAAGGAAATACAACGGGTATACAACACGTACACGTATACACAGAGAATACAACTCTAACAGCCAGCAGACGTGGACACGGATGCGCTGGCCACTGACTCGTCGATCTCCTCCGCACACCCGTTTTCTTTCTCTGTCTGCATGGCGCGGCTACATGGGCGTCAACGGCGGATGGAGCGGTCGTAGGCACTGGAGGGACGGTATGACGCGGCGTCGTCCATGCCGGTGTCGCCGTGCTCCCCTCCGTTCTGGCCTGGAGCAACTCGCCACTCCTTCACGGGCTGGCTTGGAGCGGAGAGTTGCTGAACCACGTGCCGGATTGGGGCTACAACT
Source organism: Triticum aestivum (assembly GCF_018294505.1). Lineage (NCBI taxonomy): Eukaryota > Viridiplantae > Streptophyta > Magnoliopsida > Poales > Poaceae > Triticum > Triticum aestivum. The sequence continues at coordinate 621,481,620 of NC_057795.1, forward strand.
TGCTCCGTCGGCCCAGGGAAGGGAGGTGGAGCCGCAGCGAGCTGCCTCGCCCGTATCCACCGGGCTCGGCGGGCCACCATGCCGATTTTTATGCCGGAGAACTGCTCTTCCTGCCCGTTGGATGACATCGAAATGATGGAGAAAATTGTGAAGGAGGAGAAAGGGGAGCGGGGAGGGGTGTGGTTCTTGCCCGGTGTCTGTCATCCTTTAAATAGAGGACGGACGAGAGGAGCTCGGCCGAAATTGTGTTTAATGCCGGCCCGCTCCTAAACAGACGTGTGGCCGAAATAGGTTTTTCGGCTTCCACACGGGGTTAATGGAGACCTATGAATGCAGCGATGAGGCGTGTTCAGCCGGGCGTGCAGCGGGCGGCGCCCTCAGTCGGCGCGCCGCTTCAATGGTGGAGGCAATGAGAGGTCGTGTCCGCCCTGAGCCGTCTTTAATGCGGAGCAGGACTCTCTATAGCGACATGAATGCGGGCAGCTGACGCCAGACGGGAGCACGCGCCCGGGGGGGGGGGGGGGGGGGGCAGGGCGGTCAGAAACGGATTTGGAAGCTATCCGGACTCCCGTAACCCTTTCCTACTTTTGTCTCGGGTTTATGGGAGAAATCGCGTTCGGACCGTCCAGCGGACTGATACAAATCGGCGCTAGATGACTTTCACGGTCCGAACAGCGTCGGTTGCGGGGTATTTACGTGATCCAAAGCATTACGACCGGGCACCGCGTGCCGAGGCCCGCTGCGGGTCTAGTTAAAGTTGTACTAGCCAAAAAAAAGGTTGTACTAGGCGGTTACTCGGCATTGCGGTGGATCGATTGAAACCGTTCCTATCTCGATCGGGTCCTCTCCAAAACGACGAAAGACTCGAGATATATCTGGCCGGCGGCGGTGCGCTCCAATCCCGCAATCCCTCATGGTACGTAAGATGCAGCCGCGCGCGTTCTTCATTAATCAATCCGTACGTGCGTGCATCTTTTTGTTTTTGTTGTGCGCAATTCACACAATTTTTCTCCGAACGATCTCTCTTGGTTTGCCCTAATTTTCCCGTGTCGTTTTAGCAGAAAAAACTCTCCAATGACAGGATCAGCGCGCTCCCTGACGACGTCCTCCTCACCACCCTCCAATTCGTCGACCTGCGCACGGCCGTCAGCACCGGCGCCCTCGCGAGACGATGGAGGCACCTCCCTCGTCTGCTTTCCAGCCTCGCCATCGATGTGGCCACCTTGGTACCCCATCCCAAGGGTTTCTCCCCACCCCATCACACGGTGGACTGTATAATGAAGAGCTACACTGATTCCGCGAGGTGGTTTCTGGCTGAAGAACGGAGCATCAAGAGCCTGTGCCTAGCCTTCTACCTGATCGACCCTTACCTGCTCACCATCGGCGACGCCGTTCTCAAGAGCCTGTGCCGAGCGTCTCGAGTTCACCATCCGGACGGAGCTGCCTGCTGCCATGGTCAACTACGAGCAGCGTGCTCTACTCGGTCGACGCTTCATGTCATTCCTTGGTGCTTGTCCTGTGGTTTTCAGCTGGGTAACCAGCCTCACCCTGCAGAATCTGCGATTCACTGCCTCAGACTTCCTGGCCCTCCTCCACACCTGCAGCCGACTCCAGCTCCTTTCCTTGGCCCACTGTGGCTCTCGCACCGACTCGATCCTATCGGTAGACGCTCCCGACTCTTCACTTCTTGCTCTGGAAATTCGTGCTTGCTTCTACCACACAGTCGACCTGATCAGGGTTCCAAAACTTGAGCGGCTTCTTTGTGACCTCGATAATATGGCCGGGAGCTTTCCCACCCTGCGGTTTGGCTATGTTCCTTGTCTTCATGACATCAAACTCTCGATCATACATCTGTCTCACTACTACCAAAATCCAAGACAACTCTCACCCGCATTTAATAACCTGAGAGATATTTATCTTGGACGTTTGGGTATGTTTGGAATGCCATGGACTATTTTTGTCCTAGAAGCCGCGCCTCTCCTCAAGAAGCTCTCTATGGAGGTACGTGGTACTATCTTCTCTTCGCTAAAATTTTGGACACCCGCAAAAGTATCCCCAACATACAAATTACACGGTATCTACTTTATATAGTACTATATATATGAAATGAAAAATTGGCTACTAAATTTTTATGTATATTATGAAAGCATGTTCTTGATAAATCTAACAGTTTTCACCTAAGAATTTAAAAAGGTATTTTAGTGTTAATCAATAGTCAAAAGCTACACATTTAAAGTACATGTGTGCATTCTTAGGTGCCACATTTATCATGGAGAAGCTGTGTTTCGGTCTTTCTGAGTATATTTTTTTGCATGAAGCTATGTCTGTCTTCCTTCGCCGCTATGGGCCCCTCCGAGACCAATGTATCCGGTGAAACACCTAAATTTGAACAGTACAACTTGAGTCTGCTGGAGATGAGCGGATATGGACTTTGTAAAAACAGGCAGGTGCTGCAATACATCAGACTCATCAGGCACCGTGCCGTCTGTTTGAAGAGAATTCACTTCCATGAACAATGCCGATACACAAACTGCAAGGGTGCCCGATGCATATGTCAAGTCAATGAAGCACAAAGGAATCTATTAAACCAGGCACTCACTCTAGGATTTTCATCACCCATTGAGATAACCATTGGTCAGATGTTGGATGACATCAGTTCGTGACAGGATTTTGCTAGTGCCTAGTCTATGCACTTGTTCTGGTGGCTTTCTTTTGATGGCGTTGAATCATGGTTTAGTTATTAGTGTAGGTCCCCTTATGTAAACAAACCCCTTCGATTTTCCATCCAAGTTTGCACTGAAACACGGTGTAAGTTTGCAAACTTCTACAGTACTCCCTCCATCCCGAATTATTTGTCGCAGAAATGAATCAAAATGAATGTATCTAGAACTAAAAATATGTCTAGATACATCAATTTCTATGATAAGTAATTCGGGATAGAGGAAGTATTATTTGGTAGGTAGAATGCGACCTGCGATAGTATAATGTTGTGCTAACCAGATCAACCATGTAAGAGCATCTCCAGTGGCTCATCCATACTTGGTCCTCTTTATCTCCATATAGAACATCATCTAAAATTATTCTTTTTAGAGGTTCCCAGTTTTTTAGTGGAACATGTATATTCAGGACGTCTATATTCCCCTCCTATATTTTCATAGTATCTTACAACTACCGTTTAACATTATTTTTTTCAGCGGCCCTATTTTAACTTTCAAGAAGCCCAGAAATCCAGTGTTGCCCATCTGTGACTTTTCCATCTGTGAGTTATCAATCTATACAAGAAAAGGCATGACGAAATTCGGCACAAGCAATTCGATACCAACTCATATAACATTAATTATGCAGTACAAGCAAACATGCAGTCAACAATTTTAGCAGAATCAAACATGTCGTGGTTCTAAGTCTGACAGTAGAATGGGGGGTAGGTATGGAGAGGCAAGATCCTAACTATGGAGCAGTTGTACACACGAGTGTTTTACGAGTTCAAGCCCTTCTCGGAGGAAGTAACAGCCCTACGTCTCGGAGCCCGGAGGCAGTCGACTGGATTACATGTGTGAAAGGTACAAGGGTGCGAACCCTTCTACCAGTGGAGGGGGGTGGCTTATATAGAGGACGCCAGGACCCCAGCCAGCCCACGTAGCGGAGGGTTAAAGTACATTAAGGCCAGACGTTACTGGTAACGCCTTACATAAAGTGTCATCATGGCCATAAAGACTACTTAAATACAGACCATTTGGATACAGACTAGATCTTGAACTCCTGATGGTCGAGTGAGTCTTCATGGTCGTGTGTCTTCAGGTTCGTCGAGTGTCTTCTAGCCGGTCAAGGGAATCCCTCTTGGTCGACTGGAAGACGGCTTCTTCTAAGAGATGCCCTTGGGAGGGTACCTTGGATAGGTCCGTAACCCTACCCTAGGTACATGACTTCATCAGTAGCCCCCGAATGGATCGAAGTTTGAGTGAGGACGGAGTTGGCAATCTTCCCGACCTGCTTTATGGTACTGTAAAGATGTTTTTGCTCTGGATCAATGACTTTCAAGTGAGGGTGTCAACTTTCGTTCAGTCGCCTTGATCCATTCTTTATATCTGTCGAGTGAACTTTATGAACTTGGAGATTTCCGAGCGGCGGATCGCAGGAGATCTTCCGTCTGACAAGTTGCCCTATGGTTAGCGGATTTAGTGGGATCCGAATTTTGGGAAGCGCGCAAAGCGGAGAAGGCCGCGGTACTCGGATGGGATAAGGCAGGGACGCCTCGATTCCCGCGCCGCCTTTTTCGCCACGTATCGCGTGCGCGACTGTTTCAGGATTTGACAGGATTGCCTGGGCCTACCCGTCAGCCACTCGGAAGTGACCCCATATAAGGAACCAGGCGGAGGTTTTCCGAACAGTGCTTCCTCATTTTCTCCTCCCTCGTCTCCAGATTCATCTGCTGCGCTCGCCAACTGCCCAGCACCGCTGCTCCGTTCCAGCTTCGTTGGCGACAATGGTGAAGGAGAAGACGGCGGCTTTGGAGCGGGCGAAAAAGGCGACGGCGCAAGCGAAGGGGAGAGCACCCAGTCGGGGTGGATCCTCATCGCGGTCTCGCCTGCCGCAGGGTTGGATCCAAGGGGATTGGATCCGCTCGACCATCACCCAGAAGGACCTCGACGACCTAGCCAATGAGGGGCTGATCGAGCACGGAGCAGCGAGGCTTCCGGGGGCGGAGTGGCAACCGCAACCTCAGGAGGGTGAGTGCGTCCTCTTGGTGACTCATGTAGATCGAGGGTTTTCTCTGCCGCCGCATCTTTTCTTCCGAGGATTTCTGAATTTCTTCGGAGCTCAGCTTCACCATTTTAACCCAAATTCCATCGCCTATCTCTCCGCCTTTGTATCTTTGTGTGAGAATTTCTTGGGTTGTCGGCCGCACTGGGGCCTCTTCAAACATATATTCACTTGTCGTTCCCAGACGGTGAAAAAGGCCAGCCCCAATGACGAGAGAACCCAGGTGATCCAGATGTGTGGGGGTCTCGAGGTCCAGATGAGGAGTAAGAGCGCTTTCCCTGCTATGACCCTTCCCGAGTCGGTCAGAGCGTGGCAGTCGACCTGGTTCTACTGCCAAGACCGGCCGACGCCAGGGCAGTCGACCGGGCTCCCTCCCTTCTCTATGAGTCGAGTGAACAAGCCCTCCTCTCTGAAAGTAGTTCCGGAGGAGAAGGCTCAGGTGAAAATGTTGATGGAGCGAGTAGTTCAGTTGATTCGTGACGGCGTGACCGGCATGGACCTTCTAGAGGTTTTCCTTCGGCGGCGCATCCAACCACTCCAGTACCGGGGCCACCCGATGTGGCTGTATTCTAGTACTGAAGACACCAGTCGGGTCCACCCAGAGGAGGTCGGCGATGCTACATTGGAGAGGTGGGTGACTGCCATCACGGGGAACAAGGACAACCCTCGTGGAGCTAGGAGGATCGTTCCACTCGACCAATCTTATGAGGTGGACAAGGTACGACTATTTTCCTCCGATTGCTCCATCCATTCTGTTTCGTCGTAAATCAGTCGATTGACCTTTGTCTTGCTTGCTGTCTTTCAGGAAACCACTAAGTTGTACTCGATGCCCAACGGGGCGCAGGCACAGGCCGAAGAGGAGGAAGGAAGCGGAGGCGAAAGTCAAGAGGAGTGGGAGTCGGACGCCGATGAGGGCGAGGAAGACGCATGTTCTGACGAAGAGGAAGAGGAGGAGGAAGAGGAGGAGGAAGTTGCGCCTCCTCGTTCCGAAAGGAGGTCCAAGCTCGCCCACGACCATGCGGCTGATCGTGGCAAGGGAGTCGCGCCTGCTGGGCAGTCGACGAAACGTCCTCGGACAACTTCACCAGCGCCGACTGAAAAGGCGTCGAAGCAACCCCGAGCGGCCCCGTCAAAACCAGCGAAAGCCCTACCGAAGATGAGGATGGAGATTCCGACTGTCTCTGGGTAACGGTCGTCACTCATGTTTTCCATTCTTGGTCGATTCAATCGCTGACCGACTGATATTTGCAAATCGCAGTGCTGCTACTTCTGAGACTTCAGCCAGGCATGAGGATCAAGAAATGGAAGATGCTGCGACTTCTCAGCCTGGTATGATCTGCGCGGTTTCGCTTTCGGTCAATTGAATCTTTATTTTTGATTTTGAACTTCTTCTGCAGCTCTGCCTAACGTTGTCATCAATCTTCCTGACGATGACGACGAAGCGCCACTGAGGCAGAGGAGGAGCAAGAAGGCGGCTGTTGGCAAGGCTGCGCAGGTTACGTCAGCACCTGGACCACAGATTCCCGAGGGGAGCAATGTTGCTCGGGCTACCGTGTCCTTTGCGGAGCCGTTGACGGTTGCCCGCCCTTTGTCATCGAGTGCTGACCCGCCTTCTCTCTTCTCCACCTACCACGTCCCGGAGGACCAAGCAAGCGCTGCCAAGAAAGCCATATGCCAGGCCGGGATTATGATGGAGCAGGTGAAGGCGATCCGAACCGCCAGCCAAGCAGCTTATGACGCGAGCTCAGCTCTCCAGAGCAATGTCCGGGTTAGTTGAACACCGACTGGAAATCTTGATATTTGTCATGCACCCACTGGGTGTGTCAATTCTACAGTGGACTGCTGGCAGTCTTCTATAGTCTTTGTGTCTTGAGATTTCTCACTTTACTTGTTTCACGCGACCATGGTCGGGTGGAACAATGAAACTGGTGGGGGCACGCTGAGTGCACCCACTGGGTGTAGTCCCCGAGACCGTGGTCGATTGCTGGCAATCGGCTATGGTCTGAAATTTTTTTTGATAGTTAACTGCTTCCGGTCGACTGATCGACTCTGAGTCTAGCGGATAGAGCTAGTGAGGGCATGCTGAGTGCACCCACTGGGTGTAGTCCCCGAGACTACAGTTGAATGTTTAGATTCATCTGTAGTCTTAGAAATAGTACGATTTTTCCTTTAGTCACTCGGAAGTGATCTATCGTTGATGTTTGTCGACTGAACTTTCGCAGTAATCTTGTGACCTTGTTTCTCGTTATACCGAATTGGAGAACAAGTATATCCAGCTTGAGCTTGACCAAAAGCTTGTCCAAGAGAACTTCACGAAGGCGAAGGAGGAGGCAAAAGGTATGTTTGGTGAGAATCTTGAAGACTGTCCTCGCTTCTTGCCTGTCTCCGAATCTGATCTTATTGTGATTTTCGCAGAAAAACTAAGGGATGCTCTGAAGAAGAAGGACCTTGACCTTGCTGAGGCGCAGAAAATGGCTGCAGACAAGACTAGGCTTGCAGAAGAGAAGTTGGCTTTCATCAACAAACTTGAAGAAGAAAACACTAATCTGAAAGCCGCTCTTGACGTGGCCAACCAAGAAGTCACTCGACTGAGGAATGCCAATATGGTCCTGGATGACAAAGCTGGTGAACTGGCAGGAAAGAAGAATGACTTGGAGCTTTATCTGGGAGGACTCGCCAAAAAGCTGTTCCTCATGCTCGAAGGTAACCTCTTATCTCCGATTGGTAGTTACTGACTTGCTGTAGGGGCGTTAGCTTATCCTTGAATCATGTCCACAGAATTCTGCCAAAACTTTGAAGAGAAGACTAGTCAAGTGGAGACTGGCTTGGATCCCATCAATTCTCCGGTGAAGGATGAAACTGCTATGAACGTGCTCCGCCTCAAGTCCCGCATTGCTGCAGTGGTCGATTACCTTGCAAGACTGAAGGCCGCTATATCGCGCATCGACACATCGCTCTGGCCAGAAGAAACGCTTCAGAACGACCTTGAGTCGCTGATGACTCGATTGAACGAGATTCCGAGTCGAGTGCAAGAGTGGAAGAAGTCTTCTACCCGGTGCGGTGCTGACGTCGCTCTGTGTTTGGTCCGCGTCCACTTCAAAGAAGCGAGAGAAGACAAGCTGGTGTCTCTCAAGGTGGCCAATACTAGGAAGCATGACTTCCATTCTTTCATGGAGACCTTCATCGCGGCCGCCACTCGGATTGCAGATGGGATTGACCTGGACGAGTTCGTTGCGCCTTCCAGCCCTCCGTAGGAGGGGTAAAAAACTGTTATGCTTGATGATTTGAATTTGCTCGGAATGCCGAGTGATTTTTGTAACCGCCAAACTTTAACAGGCTTGATGCCTGAGCACTCCTAGGTCCGTAAGACGTTATCCGAACTTGATTTGCTATTTGAAATACGTTTGCTTCTTTTGGGCAACCATCTTCTTTTGGTTGGAGTCTATACTAGCATCTGTAATGCTCTTTTGCAAGTAGGAGTGGAGCACCAATTGTCGTCGACCTGTGCTCGTCACGCTCGGGCAAGTGCTGAGTTGCAGCTAAGCCCCCGAGTGGAAGGTTTGCTCTCCACTTGGTAGATTTTTTTAGAAACTTAGGCGAGCGCTGGGCTGCAGCTAAGCCCCCGAGTGGGAGGTTTGCTCTCCACTCGGTAGGTTTTTAGAAACTTAGGCGAGCGCTGGGCTGCAGCTAAGCCCCCGAGTGGGAGGTTTGCTCTCCACTCGGTAGGTTTTTTAGAAACTTAGGCGAGCGTTGGGCTGCAGCTAAGCCCCCGAGTGGGAGGTTTGCTCTCCACTCGGTAGGATTTTAGAAACTTAGGCGAGCGTTGGGCTGCAGCTAAGCCCCCGAGTGGGAGGTTTGCTCTCCACTCGGTAGGATTTTAGAAACATAGGCGAGCGCTGGGCTGCAGCTAAGCCCCCGAGTGGGAGGTTTGCTCTCCACTCGGAAGGTTTTTTAGAAACTTAGGCGAGCGCTGGGCTGCAGCTAAGCCCCCGAGTGGGAGGTTTCCTCTCCACTCGGTAGGATTTTAGAAACTTAGGCGAGCGTTGGGCTGCAGCTAAGCCCCCGAGTGGGAGGTTTGCTCTCCACTCGGTAGGATTTTAGAAACTTAGGCGAGCGCAGGGCTGCAGCTAAGCCCCCGAGTGGGAGGTTTGCTCTCCACTCGGAAGGTTTTTAGAAACTTAGGCGAGCGCTGGGCTGCAGCTAAGCCCCCGAGTGGGAGGTTTGCTCTCCACTCGGTAGGATTTTAGAAACTTAGGCGAGCGTTGGGCTGCAGCTAAGCCCACGAGTGGGAGGTTTGCTCTCCACTCGGTAGGATTTTAGAAACTTAGGCGAGCGCTGGGCTGCAGCTAAGCCCCCGAGTGGGAGGTTTGCTCTCCACTCGGAAGGTTTTTTAGAAACTTAGGCGAGCGCTGGGCTGCAGCTAAGCCCCCGAGTGGGAGGTTTGCTCTCCACTCGGTAGGATTTTAGAAACTTAGGCGAGCGTTGGGCTGCAGCTAAGCCCCCAAGTGGGAGGTTTGCTCTCCACTCGGTAGGTTTTTTAGAAACTTAGGCGAGCGCTGGGCTGCAGCTAAGCCCCCGAGTGGGAGGTTTTCTCTCCACTCGGTAGGATTTTAGAAACTTAGGCGAGCGCTGGGCTGCAGCTAAGCCCCCGAGTGGGAGGTTTGCTCTCCACTCGGAAGGTTTTTTAGAAACTTAGGCGAGCGCTGGGCTGCAGCTAAGCCCCCGAGTGGGAGGTTTGATCTCCACTCGGTAGGATTTTAGAAACTTAGGCGAGCGCTGGGCTGCAGCTAAGTCCCCGAGTGGGAGGTTTGCTCTCCACTCGGAAGGTTTTTTAGAAACTTAGGCGAGCGCTGGGCTGCAGCTAAGCCCCCGAGTGGAAGACTGGCTTACCACTCGGTAGGATTTTGTTTACTTAGGCGAGTACTTGGACTGCAGCTAAGCCTCCGAGTGGAAGACTGGCTTATCACTCGGTAGGATTTTCAAAAACTTAGGCGAAACGGATTCGCAGCCAAGCCTTCGAGTGGAAGGCTGGCTTACCACTCGGCAGGATTTTTTACAAGCTTAGGCGAAACGGGTTCGCAGCTAAGCCACCCACTGGGGGACAGATTTATGAAAGCAAAAGCAATAACAATTTCTAAGAAAATTATGAAACTCTTGTCTTTGATGAATACACTATAAGAGTACTTTTATTACAACTCATCCGAATGGAAAACTTAAGTGTAGAAAGGGCGGAGTAAGTCCGCGTTCCATGCTCTGGGCTCGTCGATCTGGTGCTCGACATTGTAAAGGCGGTACGCCCCATTATGAAGAACCTTGGTGACGATGAAGGGACCTTCCCAAGTAGGAGCAAGCTTGTGTGGTTTCTGTTGATCCACTCGGAGGACTAAATCTCCCTCTTGGAAAGCTCGACTCTTCACATTTCTGGCATGGAAGCGACGCAAGTCCTGCTGGTAAATGGTCGATCGGATCAAGGCCATCTCTCTTTCTTCTTCTAGAAGATCGACTGCGTCCTGTCGGGCTTGCTGTGCTTCAGCTTCGGTGTAAAGTTCGGCTCGGGGCGCGTTGTGAAGCAGATCACTCGGCAAGACTGCTTCAGCTCCGTAGACCAAGAAGAACGGAGTCCTCCCAGTCGACCGATTTGGCATGGTCCTTAACCCCCAAAGTACCAACAGAAGTTCGTCGACCCATGCACCAGCTGCGTGTTTGAGGTCGCGCATCAGTCGGGGTTTCAGTCCTTTGAGAATTAAGCCATTTGCCCATTCTGCTTGTCCATTCGATTGAGGGTGAGCGACTGAAGCATAGTCGACTCGTGTACCCTGAGATGCGCAGAAGGCTCTGAACTCTTCGGAGTCGAAGTTTGACCCATTGTCCGTGATGATACTGTGGGGAACTCCATATCTGAACACCAACTTCCTGATGAAGCTGACGGCGGTGCCGGCATCCAAATTCTTGATGGGTTTAGCCTCGATCCACTTAGTGAACTTGTCGACTGCTACCAACACATGGGTGTAGCCATTTCTGCCTGTCCTCAGAGGTCCAACCATATCCAGTCCCCACACAGCAAAAGGCCAAACGAGTGGAATGGTCTTCAAGGCCGAGGCGGGTTTGTGTGACATATTGGAGTAAAATTGACATCCTTCACACTTGTCGACTATCTCTTTCGCCATCTCATTTGCTCTGGGCCAATAGAAACCAGCTCGGTATGCTTTAGCCACGATGGTCCGAGAAGACGCATGATGGCCACAGGTCCCCAAGTGGATGTCGTTGAGAATCATTCGACCTTCTTCTGGTGTTATGCATTTCTGGTTGACTCCAGTCGCACTTTCCCTGTATAACTGTCCCCTCATGACGGTGAAGGCTTTGGATCGGCAGACGATCTCCCGAACCTCTTCTTCATTCTCGGGGAGCTCTTTTCTCAGAATATAGGTGATATAGGGCACTGTCCAATCGGGAGTGATGACCAGAACTTCCATGACCAAGTCGACCACAGCTGGGACCTCGACTTCAGTCGGATCTGTGGCGCTTTTTGGCTGCGGGGCTTCCTCGGTGAAAGGATCTTCTTGAACCGACGGCGTGTGAACATGCTCCAAGAACACGTCACTTGGAATAGCTTCCCTCTTGGAACCTATCTTGGCCAAGTCATCGGCTGCTTGATTTTTCAGTCGGGGAACGTGATGGAGCTCTAATCCCTCAAATTTCGTCTCCAGCTTTCTGACTGCATTGCAGTATCCAGTCATGGCTGGGCTTCTGACGTCCCACTCCTTCATCACTTGATTGACCACTAAGTCCGAGTCGCCGTAGACCATGAGGCGATGGACGCCGAGTGAAATGGCCATACGCAACCCATACAAGAGTGCTTCGTATTCTGCTTCATTGTTGGAGGAATCAAAGTGAATCTGGAGTACATATCTGAGCTTATCTCCTCGGGGGGAAACCAAGACCACCTCGGCACCGGAACCATTCAGCATTTTGGAGCCATCGAAGAACATAGTCCAGTGCTCCGAGTGAACTTGGGTTGGTAACTGCTGTTCAGTCCACTCGGCGAGGAAATCTGCTATTGCTTGGGACTTGATAGCTTTCTTTGCCTCAAATCTGATATCAAGGGGAAGAAGTTCAATCGCCCATTTTGCCACTCGACCGGTTGCGTCTTTGTTGTGTAGAATCTCTGATAAGGGGGCGTCAGTGACGACTGTGATAATATGGTCAGAGAAGTAGTGGGCAACTTTCTTCGTGGTCATGTAAATCCCATATACAAGCTTCTGATAATGAGGGTATCGTTGCTTGGACGGGGTTAGGACTTCGGAAATGTAATACACTGGGCGTTGAACTTTGAAGGCTTTTCCTTCCTCTTTCTGCTCGACCGTAAGTACAGTACTAACGACTTGTCCTGTGGCTGCAATGTAAAGCAGCAAAGGCTCTTTGCTGATTGGGGCAGCAAGCACCGGCTGGGTGGAAAGCAGGGTTTTTAACTCTGCAAACGATGCATCAGCTTCTGGAGTCCACTCGAACTTGTCTGACTTCTTCATCAGTCAGTAAAGAGGCAATGCCTTTTCACCGAGGCGAGACATGAATCAACTTAATGCGGCCAAGCATCCAGTAAGTTTCTGGACATCGTGCACACGCATGGGGCGTTTCATTCGGAGTATAGTGCCAACTTTTTCTGGGTTATCGTCGATTCCCTGTACGGAAACGAGAAAACCGAGTAACTTTCCGCCAGGAACTCCGAATGTGCATTTTGATGGATTAAGCTTGATATCATACCTCCTGAGGTTGGCAAATGTTTCAGCTAGGTCAGTCAGCAGGTCGGAACCTTTCCATGTCTTGACCACAATGTCATCCATGTACGCTTCCACATTCTGACTGATTTGAGTGAGCAAACACTTCTGAATCATCCTCATGAACGTGGCTCCGGCATTCTTGAGGCTGAATGGCATGGTGACATAACAGAAGCACCCGAATGGGGTGATGAAAGCCGTTTTGATCTCATCGGGTCCAAACAGACGGATCTGATGGTACCCGGAATAAGCGTCCAAGAAAGAAAGTCGCTCACATCCCGTAGTCGAGTCGACTATTTGGTCGATGCGGGGAAGAGGAAAATGATCTTTCGGGCAGGCCCGATTGATATGCTTGAAATCGATGCACATGCAAAGAGAATTGTCCTTTTTGGGGACCATGACGACATTGGCGAGCCACTCGGAGTGGTAAATCTCTCGGATAAACTCTGCTGCTAGGAGTCGAGCCACTTCTTCGCCAATGGCCTTCCTTTTCTAGACGGCGGGCCGTCGCAGATGTTCCTTCACAGGTTTTGCCTTTGAGTCGACTCATAGATGATGCTCAGCTAGTCCCCTGGGTACACCCGGCATGTCAGAAGGTTTCCATGCGAAGATGTCCCAGTTCTCACGGAGGAACTGGATGAGCGCTTCTTCCTATTTGGGGTCGAGTGTTGTGGAGATATGAGTCGGAGCAGCGTTTGGGTCGGTCGGGTGGATGTGAACTGGTTTTGCCTCACCGGACGACTGAAACGCTGATTCTATGGCAGGCTTCTTGGCTCGCAACAAATCACTCGGGTATGCGTTCCTTTGGTGTTCCTGCCACTCTTCTGCCACCATCTGAGCATCGGCAATCTTCGAGCCCTTCTGGAAGCACCCTTCTGCCTTCTTGCGGTTACCAGTGACAGTGATCACGCCTTTAGGGCCTGGCATCTTTAGTTTGAGGTACACGTAACAAGGTCGAGCCATAAAACGTGCATATGCTGGTCTGCCCAAAATTGCATGATAGGCACTCTGGAAATCCACAACCTCAAATGTCAGCTTCTCTTTGCGGAAATTCTTTGAATCGCCAAAAACTACATCAAGAGCAATTTGACCGAGTGACGCGGCCTTCTTTCCAGGAATGACTCCATAAAAACTCATATTGCTCGTGCTCAGTTTGGACATCGGGATGCCCATCCCTTTCAGTGTCTCAGCATACAGTATATTCAAACTGCTGCCGCCATCCATCAACACTTTGGTCAGTCGAGTGCCCTCAACGATCGGGTCGACCACCAACGCTTGCCTTCCAGGGGTGGCTATGTGCGTGGGGTGATCAGATTGGTCGAACATAATGGCAGTCTGAGACCACTTCAGGTAATTGGGTGTTGACGGAGCAGCCATGTTCACCTCGGTTTATAACTTTCAGTCGGTTTTTGCTCTCAACATCGGCAAAAATCATCAAGGTGGAATTGACCTGCGGATATTCTCCGTCACTATCCTCCTTGTCCTCAACTTTGTCCGACTCTTTTTCTTTGTCCTTGGACTGCTTCCCTTGGAACTGCTGTATCAGGAGTCCACATTGTCGAGTGGTATGCTTCGGGTAGATGAAATTACCCTCTTCGTCCTTCTTGGTGTGGATGCGACATGGCAAATCCAACACGTCATTTCCTTCCTTATCTTTTACCTTCTTGGGGTTCCAAGGCCCCTTGGGTTTCCCTTTGAATTTTCCTTGGTTCAGGGCCAAGGCTTCTCCAGGTGCGGCTGGCTCAGCTTTACGCTTTTGCTTCCGACTGGAATTTCCACCTCCGGTGTCCTGGGCGACTGACTTGTGTTTGCCGCTCCGGAGCCGATCCTCTTCCTCACCATTGGCATATTTGGTGGCTATTTCCATCATTCGACTCAGAGACATGTCTCCGGTTCGACCGAATTTCAGGCTTAGCTCTCTGTACTTTACGCCCTCCTTGAAGGCGCAGACCGCCTGGTGATCGGATACATTTTCTACTGTATGATGCAGTGTGATCCACCTCTGGATGTAATCTCTCAGAGTCTCATTCGACTTCTGTACATAAGATTGCAGCTCTGTCAGCCCCGCTGGCCGCTTGCACGTTCCTTCGAATGTCCTGACAAACACTCGGGAGAGGTCCTCCCACGTGTAGATGCTGCTGGGCGTCAACTGATTCAGCCATGCCCTGGCTGACCCTTCCAACATGAGAGGCAAATGTTTCATGGCCACCTCGTCATTTCCATCGCCGATCTGAACAGCCACTCGGTAGTCCTCAAGCCAAGTGTTAGGCTTGGACTCACCGTTGAACTTGCTGACTCCAGTCGCCAACCTGAAGTTGGGAGGAATCATCGCGGCTCTGATGGCTCTGCTGAAACACTCTGGTCCGGAGACGTCCACTCGGCTGCTGGTGGGTATGTCTCTGTCATTACCGTCTCTGTGGGCTCTGTTCCGGTCGACCAGACCTTGAACGATGATGGATCTCGCGTCAAAGTCTGGTTCTCTAGGGTCGACTGGAATTCTTCGTCCGCCACTGTACTGGCGTTTGTCATCTTGCTGTCGAGGCATATATGATCCACCTCTTCGGGGAGGGGTGGGCACTCGACGTCGATCGTTGCGATCGACTCGGTGATCATCCTGCTCATAGTTCCTGTACTAATCGTGTTGGTCGCCATGCCCTTCACGCCTCGGGGGCGATCTGGGGCTATGAGCTGATTGGACAGTATTCACCGCCACGGACCTGCTATGAATCATGTTCTGCGACTGCGACATAGCCGAATTCTGATCTCCAGCTGCCCGGAGCAAATCCCTGATCTGCATCAAGCCTCTGCCAGCCTCTGACTGGGAAGGCTGAATCGACTCTGCTATACGTGTTGCAGCTGCCAAATTCTGGATTGGAGTGCGGTATACCTGAGTCAGAGGTTTAAAGAGTTGGCGTCGACTGGAGTCCGGGACCCGTTGACGCGCGCGCTCGTCGAGTGCTCGCTGAAGGTTCTCCAGTCGAGTGCGCTCAGCCAGGTTGGCCAAGCGCGCGTCTTCTAAGGTGCGAGCCTCAGGGGTTTCTCCAACGATCGGAGTATGAAGCGCATCCATGTTCCGGCGGCGAAGCTCTTCCCTCTGCTGCGAGTCGAGGGGCTCGGGGCGGTACTCCTCATGGTCGTGCGACGGATCGCCCCCGCCGTTGCCTCCCTCGGTGCCAGGAAAGCCGGGAGGAACGTGCGGCCCGTTGACCATCAGGACCTCCGCCGCCGGATCACTGCTGTCGCATTCGGATGCAGTCTCTGCGGAGCCAGTCGAACAGGCCGTAGAGAGATTCGTCGGGCTCGATTGCCGCGACTTGGGCAGCGCTCGACTGGTGAGCCACTACGTGCCTCACCCACCGCTGGAGCCTCGACCGACCGGAGCGCTTACGCCGGCGAGAAGCTGGGAGGGAGGATGACACGAAAACTGACCGATATGGAGTCGACAGTTGCCGCAGAAGGACGCCGCGGACGCATGCTCGAAAATGCGTTGCTCCGCGGACCGGGAGCGCATCCACGTCGAGCGGAGCCTCCTGCAGCCAGGCAGAGTCGTCGGCGACGAACGTGAGCGCATCGAGACGGATCTCGCGGCCCTCAGCCAGAAATCCGCCTGAAACCATGATGATGGGAATCGAAAAGATTGCAACTTCTCCAACAAGTCGCTAAGACACCGGCCCCACGGTGGGCGCCAACTGTCGTGGTTCTAAGTCTGACAGTAGAATGAGGGTAGGTATTGAGAGGCAAGATCCTAGCTATGGAGCAGTTGTACACACGAGTGTTTTACGAGTTCAGGCCCTTCTCGGAGGAAGTAACAGCCCTACGTCTCAGAGCCCGGAGGCGGTCGACTGGATTACGTGTGTGAAAGGTATAGGGGTGCGAACCCTTCTACCAGTGGAGGGGGGTGGCTTATATAGAGGACGCCAGGACCCAGCCAGCCCACGTAGCGGAGGGTTAAAGTACATTAATGCCAGACGTTACTGGTAACGCCTTACATAAAGTGTCATCATGGCCATAAAGACTACTTAATTACAGACCGTTTGGATACAGAGTAGATCTTGAACTCCTGATGGTCGAGTGAGTCTTCATGGTCGAGTGTCTTCAGGTTCGTCGAGTGTCTTCTAGCCGGTCGAGTGGAATCCCTCTTGGTCGACTGGAAGACGGCTTCTTCTAAGAGATGCCCTTGGGGAGGGTACCTTGGATAGGTCCGTAACCCTACCCTAGG
Source organism: Triticum aestivum (assembly GCF_018294505.1). Classification (NCBI taxonomy): domain Eukaryota; kingdom Viridiplantae; phylum Streptophyta; class Magnoliopsida; order Poales; family Poaceae; genus Triticum; species Triticum aestivum. The sequence continues at coordinate 621,498,375 of NC_057795.1, forward strand.
TACATGACTTCATCACCCATGGTGCATGAATACTCACCCGAACCCCTCGATCAATATATGCAGCCACGTGATTGTTGAGAAGGGAAGTAAGGCCCTGCACACATATAAGAAAGAGGTATGGAGACATAGGGCAGCCCTGCCTGAGCCCCTCGTAGGATCAAAAAATGGCAAAAGCTCACCATTTACCTTGATTGTGAATCGAACAGATGTGACACATTTCATAATGAGGCTGATAAAGCGATCACCAAAACCCAGCCTGGCCATCATTGCTTCGAGATAGTGCCACTCCACTCTATCATATGCTTTGAGCATGTCCAGTTTCACCGCACAACTTGCATTCTTTCCTCTTCTCCTTCTGCGAATGGTGTGAACACATTCATAAGCAACCAAAACATTATCCGTGATCAAACGACCCGGTACAAACGCGCTCTGTTCTTCTCCAATGACATCATCAAGTATGAGCCGAACCCGGTTGGCCAAAACCTTCACTGCTATTTTATACAAAACCGGGCAAAGAGAAATTGGCCTATATTTGGAAATTTTCTGCGGATTCCGGACCTTTGGGATTAGCGTGATAGCCGTATCATTGAGTCCAAGAGTTAGCTCACCACTGTTGAGAAATCCCAGAATTGCCCTTGTTACATCTTCCCGAACGACATCCCAATGGCATTGGTAAAAACCGGCCGTAAATCCGTCTACTCCTGGAGCCTTCGACGGGGCCATCTCAAATAGAGCGTCCTTGACCTCGGTCGCCGAAAATTCCTTCTCAAGTATATGATTCATGGCCTCCGACACTCTTGGTTGGACGCATTGTAACAGTTCCTCCATAGGCGCGTAACCCTAAGACTGGTATAGAGCCTTATAGAAGTCCATGATTTCAGTTTTGACCTCCACTGGATCAGTGCACTGCTGGCCATCCACTCTTTCCAGTGAGGTAATTCGATTTGTACATTTTTGTTGTGTTGCCTGTGCTTGGAAGTATCCCGTATTCCGGTCTCCTTCATGAAGCCAAGACACACGAGATCGCTGCTTTAGCCAGATTTCTTCCTGGCGCAATGCTTCGCGCAACTGTTTAGCAACACTCTTTTCCTCCTCCGTCGGGCCACGGCCCATCGAAGCTCTGCGCAATCTGTCAAGGCGGGCTTGAAGACGACGCACCTTTTTCTGCATGTTGTCGAACTCGCGATTACCCCAAGCACCCAGCTGGGTCTGAACCTCAGCAAGGGCCTCGATGATGCCTTGGAGACCGTCCCGCCCGGCTCCCGCTCTCCACATCGACCGCACCTTCTCATCGTAGTCTGCATAACACTGCCATACGTTTTCGTAACGAAAAGAATGATTGCCCCGTGTCCAGCCGGTCTCCATACTTGTTCTCAGCTCCGCAACCACAAAGCAGTGGTCCGATTCAACACTGCTTATGTGCTTCACGCTTGTGTATTCAAACAGATCAAGGAAACTAGAGTTGACCATTGCTCGGTCTAGTCTTGCTTTGACGTTCATCTCCCCTTGCTGCCTGTTATCCCGTGTAAAAGGGACACCGCGCCACCCCACATCCTGGAGTGCGCAATCCGCTGCTTCCCGAAAAGCACACATTTGGCTCTCTGGTCTAGCATTGACTCCGAAGTGCTCATCTCCATCAAGAGTTTCGTTGAAATCGCCCATGCAAATCCATGCTTCATGGTGTACAGCAAATAACGTACGCAAGAACCTCCAGCTATGATGTCTATTTTCCACCCGAGGTTCTCCGTAAAAACCCATAAACCGCCAACTTTTATTATCTTTCTTGACTTTTACATCAATATGTGATCGGCTGTAGTTTTGAACAGACACTTCTGCGTCTCTTGACCAGAAAAGACCAATTCCTCCACTAAGCCCGTCGCTATCGACAGCAAAACAACCAGAGAAACCTAAACTAAATTTTAGATCCTCCACACGCTTGCCCTTGATTTTTGTTTCCATGACAAACAGAAGGGCGGGGCCTTCTTGCTTCACAACTTTGCGAAGCTCTCGAACTGTCCAAGGGTTCCCAAGCCCTCGGCAGTTCCATGATAAAACACTCATTGATTCAGGCAGGGCTGACCCGCAGCCCCTGCCGAAGATTCAGATGATGGTGGCGTTGGCTTTTTCTTCTTCGGATCCCTTTCTCTGAAGGTATAAAGCAATAAATCTATTAGACAGTTATAAGAGTCCAAATACTTTTGTACACGTACGAAGAGCTTTTGTTGGTTAGTCAGCTTGTTTTCCAAGCTATGTCACTTCGGTCGGCTATTAAAGCCTAGGGTGTGCGTCATGTAAGACAGGTTATTTTTTATGAAATAGACACGATGTGTTTTTCATGGTAAACACTCGTATCAAGTTTTTGAGGGATCTTTAGAAAACCTCTGTGTTGCGATTTCTTTTTGTGAAAATTGTTTTGTGCGTGAGTACTTTCGTCGAGATTGGTTTTCTCGTGCTGGGTCGCAAGGTTCAAACCCTCTACTTCGTGTACATGCGTGCGCAGGCAAGAGGTTGCTACTGCTAATGGTGGAGTGTCGTGAAAGGTCAGGCCACAACAACAGGTCGGATCTCGCCGTGAGATTCGGTCTACATCAATGGATGGCCAGGCCAGGGTGGCCTAAGATAAAGAAGAAACCGAGCATGTCACCAGCTGTACAAGCTGGTGACGTGCCGGCGGTGGCCTTCCTAGGACCCAAGCGGCGGTGACCTCCTGTGTTCTATTTTCCCTCGAAGTTGCCAGTGGACGTGGACGCGGATGCGCTGGCCACCGACTCGTCGATCTCCTCCATGCACCCTTTTTCTTTCTCTGTCTGCATGGGGCGGCTAAGTGTGCGTCAACGGCGGATGGAGCGGTCGTAGGCACCGGAGGGGTGGTATGACGCGGTGTCGTCCAGGCCGGTGTCGCCGTGCTCCCCTCTGTTCCGGCCTGGAGCAACTTGCCACTCCTTCACGGGCTGGCTTGGAGCGGCGAGTTGCTGAACCACGCTCCGGATTGGGCTGCAACTTGCTCCGTCGGCCCACGGAAGGGAGGTGGAGCCGCAACGAGCTGCCTCGCTCGTATCCGCGGGGATCGGCGGGCCACCATGCCGGTTTTTATGCCGGAGAACTGCTCTTCCTGCCCGTCGGATGCCATCGAAATGATGAAGAAAATGATGAAGGAGGAGATGGGGGAGCGGGAAGGGACGAGAGGAGTTTGGCCGGCATTGCATTTAATGCCGGTCCGCTCCTAAACGGACGTGTGGCCGAAATAGGTTTCTCAGCTTCCACGCGGGGTTAATGGAGGCATATGAATGCGGTGATGAGGCATGTTCAGCCGGGCGTGCAGCAGGTGCCGCCCTCGATCGACGCGCCGCTTTATTGGTGGAGGCAGTGAGAGGTCGCATCCGCCCTGAGCCGTCTTCAATGCGGACCAGGACGCTCTACAGTGACATGAATGCGGGCAGCTGGCGCCAGACGGGAGCGCGCGGGGAGGGGGGTGGGGTTGTTGGTCCAGGGCGATCAGAAACGGATTTGGGAGCTGTTCGGACTCCCGCAATCCTTCCCCACTTTTGTCTCTGGTTGTCCGAACCATCCAGCGGACTGATACAGGTTTGGGAGCTGTTCGGACTCCCGCAATCCTTCCCCACTTTTGTTTTTGGTTGTCCGAACCATCCAGCAGACCGATACAGATCGATTTTAGATGACTTTCATAGTTCGAACAGCGTCATCCAAACGGTTGCGGGGTATTTACCTGATCCAAAGCATTACGACCGGGCACCGCGTACCAAGGCCCGCTGCGGGTCTAGTTAAAGTTGTACTAGGCGGTAACTCGGCATTGCGGTGGATCGATTGAAACCGTTCCTATCTCGATGGGGTCCTCTCCAAAACGACGAAAGACTCGAGATATATCTGGCCGGCGGCGGTGCGCTCCAATCCCGCAATCCCTGATGGTACGTAAGTTGCAGCCGCGCGCGTTTTTCATTAATCAATCCGTACGTGCGTGCATCTTTTTGTTTTTGTTGTGCGCAATTCACACAATTTTTCTCCGAACGATCTCTCTTGGTTTGCCCTAATTTTCCCGTGTCGTTTCAGCAGAAAAAACTCTCCAATGACAGGATCAGCGCGCTCCCTGACGACGTCCTCCTCACCACCCTCCAATTCGTCGACCTGCGCACGGCCGTCAGGATCGGCGCCCTCGCGAGACGATGGAGGCACCTCCCTCGTCTGCTCTCCAGCCTCGCCATCGATGTGGCCACCTTGGTACCCCATCCCAAGGGTTTCTCCCCACCCCATCACACGGTAGACTGTATAATGAAGAGCTACACTGATTCCGCGAGGTGGTTTCTGGCTGGAGAACGGAGCATCAAGAGCTTGTGCCTAGCCTTCTACCTGATCGACCCTTACCTGCTCACCATCGGCGACGCCGTTCTCAAGAGCAGCAGCACACACCCCGAGCGTCTCGAGTTCACCATCCGGACGGAGCTGCCTGCCGCCATGGTCAACTACGAGCAGCGTGCTCTACTCGGACGACGCTTCATGTCATTCGTTGGTGCTTGTCCCGTGGTTTTCAGCTGGGTAACCAGCCTCACCCTGCAGAATCTACGATTCACTGCCGCAGACTTCCTGGCCCTCCTCCACACCTGCAGCCGACTCCAGCTCCTTTCCTTGACCCACTGTGGCTCTGGCACCAACTCGATCCTATCGGTAGACGCCCCCGACTCTTCACTTCTTGCTATGGAAATCCGTGCTTGCTTCTACCACACAGTCGACCTGATCAGTGTTCCAAAACTTGAGCGGCTTCTTTGTGACCTCGATAATATGGCCGGGAGCTTTCCCACCCTGCGGTTTGGCTATGTTCCTTGTCTTCATGACATCAACCTCTCGATAATACATCTGTCTCACTACTACCAAAATCCAAGACAACTCTCACCTGCATTCAGTAACCTGAGAGATATTTATCTTGGACGTTTGGGTATGTTTGGAATGGCATGGACTGTTTTTGTCCTAGAAGCCGCGCCTCTCCTCAAGAAGCTCTCTATGGAAGTAGGTGGTACTATCTTCTCTTCGCTAAAATTTTGGACACCCGCAAAAGTATCCCCAACATACAAATCACACGGTATCTACTTTATATAGTATATATATGAAATGAAAAATTGGCTACTAAATTTTTATGTATATTATGAAAGCATGTTCTTGATAAATCTAACAGTTTTCACCTAAGAATTTGAAAAGGTATTTTAGTGTTAATCAATAGTCAAAAGCTACACATTTAAAGTACATGTGTGCATTCTTAGGTGCCACATTTATCATGGAGAAGCTGTGTTTCTGTCTTTCTGAGTATGATTTTTTGCATGAAGCTATGTCTGTCTTCCTTCACCGCTATGGGCCCCTCCGAGACCAATGTATCCGGTGAAACACCTAAATTTGAACAGTACAACTTGAGTCTGCTGGAGATGAGCGGCTATGGACTTGGCAAAAACAGGCAGGTGCTGCAATACATCAGGCTCATCAGGCACCGTGCCGTCTGTTTGAAGAGAATTCACTTCCATGAACAATGCCGATACACAAACTGCAAGGGTGCCCGATGCATATGTCAAGTCAATGAAGCACAAAGGAATCTATTAAACCAGGCACTCACTCTAGGATTTTCATCACCCATTGAGATAACCATTGGTCAGATGTTGGATGACATCAGTTCGTGACAGGATTTTGCTAGTGCCTAGTCTATGCACTTGTTCTGGTGGCTTTCTTTTGATGGCGTTGAATCATGGTTTAGTTATTAGTGTAGGTCCCCTTATGTAAACAAACCCCTTTGACTTTCCATCCAAGTTTGCACTGAAACACGGTGTAAGTTTGCAAACTTCTACAGTACTCCCTCCATCCCGAATTATTTGTCGCAGAAATGAATCAAAATGAATGTATCTAGAACTAAAAATATGTCTAGATACATCAATTTCTATGATAAGTAATTCGGGATAGAGGAAGTATTATTTGGTAGGTAGAATGCGACCTGCGATAGTATAATGTTGTGCTAACCAGATCAACCATGTAAGAGCATCTCCAGTGGCTCATCCATACTTGGTCCTCTTTATCTCCATATAGAACATCATCTAAAATTATTCTCTTTAGAGGTTCCCAGTTTTTTAGTGGAACATGTATATTCAGGACGTCTATATTCCCCCTCCTATATTTTCATAGTATCTTACAACTACCGTTTAACATTATTTTTTTCAGCGGCCCTATTTTAACTTTCAAGAAGCCTAGAAATCCAGTGTTGCCCATCTGTGACTTTTCCATCTGTGAGTTATCAATCTATACAAGAAAAGGCAGGACGAAATTCGGCACAAGCAATTCGATACCAACTCATATAAAATTAATTATGCAGTACAAGCAAACATGCAGTCAACAATTTTAGCAGAATCAAACCAGTCTAAGGAAGGGGTTGGGAGAGGATAAGGCTTATCTAGAGCCCTTGGATGCATCTCTTCAAGGGAGGAGACCGAGGACGTGTCAGATATATGCACCTCCATACCCTAGTCGTCGCCATCTCATCTCATTCATCGTCAACATCCAAGACCAATCTCCATTCCTGCTCCGCCACCATAGAAGGAGGGACAACAACATCAAGGGAAGAGGAGGAGGCTCCGCGCCGCCGTCTCCACCAGCACCACCACGCCTTCCGTGCGGTGCTATCGCGCCGACGCCTTCACCAGCGCCGCACCCGTCGTCATCGCCACCGGCACGGCTACCATCACCACCGCGCCACCGTATCCACCAACACCATCATGCCTTCTGCCTTCACCTGCTTGTAACGTGTCCCTAACCTTCATATTTATGTTTGAGTAGTTGTACTAATTTTTGGGAATATGGTTGAACCCTATATAATACTTGATGGGATCCAATATCTTCTATTTATGATTCGAGTTAGTAGCCTTCGCAAATGTTGAGAGGAGCGCTCACTCACATTTTTTGCCTTGTTGTCATGGAGTTTATTACTGTCATTGTGAGGGTTGGGGATATGAGGTAATTCGAGGTGACAGTAAAAGCCTCGATTCCTTCTTGTTGCAATTGAGAGGGGATTAATGGAGAACCCTTCAAGAAGTTGCGTCCACGGGGAAATCCTCAATTATCGTAGCGGTAACCTGTTCGAAGACGTTGCGATAGTGGTGTACGTGGCATGGACTCTACGTTGAGTAGAACATGTTCTGTACCTGGCTCCGCATACTTATGTGCATGAAGGGTGAATAAAGGATACGATAATTCATCTCAATGGTGGTGATTCCGGAACCCTAGAGAACACTTTACTACTCAAGCACGGTCCTTACTAACTTAGTGTCATTTATTTCCTGTTTTTATCTTCTTGTCAGTAGTTTAGTTAAATACCCCTTTTATCTAGTTTCCCTAGCAACCGACAAAGTAGACTATTTTCAGACTCCGGATTGTGTGTGTACGTGTCTGCGTTAAGTGACGGTGTAGTTGCGGGGTTTGTGGTGGCTTCCTTTCTGCTCCTTGTGGGTTCGACACTTACATACAAAATGCAAAGTTCTGTTGACATCGAGGGACTTGGTGAAATTAACGTGTCAATCTGGCAGAACATTGCCTCAAGTACTTTATGTCTCAAAACATAGTGATGCAGATATTTAGTGGGTATGAAAATGACATGGACTTAAAGTAGACATAAAATTTTCTCATAATTAGATCATATTCATATGATGTCAGGATTAATTACTATGGATCTTACAAAATGCAACTTTCTGTAACCGAAGTTCATTTATATCATGTTAGTCATTTAGATGCAAGAAATGAACATGTTAAAGATGATTAACATGGAAACCATAGGCATGGCGTGAAAGTACACATTATGTAGTGCAAAACTCATGTAGGATGCAAATGCATAAGAGCTATAGGTCAATGGCTCTCATCATGCCAAGTTTGTAAGTTTTAACAGATTTTGTCAGTTATATTATAATGCACTTCTGCAACCGAGTTTTCACCAAGCAATTGATCCTAACATAGATGAAAATGCCACCATTACGTAGAACACAAAAAAATGCACAACATTCATATAAGGCATGTTTTTATCGGATGCACGGATTAAAAGGTATAATGGTTTTAATATAAGGTAGTGCAACTCCTTTCACCTAGGCGCTGCACAACTAAGAGTGAGGCCTGGGGTGTCACACTGGCCAGATGTGTAGCGCGCCTGTCAGCCAGACGCTACTCAGTGCCGTGCAGCACCGACCTGTCTTGTCGGACGGTACACAAAAGGGTTAGCTGGATGAATTTGTTTCGACTATTATTTAGTTTGTGAAATAGTTGCGCCTCGAGATCTGCTTTATCGATTTCGCCCACGGAATCTTATTTCCTGGCTTCAATTGCGGTCTTCATGGTGGTCTCCGCAGCCACATTTGCCGCGCCTATGCCTTCTCCGACGTGCACCAGCGCCTTCGCCATCGTACGGTAATCCGCCACCCGGCGCTCGCTCCTCCATGTCTAACTCGTAGAAAAATGAGTGAGTATGTCCCTGGTGCCCCCTCTTCTACGTCATCATACCATAGTTAATGGGATAGCTTCCACCTGTGGTAATGTAAGCATGGCATGTGCGCATAATTTTCTATCGAACCGAAGAATAGAGATGCAATGAGGTTGGGACACGTTGATCAGACAGAAGACTCCTACTTGGCCTTGGGCACCGGCATCCGCATGTGCTGTGTATCGAATCAGCAGCTAGCTCGTGATATGGGTGAGCGATCCAGCTTCGCGAAGGTACGGACGCGTCCAACTGCGTGTCCTTTATACGTGGCAGGCATGGACGTGCTCCGGCGCGCGACGTGTCCTGTAGCTGCGGGCTATATAAACGCCCCCCGCTCCGCTCTAGGCCAGTCAGACGCAGAGAATGTATCTGGTGAAACGAGCGAACTCGTGCACCAGATGCACCGGTGATATATGGCTCGTTCGATGCAAAACTAAGGGACATGATCCGGTTAGCACATGGACCTGATGGTACATTTGCGAAACAGTCCTTGCAGTACATCTAAATCAAGTGAATGGACCTTCCCGAGCCCAGTTCGTCCCCTTGCCATATCATGTACCATCGCAGCAGGCTTGAGCTAGGGTCAGACTTCCAGGGCTTCCGCCGTTAACGCACCACTGCCCTGGATCCAGATCATGTGGTCCACCGGCGGCTCACAGCGATTTCGTCTACATAGCGACCCGGCGCTGTAGCTGCTTACGAGCCACCCATCATCTTTCTACAGCTCAAGGATCCGAGGTATGAGCACTGAATTTGATTTTTTGTCAACCACGTGTAGTCATATTTTAATCTTCCAATTCGCCAGTTCCCCCAATTTGTTTGAAACCACTGGCATTTAGGAAATTGAAAAGCGTGAGCACCAAATCGATGCGAGACATGCAGTTATAATGGTGAAATTCTTACCAGTAATTACTGCAGATAGTGGAAAATTGATGATGCGATCTATGTTTCTGATCCTTCATTTGTATACAATTTTCATATCATGTACTCTTGCCATGATATGAAGCAATTTGACATGTATGTGAGAAAAATGGAAACCTGAGAGCCTCCATACATGGCAAGAGTAGGTTTACTATCGATGTTCCTGTGATTTTCTTGGACATGAACTAGCAATGTATTATATGTTCTTGTGACCCACTTAAGTTTTCTCATATTAAATGGAAAGGGCCTTTACAATGTCCAATTGAACTTTCATGGCATTGATTGTTAATGTTCCTCATTTGTCTTTCTGCAATGCACATTGTTGCTTTTCTCTGAGGTAAAAATCTGGATGTGTGCTGCTTTGTACTTCATTGGGTCAACTATGGATTAGTAGGTTAGTTCTCTACTTTTGAACCTGAATGTGATTTTTTGTGATTATATTTGCAGGAAAACAGGTAATCATGGAGTCAATGGAAAGTGCTGCTCTAAGCATTGGGTCAACTATGGCAACGGGAGTAGATTTTGTCGCTTGTTAGATTCTTTTTCTCAAATAGTTAAGGCACGATCCGGTTGGTCGAAAATGTTGGAAATAGCTACAACAGGCTAAAAGAATTAGTATGTCCAATGTGTGAGCTTCAGTTCATGAACTAAATCGCTATTATTGTGCATACATGGGGGTCAACATATGAGCCCGAGAGTGATGATAACTTACAACCTGCAATGATGTTTGTCTTATTTTCAGGCAAATTTATAACTGGATGACGGTCTGCAGCATTGAAGTGATTAAAACTCTGACATTACTCATGCCTGAATTTCAAGAAATCTCAAATGGACATTGCAATAGAATATGTAAAGTTTGAGCTGTATGAATATCTGTAGATTCTGCTTTTCAAGTAGCAGTCTTACTCTGCTGTAAATGAAGAAGATATGTTAGACTGCATATGAAGGCATGTGTCCTCTTCATTTATACGGTTCATCTATCTGACCGAGCTTCTGTTTTAAACCATGCATTGTACCTGAGAAAATCGAAGTTGTGCTCTTGTATCAGCTTATGTATCTGTTTCCTGATTACTCATTTTTGTCTTTGGAAAAAATGCAGAATTTTCATGTAATTTATTCTTCAGTCAGTTGGAAAGATCAAAAGTTATAACTCTGTAAAACAAATTGACCAGGATATAACTCTGTACTATTAAGTACTCCCTCCGTCCGGAAATACTTGTCTTCAAAATGGATAAAAGGGGGTGTATCTAGACATATTTTAGTTCTAGATACATCTCTTTTTTATCCATTTTGATGACAAGTATTTTCGGACGGAGTGAGTATTAGAAAAACAACTTTATAAGTAGTTGTGGTGCTGTTATTTTGTAGCTGAACCGAAGATCTCTTGACACATTTTCTTTAGATGATTCCATGCCAGAACATCATCTCGTTCATATTGGAACAAAACAAGCATGCATGTAAAATTGTACAACAACTGCCCATCTGAGCTAAAAAAAGTCGCATACTATTTTTGTAGCACGTTTAAAGTCTTGCTGAATACATGGTGCCACAAAAACCAGAGCCTGAAACAACCGGACATGATCTGGACTAGCACGAGAGGTAAAATTAGCAGTCTCGTGAGCTGCCATATTGGCTTCTCGTTTTACAAAGATAATTGCAAAAGCTGAAAGCACACTACTTAGCTTCTGAAGTTGCACAAGAACCTGAAGATTTGGAGCCCTCTTCGTCGTCTACGTCTTCAACCGGATTTACCAGCCCTAGGCAATCAGACAACATAATGTTGAATCTCCCGGCAAAGCAGAACACCCATCTCGACAGGCAAAAGCAGCCTAACTGACGGCATTTGGCATAGTATCATAGCGTTTTGATTTGTCAGCCAATAAGCAACCGTCACATCTTAGTTGTGCGGAATCTAAAACACTACACTTAAGAGATTCTAATTTGGCAGAATTGGGCGAATCCCTCTCTCCTCATATCCACAAAGCTACAGCCCCGCGTCGGTATAGAGACGCAAATGACAGCGAGCCGCCGCCGGACATCATGATTTCGATCTTGGGTACTCGTGTTTCAACGCCAGAAGCAGGAGAGGGACGGGGAGAGAGGGATTCACCCAAATTTTCCAGTAGCTCAGCCGGCAACCTGGAGCAGTCGTACAGGGACAGAGGAAAAGGGGATAGACGGACTGGGTTTGTGAGGTCGATTCGCTCGATTTAGCTAGACGCGAAGGTCAGTTTTGCAAAATGTACCAGTAGCCCCCCTTGCACCGCATCTTGTCCCTCTCTTTTTAATCCAAGGGCTCATGTTCCACCGGAGCACCAGGTGCATGAGTCCGCTGGGTGCACAGGATACGTTCTCGTCAGACACAGCCGATCGAAACCAAGTTGAGCTACAGCCGAAGTGATACTAAAGATTATCTTGTTTTCTGACTGCTGATCCGCTCCTGTCAGTTCGTTTGAGCCAGTTTAGCACTGCTCCTACGTGAGGGATGGCATCCAACCAGGACCAGGCCAGCTTCCGCGCCGGCGAGGCCAAGGGCCACACCCAGGTACGTACTTCTGTCGACGGTCTCCGACGAGCCCAAGCGCCGTGTCTGAGATGGGATGTGACCGTGCTGTTTGCATTGCAGGAGAAGGCTGGGCAGTTGATGGGCGCGGCCGAGCACAAGGCCACTCCTCTGGACAGGGGCAGGGCGCCACGGAGGCCACCAAGCACAAGGCCGGCGAGGCCACCGACAAGGCGTCCCAGACGGCGCAGGCGGCCAAGGACAGGGCTGCCGGCACGGCGCAGACAGCGAAGGACAAGGCCTCAGACACCGCGCAGGCCGCCAAGGACCGCACCGTCGAGAGCAAGGACCAGACCGGCAGCTTCCTCGGCGAGAAGACGGAGATGGCCAAGCAGAAGGCCGCGGAGACCGCCGAGGCGGCCGGGCAGAAGGCGGCGGAGACGGCGCGGTACACGCAAGACAGGACATACGACGCGGCGCAGTACGCCAAGGAGTCTGCCGTCGCCGGCAAGGACAAGACCGGCAGCGTCCTCCAGCAGGCCGGCGAGACGGTGGTGAACGCCGTGGCGGGCGCCAAGGACGCCGTGGCCAACACGCTGGGCATGGGCGGAGACAACACCAACACCACCGGCACCACAGAGAAGATCGTCAAGGATCACCGCTAGACGCATGAGCTCGATTTGCTTTCGTTTCCTTCTCGCAATACACACGTATTTGGTGTTCCAGTTTCATGATTTCCATGGGCGGAGTATCTTTGTGTTTGCCATTTCAAGTGCTAGTACGATGTAACAATAATAAAGTTTGGAATTAAGCTCACACACGTGGCATGGTATACTGTAGTTTGTGTCATGTGATATTGACACCTCCCCTCATTTTGTTCTGATGAACCGAGTGAGCAGACATGCCTTATCCCAGGATGATCCACTGGCGTCTGCGGGCCACAAATCTACAAATCTTCGTATAGACTCCCTCTTTAAAGTGATTTAAAACGTCTTATATTATTGTATCGAGGGAGTAAAATACTTTACCGGGTGAGTACAATCCGAAGATTGCCGAAATTGCTGTATGGAGAAACTTCATCTAAAATGGTACTGGTACAAGAGAAACTTCATCTAAAATGGTACTAGTAAAGGCATCTTCAAAGCGGACCATCAAATTTTAATTGCGCTGCCCCGTACCGGTTTACGAACCAATCCACGCGTCCACATTTCTCCACATTTCAATCAAGCGGCTAAAGCAGATCCACTTCCAACATCTTGGAGACCAAGTGGCAGCAAGTTGCCTCCTCGACCAAGTGGCAGCAAGTTGCCCCCTCGGCAAGGGAAACACTGCTCACCGAAGGGCATCACTGCCTTGGTCAAGTCGGTCCTCACTGTCATCACGATCTACCACATCTCCACACTCATCATACCGGTGGAGGTATTGCAAGCCATCGACGAGATCCATAAGACATTTCTTTGGGCAAGCTCCGACAAGGTCTCTGGTGACCACTGCAAAATTAATTGGATGTCGGTGTGCCGCCCTCTTCAACCTCGGTGGCCTTGGGATCCTGCACCTTGACAAGTTTGCTCGCGCACTTCACTTTAGATGGCCATGGCTTGAATGGGAGACGCTGGATAGAATGTGGGTTGGCACCGGAAACCCATGTGATTGGGACAATTTGGACTTGTTTCATCGGCTTACTAGGTCGACATTGGAGATGGAAACAAGGCGAGCTTCTGGGAATTGGCTTGGCTGGAGGGGCCAAAGCACATCGCACCAACTTGCTAGTGCCTTTTGGCTATGGTGTGGTGTACCAGCGAATGCAACTATTGGATGATCCGTCTTCCGGATATTGATTGAAAAACCGCTTCATGTCCGAGTGAAAACTCTTGTCTTAGGCTTTATTAGCCAGACACCGCAACAAGAATTTGCATCGTTACCTTGTTGAATGTGTTGTCTATCTGTTGTTGTGTTGGTCTTGTTTGACAGGTCCCGGCAATAAAAGTTCATATCAAGGTTGTTAACGGCGAGACGTGACGACGATGACACGAGGGCATTTATCTCTTCTTGAAAATGTTGCCGAGTGAGAAGCCAGACTTGATCGTATGTGTTTATTTCATATCCGATAATGATTTGACCGTGGTTAACTTATATCACATACTCTATTTAATAATTAATGACAATGGTTGATACTACTCTATCCCGTAATGTAAGACGTTTTTTGACACTATACTAGTGTTAAAAAACTGACAAAAAGAGTACGTCACAATGATGAAGAGTCCTATAGGAAAACAAAAACAAACAGCTCTCTCGCACCATATCACATTTCCTGGGTTCAATTGCGCTCTTCCTCTTCACCTCCGGTGGTCTCCGCAGCCACATCTGCCGCGCCCTGTCGCTTCTCCGACGTGCACCAGCACGTTCCCGTTGTACGGTAATCTGCCACCCCGCACTCGCTCATCCATGTCTAACTTATATCGTAGAAAAATGAGTAGAGTATGTCCCTGGTGACCCCTCTTCCACGTCATCATCATATAACACTCTTGTGGTAGTCTAATCATCGCATGTGTGCATAATGAGCAGAGTAATTATTAGTGGGACAGTTTCTACTTGTGGTAGTCTAATCATCGCATGTGCGCATAATGTTCTATCACAGCTCTATCAGAACTCGGGAACAGAGATGCAATGAGGCTGGGACACGTTGATCAACCACAAGACTCCTACACTTGTTTACTCGTACCTGTTCGTCTCCTACTTGGCCTTCGGCGCCGGCATCCGCACGCAGCTCGTGATATGGGTGAGCGATGGAGCTTCGCGAAGCTACGGAAGCGTCACACCGCGTGTCCTTTCTACGTGGCGGCCGTGGACGTGCTCCGGCGCGCGACGTGTCCCCGGCCCTGTCCCGTAGCTGCAGCCTGCAGCCTATATAAAGCGCCACGCTCTGCTCTAGGCCAGTCAGACACAGCCGATCGAAACCAAGAGATACTACTAAAGATTATCCTGTTTTCTGACTGCTGATCCACTATTGTGAGTTTGATTGAGCCAGTTTAGCACAACTCCTACGTGAGAGATGGCATCCAACCAGGACCAGGCGAGCTACCGCGCCGGCGAGGCCAAGGGACACACCCAGGTACGTACGTCTTCTCCATGGATGTCTCCGAGAAAATGCTGCTGCGTGCGCCGTGTGTGAGATGGGATGTGACCGTGCTGTTTGCATTGCAGGAGAAGGCTGTGTTAGAGTATATTTGGTAGTTGTAGATATTCATATCGTAGACTGCCATATATGTCCGGGGTTGCCTTGCACCCCAAGTCTTGTACTCTTATATATACCGGCCGAGGTCTCAATGCAATACAATCAATCCATCAGTTATACCAATTCTATCTTTCTATATGGTATCACGAGGTTAGGTTCGGATCCTTGGCCACAAACCCTAATTCTTCTGCTGCTTCTCACGCACCCCTGTTCTTCTCGCGCCACCGGCCGTCCACCACGGTGCGCAATCAGCGCGCCCTCACGACGGCTTCGTAGCGCGCCCCCGGAGAGGTTTCCTATGACCTCCGCTGGGGGCAGCACCCTCCTTTGCGGCGGATCGAGTTAATCTGTCGTCGTCTCGCGTCCAGCAGCAGCAGATCGACGTGTACCTCATCATCCGTCATGGAGGCCGTCGACGACGACCCCGATTCGCGCCGCCGTGGTGGCAGCCGCGGTCTCCTTGCGGCGCACGCGTCCTTCCCCGCGCTGCCGTGGTGCCAGCTAGGGCTTCCGCGGGCGCCCTCCACTCGTCGTCGTCCGGTCCCGTGGCGGCGCCGTCCCTCCACCCAGCCATCTTCCTCTGTCTCCCACCACGGGGTCCTGATGGTAGGTGGCGGGCAGAGAAAAGAGGCTGAGGGGTCTGTTCTACGTGCAACCTGGAGATTTACACGAAGATTTGTTGCTGTTGATTTCTTTTTGGTAGTTTCTTTGATTTTTTACTCGATCACTGATCGAGATTGAGTCGCCCACCGCCCGTCGAGCGCACGCCTCTTCTTTGACATCATCACCGGCTGTTCTTCTCCAACACCCGTGTCGTCCGGGCTGGCGTGCGGTGCGTGTCGGGGCTCCACCCGCAGCGCCGCTAGGCTCCTCAGCAACACGGTCCCCAAGCCGGTCGTCCCCGACTTCTCCGCCATGACTCCGATCTATGCAGCATCGTCGTCCGTCGTCTCACACGTGCGTTGTCGGTCTGATCAACTGACCAGCGTACGGTCGCGACACGTACGGATTTGGGACGAGTGTCTTCAGTACGCGTGCATCTCCACCGACACGAGGGTTGCGGCTGCATCGTTTGCAGCGCCGTTCTCCCTGGTCCTCTCCGCCGTTGCATCTTCATCGCCATCGACTACGTCCTCGACATCGTCTACGACTACGTCAGTGCGCGCCTTGTGCGCGTGGTCTTCATCAAGTTGTTCGAGTTCTTCGTCGTCTCCTTCGAGCTCCGCCGCCGCATCATCTGGATCATCAGGCCTTGCACCAGATCGTCCAGGTTCACCTCTTTGCTTCGTCCAGCACCACCTCGTCGTCAGCGTCAGCGTCTTGTTCTTTCCCTTCGTCTACTCCGACGAGTGCGGGCTGCATCGGCATCTTCTACCCCGCCATTGTACGCCTGCGACCGTCCTGGAGGCCTCCTCTGCTGGTCCCTCAGACGACAGCGCCTGGTGTGTCCCCTCCCTCGCACGTCCGGTATTGGCAACACCGGTGCGCGCCATCGTCCCCGAGGTGTTTTTTGGGCCTGGCAAACCCGAGAATGTCTCGCATATCGGCTCCTGACTGCATCGACTTCGGCACCGACCCCCTTTCGACTGCCTCGACGCGTCGCCGTCTTCGTCCTAGGTGGCTTCCCCTTCGCGCCACCATCCTCACGGCGTCTCCTCGAGCACCTGCGGCTTCCTGAGCGGCTCCTTACCCTCGGCAACCTTGACAGCTGTACGTCGACCACGGCTACCCTACGCACGGCATCCTCGACCACGGCTATTCACCCTACAGCTCGGCTTCCTCGACATCGGCACAAAGGGCTACCATCCGCATGAGTTACTCGCCGGTTTTTCGCTCCAGTCGCAGCGTCTGCACTGCACCGCCGTTCCAACTCCGGGGGGATGTTAGTTTGTCGGCTCCCGCCTTCGGCTCCTTCTCCAGTCTCATCGTCTGCGGTGCTCCCGCTGTGACTGCGGGGGATGTTAGAGTATATTTGGTAGTTGTAGATATTCATATCATAGACTGCCATATGTATTCGGGGTTGCCTTGCACCCCAAGTCTTGTACTCTTATATATACCGGCCGAGGCCTCAATGCAATACAATCAATTCATCAGTTATACCAATTCTATCTTTCTATAGGCTGGGCAGGTGATGGGCGCGGCCAAGGACAAGGCGTACGAGGCCAAGGACCGGGCGGCGGGCCTGGCGGGGCACGCGTCCGGACAGGGCCAGGGCGCCACGGAGGCCACCAAGCACAAGGCGGGCGAGGCCACCGACAAGGCGTCCCAGACGGCGCAGGCGGCCAAGGACAAGGCTGCCGGGACGGCGCAGACAGCCAAGGACAAGGCCTCCGAGACCGCGCAGGCCGCCAAGGACCGCACCGTCGAGAGCAAGGACCAGACCGGCAGCTTCCTTGGCGAGAAGACGGAGATAGCCAAGCAGAAGGCGGCGGAGACCGCCGAGGCGGCCAGGCAGAAGGCGGCGGAGATCACGCAGTACACGCAAGACAGGACATACGACGCGGTGCAGTACGCAAGGAGTCCGCCGTCGCCGGCAAGGACAAGACCGGCAGCGTCCTCCAGCAGGCCGGCGAAACTGTGGTGAACGCCGTGGTGGGCGCCAAGGACGCCGTGGCCAACACCCTGGGCATGGGCGGAGACAACACCAACACCACCGGCACCACAGAGAAGATCGTCACGGATCACCACTAGACGCATGAGCTCAATTTGCTTTCGTTTCCTTCTCTCAAAACACACATATTTGGTGTTCCAGTTTCATGATCTCCACGTGCACTTTTTGGCCGCAACTTTGATTCTGTAATGTATCTTTGTGTTTGCCATTTAAAGTGCTAGTACGATGTAACAATAATAAAGTTTGGAATTAAGCTTATACACGTGCCATGCTATACTGTAGCTTTTGTCTGTGTGACACCTCTCCTCATTTTGTTTTGTTTTTTCGAAAAGGAGGATGACCCCCCCGTCTCATGCCTCAACTCAAGGTTGATCCATTTGCGTCTGCAGGCCACAAATCTTTGTATACAATCTAAAAATTGTACTCCCTTTGTGAAAAAATATAAGAGCATTTAGATCATTAAAGTAGTGACGTTCTTATATTTATTCACGGAGGGAAATACTACTTTATAATAATAAATAAGCAACAACTAATATGGATAGAAGGGAGTCTTTTTTAATAAACACCACTAGTAAGGGCCTGTTCGGAGGGACTCCGCTCCACAACTCCACTCGTGGAGCAGGTGGAGCCGACCCGAAAAGGTTAACTCCGCGGAGTTGGCAGCGTGGGGCGGAGCGAGCTACAGGCAGAAGTCTCGGAGCGAGGAAAGTGGCGCTCCGCAGCTCCTGAAAACGGGAGAGTTCAACAAATTTACGCAAGGTTGCCACTGACAAGTTTTTTTTTTGAGACAATCTCGCGAAGCTTTATTTAGACCAAAATAATGTTCATAGGTACAGAAGAGAGATCACCGGGGTGCCCTAACCAAACATGGCGGCCCACCCCTAACTTTGAACAATGCTTCGCTAGATTGTGAGCCTCAAAATTCGAGCTCCTAAACTCATGCACAAAGGTACATCTACTTAAAGAAGAGCTCTGATCTAAGCACTGACAAGTGAAAGTACCGGTTCGTTCTGAGTTATACTCTCATTTTCTCTCATACCACCTCACCTCATCATGGGCCACAGGCTAGATTATTGGGCTTTAGGCCCAACTCATGAATCGGAGCGGAGCGAAAAGCCGAACAGTTTTTCTGCCTCACAGGATCGATCGAGGAGTGGGAGCTCGCCCTGAGGAGCCGGAGCGCAGGATTTCGTGAGTGCTCCTCTCCGGCGCCCTTAGCGCCCACTAACGTAGTTAGCGCTCGAAGGAGCGCGGTAGTGGGCCGGCCCAGTATCTCTCCCACCAGATGCTCAAAAACAAACGTGAAGAAAAATGTGTAGCATCCAGGATTCGAAACCACATGCATTTGCTGACGGACTTGGCGCTCCTACCACTACACTAGGTTAGCTTGTTGTGTTTTGTGCGGAAAAGAGCTCTATTTGACCCATGTTTAAGCCCCAGTACAAATTATTTTGAAAAAAAGGAAAGACAATTTGACCAAGAATTCATGAATTTTCAAAAAAAATCGTCGATTTTGACAAAAGGTCACGGATTTCAAAGAAATGTTCACAAAATAAATCATCATTTTTTGAAACAAGTTCACGAATTTGAAAAAAGTTCACCGGATTTTGATAAAAGAAAAAGTTCACGAATTTGAAAAAAGTTCACCTAATTTTGGTAAAAGAAAAAGTTCACGGATTTAAAAAAAGTTCACAAATTTCAACAAAGTTCACCGGATTTTGAAAAAGTTCATTGATTTTGATAAAAAGTTCATGGATTTGACAAAAGTTAATCGATTTTGATTATAAAAAAAGTTCATGGATTAAAAAAATGTTAATCGATTTTGATAAAAAAGTTCACGAATTTCGAAAAGTTCATGAAAATTGTAAAATATTGATCGATTTTGAAAAAAAGTTCATCGATTTAGAAAGAAAGTCGATTGATTCTCAAAAAAAGATCATCGATTTTCAAAAAAAGTTCATTGATTTTGAAAAAAGTTAACAAAATCTGGAAAAAGTTCATCAATTTTGAAAAAAAAGTCATCGATTCTCAAAAAAAAGTTCATCGATTTTCAAAAAAAGATCGTCATTTTTTAAAAAAATTCAAAATTCTGCAAAAGTTCATTGATTTTGAAAAAAATTGTTTGTTCAATTTGAAAAAGGTTCATTGATTTTGAAGAAAGTTCAGCCAATTTAGAAAAAAGAAACAAAAACTTTCCAATAAAAAGAGGAACACGAAAAAAGAAAAAGGGAAAAAGAGGAAAGAAGAAAAGTGGTCAAAAGATGGAAAATGAACAAACCACGTGTTGTTGGTGGGGTGGTTAGCGTAGCTTATGTTAGAGCAGCAGATCGCGGGTTCGGAACTCACCGGGCGCACAGTTTTTTGCCATTAGAAACAGAAAGAGAAAACGAAGATGGGCCGGCCCAGCGCAGAAGGAAGGGTGTGCGCCCGTTTGCGAAATGTGAAGAAACGGACGCTTAAGGCGCCAAATAGGAACCAGCGGATTTCGTGGAGCAGGAGGATTACCGAACAGGCTCTAAATCTGGCAGCACATGAGAATAATCTCAAGAGGCAAGGCTTTGCACGATTCATCCACCAGGATTTTGATCGGGTTGCGAGGCTTCCACGATTTCCACAGAAGCCATTGTCTTAAGAAAACAAATATATTTTTCTTACAAAAGGCAAAAAAATGTTCACTTGGCCAATTTTTGTAGAGTTTAAAATGTTCACTCGGACAAGTAGAGAATCTTTTAGGTCCCGTCGAGGCTGTCACCAAACATTAAAAATAATAAAAATTGCATCCAAGTTCTTAGACCACCTAGCGACTACTACAAGCACTGAAGTGAGCCGAAGGCGTCCCATCATCATCGCCCCTCCCTCACCAGAGCCGGACAAAACTTGTTATAGTAGATAGTCCGAAAGTCATCGTGTTAAGACCCCATAAGACCAACACACCAGAACAGCAACCGCCGTCGATGAAGAGTAGCGTAGATAGTAAGAATCCAACCTAAGAACACACGAATGTAAACGAACGGCGAACAGATCCGAGACAAATCTACCCAGAAAAGATCCGCCAGAGACGCACATACATACGCCCACCGATTATGCTAGACGCATGACCGGAACGGGGCTAGACGAGGAGAATCTCATTTCATCTTCAAAGAGATGCCGCTGTCCCGCCTTCCTGAATAGGACACAAACTCTAACAAATCTCGAAAACACATTTAAAAATGAAGCCCTCCTCGGCAAGGGCCGGGATCCGCCGCACTCCCATAACTCGAAAGCCACCGGAGACAAGGCGGACGAGCGTCTGCGCCGGTAGGAGGCAAAGGAACCCTAGTTGGGAGTGCTTCGAGCAATATTCTGATCTTTACCTCCGATCCGCAGCCATATCTGCCACATCCTATCGCTTCTCCGATGTGCAACAGCACCTTGCCATTGCACTAGTAGAAAAAGTACCTAATATGAGAAACATTAGTACTGGTTCGCATATGAGCCGGCACTAAGGCGCCCATTAGTGCCGGTTCAAATGACTTGGCGGGAGGTGACCTTTAGTACCGGTTCTTTGGGAATCTTCAGTACCGGTTCGTGCCACGAACCGGTAGTAAAGATGCTAGTGCCCGGCCAGCACCTTTAGTACCGGTTTGTGGCACGAACCGGTACTAAAGAGGTTGTAGCAGGCGCTATTTTTAGTCCCACCTCGCTCCCCTAACAAGAATTTGACCACCTTAAGTATGTTACTTCTCAAACTATCCCAAACATTTGGTCTTCATTGAACTCTATGTGTAGGATGTGTGGCTGCAATAGGAGTCTTCGCCGGTTCTTAAATCGGTGGTAGATTCCTATTGACGATTTAGATTCTATACAAAAAGATCATTGATGATCAATGTATTTTTTATATGTACTTCTGTGTAGCAGTAGCGCATTTTGGCTGAAAGGCGGTATTGATCAATGTATTTTTTCTGCATTCAGATGCACAATTTAAATATGTTATTTTTCAAACTATCACAAGCATTTGGTCTTCATTGAACTCTATATATAAAGAAGAGGAAGAAGAAGCAGAAGAGGAAGAGGAAGAAGAGGAGGAAGAAGAAGGAGAGAAGGAAAGGAAGATGAAGAAGAAGAGGAAGATGAAGAGGAAGATGAAGAGGAAGCAGAAGAGGAAGATGATGAAGAAGAAGAAGCAGAAGCAGTAGCAGCAGCAGCAGCAGCAGCAGCAGCAGAAGAAGAAGAAGAAGAAGAAGAAGAAGAAGAAGAAGAAGAAGAAGAAGAAGAAGAAGAAGAAGAAGAAGAAGAAGAGGAAGGAGAGGAAGAAGAGGAAGAACAGGAGGAAGAAGAAGAAGAAGAGGAAGAGGAAGAGGAAGAAGAGGAAGAGGAGGAGGAAGAAGAAGATGAAGAAGAAGGAGAGGAAGAAGGAGAGGAAGATGAAGAAGAAGAGGAAGATGAAGAGGAAGATGAAGAGGAAGCAGAAGAGGAAGAAGAAAAAAATAAAGAAGAAAAGAAATAACTATATAAAAAATTACTCAAAAATAAATAGAAGAAAATAAATAATGCAGAAAAGAAAAAAAAATATAAAGCAAAAAATATTCACAAAGAAACTAAATACAGCAAAAATAAATACTCAAAAATAAATAGAAGAAAAAAATAAAGCAGAAAAGAAATAACTATACAAAAAATTACTCAAAAATAAATAAAATAAAATAAATAATGCAGAAAAGAAAAAAAATTATATAAAGCAAAAATATTCACAAAGAAACTAAATACAGCAAAAAAACTACTCAGAAATAAATAGAAGAAAAAAATAAAGCAGAAAAGAAATAACTATATAAAAAATTACTCAAAAATAAATAGAAGAAAATAAATAATGCAGAAAAGAAAAAAAATTATATAAAGCAAAAATATTCATAAAGAAACTAAATACAGCAAAAAAAACTACTCAGAAATAAATAGAAGAAAAAATAAAGCAAAAACAATTATAAAAAAATGTTGGGGCGCTACCCGATGGGCCTGCCAGACCTAGGGTGTGCAAATACAGGCCTAGAAGGGCCAGCAGGCTCACAGGGCAGCGCGCCCTAGTTAGGCCCAGAAGCTTGCTATATAGAGGAGTTCGATAGGGCAGCCGCGGCTGGGTTTATAAACCAGTGCGGCTGCCCTTCGCTCGGCGAGGTGGGACTAAAAGTGGCGCACTGCGGGTGGCAGCGCACGTCCATTAGTACCGGTTGGTGGCTCCAACCGGTACTAATGCATCGCCCTTTAGTACCGGTTGGAGCCACCAACCGGTACTAAAGGCCCTCGTTTCTCGCCGCTTGGGCTGGCCAAAATTGGCCTGTAGTACCGGTTGGTGGCTCCAACCGGTACTAAAGGCCCCTCCTATATATATGTCACTTACGAAAATTCAGTTATCGTCGCCACTTTGTTTCACTTCTCGCGCGAGACATCTCGATCTCCGACGACGACGCCGACGCCATCGTGCCGCCGTGCCGTCGCCCCCACCGCACGTCGTCGCCGTCCCCGCCACCCTCGCCGCCCCCGCCGCACGTCGTCGTCGCCACCGCGCACCCACTACAAGAAATATGTCAACTAGTGACCTTCTGTCAGTGACCCTGAAAGAATTGGTCATAGATCCATGACCATTTCAGACCAATTGGTCAAAAGCTGTTCGGGGGCCTCCAAACCCTAAACCATTGCGACCATTTTGGTCAGAAAGGTCGTAATTTCCTTACACGAAAAGGTCACAAAGCAAACAGCGCTAGTCCGTTGCCTTATTTCTAGTTGTTAATGACCAATATAGATGGTCATAGCCTTGTAAATTATGGTGGGTTGTGATGACTAGGCGCCATCTCATCAGTTTTGCCTATGTGTCATGTCCATGTGGCAGTTTTTTCCCTAGGTTGTGAAGCAACCTATATTTTTGTCATTCCTAAAATTTCCAAAAAATTCTCATAAATGTTTTGGATCATATCTTCATCAAATATGTCAAAAACATTCCTTGCCTAGTTCAAAAATAATTCGAAAATATTCATTTTCCTATTCTGTTCAGAGCAGCACTTTGTGAAGGAAGTACCACTTTGGCATGTCCAAATGGTATCCATTTTCTACAGTGCTTTCCTATGCCCAAATAAACATCCTCCACCAATGCCAGCTCAATCCATTCATTATTTTGAGCCCAGCTTCAACATTCGTATTTATGTCCAGTGTGGTACTGTGTAAAGCAAGTACCACCTAGGCTCCTCCTTTTGAGGTGAAAATTTGTGAAGACGGTCTTCTTAGTAACAGATCATCCTCAGCCAAAACTCACGCCCATTAGCCATGTGCATTTCTCGTACCGCAAATCAAACACTTGGCTGCTTATTCATGTTTGAGCATCGATCGATCTCCTCGTGAGAATCTTATATTGTGATTTTCTTCCTAGCACCTACCTGGGGAGTGCCCAACCCACTATACATGCGTAGGCCGCCAAGAACACATGGCAACGCCACGGTCACGCGGTGACCATGCGGCGGGCATGCGAGCTTACGCGTTCTAGAGTTGGGACCCTCGACCACCGTCCAAACCTCGATGTCTCGCCATCAAACCATGTATTTCTGATTAAATAGATACTTATTTACCTAGAAATGATTTTTGGAAAAAATAAAGAGCAAATTATGAGGCAGCTGCAGTTCAAATTTGACCCGCTTCCAACTGAATCGACGGGAATTTGTCTTTTTCACCAGAGGTGGATCGAAAATTTTGACACCCAACAATTTTGTCAATTGTGCATTATATATGGCCTAGTATTTTATAAAATTGATTAGGTACAATTTTGCAACAATTATTTGGTAGTTCCTTCACAAAAAACCTCCTTTTGGGCACTCGGAAAATGAAAAATGAATTTTCCGTGCAAAGAAAATGAAAACTTCCTTAGGCAACATTGTTTGGAATTCCAAGATGCACCCTCGTGCACAATATGAGATCATTTGAACAAACTATGCCATGAATGTGGCCATAAGATTGATCATTTGGCTTGAAAGCCATGAATCTTCACGCATGATAGCTCATTTCTGAGAACACTTTTTTAAAATAATTACTGTATTACAAGTTTATTATTTTTCCTGGAAACTTGGTCACAGATAATGACACAATGCGAAGGTTTTCCAATTTTTTGAATTTTTTTGAATTTTTTATTCCCGTTTCAAAATGCGGTCAAAACGGCGGGCTTGACCGTTCCTAGCTACTGGTTGAATATTAGAATTTTTTTGGTGTTTCTATGATTAAATAGATACTTATGTACCTAGAAATGATTTTTGGAAAAAATAAAGAGCAAACTATGAGGCAGCTACAGTTCAAATTTGACCTGTTTCCAAGTGAATCGACGGTAATTTGTCTTTTTCACCAGAGGTAGATGAAAACTTTTTTCACCTAGCCATTTTGTCAATTGTGCATTATATATGTCCTAGTATTTTATAAAAATGATTTGGTCCAATTTTGCAACAATTATTTGGTAGTTCCTTCACAAAAAAACCTCCTTTTGGGCACTCGGAAAATGAAAAATGAATTTTCCGTGCAAAGAAAATGAAAACTTCCTTAGGCAACATTGTTTGGAATTCCAAGATGCACCCTCGTGCACAATATGAGATCATTTGAACAAACTATGCCATGAATGTGGCCATAAGATTGATCATTTGGCTTGAAAGCCATGAATCTTCACGCATGATAGCTCATTTCTGAGAACACTTTTTTAAAATAATTACCGTATTACAAGTTTATTATTTTTTCCTGGAAACTAGGTCACATATAATGACACAATGCGAAGGTTTTCCAATTTTTTGATTTTTTTTTAAATTTTTTATGCCCGTTTCAAAATGCGGTCAAAACGGCGGGTTTGACCGTTCTTAGCTAGTGGTTGAATATTGGAATTTATTTGGTGTTTCTATGATTAAATAGATACTTATGTACCTAGAAATGACTTTTGGAAAAAATAAAGAGCAAACTATGAGGCAGCTACAGTTCAAATTTGACCCGTTTCCAACTGAATCGACGATAATTTGTCTTTTTCACCAGAGGTAGATGAAAACTTTTTTCACCCAACCATTTTGTCAATTGTGCATTATATATGGCCTAGTATTTTATGAAAATGATTTGGTCCAATTTTGCAACAATTATTTGGTAGTTCCTTCATAAAAAAACCTCCTTTTGGGCACTCGGAAAATGAAAAATGAATTTTCCGTGCAAAGAAAATGAAAACTTCCTTAGGCAACATTGTTTGGAATTCCAAGATGCACCCTTGTGCACAATATGAGATCATTTGAACAAACTATGCCATGAATGTGGCCATAAGATTGATCATTTGGCTTGAAAGCCATGAATCTTCACGCATGATAGCTCATTTTTTAGAACACTTTTTTAAAATAATTACCATATTACAAGTTTATTATTTTTTCTGGAACTTCGTCACGTATAATGACACAATGCGAAGGTTTTCCAATTTTTTGATTTTTTTGAATTTTTTATGCCCGTTTCAAAATGCGGTCAAAACAGCGGGCTTGACCATTCCTAGCTAGTGGTTGAATCTTGGAATTTATTTGGTGTTTCTATGATTAAATAGATACTTATGTACCTAGAAATGATTTTTGGAAAAAATAAAGAGCAAACTATGAGGCAGCTGTAGTTCAAATTTGACCCGCTTCCTACTGAATCGACGAAGATTTCTCTTTTTCACCTGAGATGGATCAAAAAATTTGACACCCAACCATTTGGTAAATTGTGCATTAAATATGGCCTAGTTTTTTATAAAAATTATATGGTCCAATTTTGCGAAAATATATGATAGGTCCTTCACAAAAAAACTTATTTTGGGCACTCAAAAAATGGAAAATTGATTTTTCGTCCAAAGAAAATGAAAACTTCCTTAGGCATTATTGTTTGTCATTCCAATATGCACCTTTGTGCACAATATGAGATAATTTGAACGAACTATGCCATTCCAAAATGCACCCTTGTGCAAAAAACATAAGAGAAACAAATAGAAAAACACAACTACATAAGCTTGAAAAAGTATTTGATGTGCTCCACACGTGCTATGATTGTGAATTATAAAATTGATGTGCTCCAAATTTGCAAAAAATATTTGCTAGGTTCTTTATAAAAATATCATTTTGGACACTCGAAAAATGATTCTCTTACAAAAAAACTCATATCTTAGAACACTTTTTTAATGATATTAACAATATTCAAAGTTTGTTATTTTTACTGAAAAGTAGTTCACACTTGGTGACACAATGCGAAGGTTTTCTATTTCCATATTTTTATAAATTTCTTAGGTAGTCAAATAACAGACATGATTCAAAATCTTATTTTCAATCGATTATGACCAATTTAAATGGTCTTAACATCATCAAAGGGGATACTCTGTTCTGATTGGTCTAAAATCAGCTCACGCGGATCATGGCTTAAGCACCGTCGGATGCGCCCGGATCCGACGGCAGCCCACACCCCCCTCGTCGCTCTCACCCCCTCCCGAATCACCCTGTATCCCTCTCATCCTCGTCCACCCACGAAACCCTAGCCCCATTCTCCCAATCGCCGCCACCGCCCAGATCCAATCCAAGTCAGAGCCCCCGGCCTCCATCTTCATTCCTGTGCGCGACGGCCACCTCCCTCCGGCGGAGCTCGACCCCCACCCCCCAAGCGCCGCTGCTCCACCCTCTCCCGCGCCCCTCGATCCCAGATCCCCATCTCCAAGTCACCCTCTCCCGCGCCCCTCGATCCCAGATCCCCATCTCCAAGTCACCCTCTCCCTCCCTCAGATCTTGATCCGCCGCCGCCCACCATCGACGACCCTCACCATAGACGAGATCGAGCTCCTCCCTCCCTCCCGTTCTCCCCTAGCCTTATCCACTTAGAGCCAACCAACCACTCCGTCCTTGGGATTTTGTCGCGCGGCGCCTCGTCTCGCCAGCTCGGCGACCACAGGCAGGCAGTCCACGGCCAGGATGGCGGCGTGCCCCGCCACGACCACGTACGTGCACGACACTCCGCGCCTCCCCTCCCTCTCCTGCGGTTCCTAACATATGCGCTCCTCTCCTCTCCTTGGGTGACATGCAGGGCTCGTATGGGAGCAGCGCACGGCGGAGGCCTCTGGAGGAGAAGCGGGAGGAGCCCGACCGTACTCGCGCGCCCGGCCCATGGCAGGAGCACCACGGCGCGCGCCTCGGAGCTACAACATCTTCTTCGGCGACTTCGTCTTTGGCATCCTGCCGGCCACGCTCGTCGGCGTCGACCAGCCTGGGTCGTCGGCTCCTCCGAGCCGAGGTACGGATTTGGGTCCATTCCTTTTCCTTCTCGAGCAACCTTGGTGAGCCAGCCAAAGCAATGTTGATTCATCCACCTGAACCCGGTCGATTCCGCTCTGTAATGTCTGCGTAGCATCAGCTCTGCACCTGCTCTGTTAGTTCCATCGCGTACTGCCTAGGTCGACTTCTTTGTAGTGCTTAGCCCTGTCAAGGGAATCAGACCGCTGTTGTGTACGGACCTGTAATCTTTGTGAAATACTAGAGGAAATAGGTTGATTTAGTCAGTAATACCTGCTCTGGAGTGTGCAGAAATTGCTATGTTCGTCTGATTTGTTGGTTTGTATTTCCATATACGAGTTCAGTTCGGTAGGGGAATGTTCAGATAACATGTTGGTTTAGTGTTCAGATTGGTATATTTCTAGATTATCCCCCCACCCAACAGAAATTTATACAGTTATCAGGGTGGCATTTTATCTGAAATTCTTTATATCACTTCTTTGTTCTACGGAATGGATGCAAATAGGATGTTGCGGCATTAATTTACCATTTGTTGTGAAGATAAGCACATAAAACCTTCCAAACGTGTAAAAACCTTCAAAGTTTCATCACTGTTTCCTTCTATATTATTTTGTTACAGATGTTATCTGCTTATCTTGTATGTTCCACCCTGATCATAATTTGCTGACTAACAACGGCATGTGGCGGCTGGGCATTAGAAACACAATCTGTCTGTATGTAATCTAACTTGCACAGTGTGTGTGTGTGTGTGTGTGTGTGTGTGTGTGGCATGCAGGGAGGTGGTGATCAGGTGAACAACATATCCCTGGAAGACCTCATGTGCGCAGTGGGAGCCGGAGAAGGAGGGCTGCTTGCAAACCGCGACATCTTCATGTACAGGTTAGGTCCCAGTGTCCTCCTTCCTCCGTTGATTAGCTTATGTCTGTGATATTGTTTGGGTCTGTGGCACACTTCCTGCATTTAGGTCTCCCTGGCAAAGGCAATCTGTAACACACTTCTGTCTCACGTAGTATCATGCTCGGATCTGTGCACAAATTCACAAGTTTGGATGCATCATAGAACTTGTGGTGATGTTGTTTAGATTGCAACAAGCAAGAATTATGATGTCATTCTCTTGCACTCTGCTATGCAGCTCTTGTTTACCTTAAATGCAACTATTGGTGCACTTGTTAAATGCCATTATTTGTGTTGTTTGCTTCGTTTGCATGCATGGTTATACAGTTTGGTGCCCCCATGGCCTGAAATACATTGAATTGTGGGCCTCTGCTTGATATCTTGTAGCTTAGGGTTTTGTTTCGGGGTTTCTTAATGTACTCGTGCTTAATAGACTGCACCACAGAGGTCACCCTCATATGGATAATGAATCATTATCCCGTTTCTTGTATACCTGAGATGTTCCTAACGAATAATTTACTGGACAAACAATCTTGTTTGCCGTAAGAATTCTAGCATGCCAAAATCTGCCGTCTATGTATGCTTCGGTTAATATGGACATGAATGGCAAGGGCTAGCCAACCTACTTAGCTAGATTAACATAACAGGAACAGTACACAACCGGCTAGCTCGTGTTTGCATTGGCTGCCACATCGGCTAGCTAGATGCGACTGCTTAAGGGCTAGTCTACAAATTTTACAACATTCTATGTTGTAGCCAAACACTTTCTCTGTATTTTATATTAAAACCATGGTATTGTGTACCTGCCAACTACGAGTAAATTACTGCAGTTTTTAATACTTTAGTTTTTTTGATACTTTGCCGTTCGATTTACTTTTATTTGTCCCTAAACATTTTGTTCTACAATGTGCAGATGCTGGCATTTCATTCAGGACAAAGAAGTTGGATGAAGCATAGTTTTACCTCATTGAGCTAGTTCTGGGAGTAATGAACTCCTTGTAGCAGATCTTGTACGTGTGCTAGTTCTGGGAGCTGATCCTATTTGTGTGTTATATGATGTAGCAGAACTTGTAGGGCTCCTGTGATAGACTTGGGCTGATACACTTGGGCAGTATGTGTGTTATCTAATTGTAAACTTGATGCTGATCACATTTTTATGTATGTTATATGATGTAGCAGATTGCTTCCTGCTGTTATTTAAAATATTGTGTCTGTTTTTTGTATTTGCATATTGAAATATGAAAGAACATGACCTTGACAGTAGGGTCCCACAAACTAGAACGTCACATTTGGGACCCACTTACCAGAATTTGACAATTGGCATGCATTAAAAAAAAGAGAAACAAAGGCTACGGTCCAAAAATAAAAAGGCTATAATGTTGGGCTAGGCCCATGAAATCGACCAAAAATTGACACGAAAAAAATATAAAAAGGCTGAATTAATGGGCTCGGCCCATGTAAAACGCCGAATCAGACCGGGCTGAATCTTGTGCCACATCAGCTTGCCACGCTGGATGCCTACGTGGCCTGGGGAGGTTGCTAGTGACCAAAACAAAACAATAGGCATATTTTGGTCGTAAACGTCTACGACCTTCTCACAGAGAAGGTCGCTATAGTCAGTTTACGACTGTCAGCTTTTGACCTTCTGTTTTTGGTCACAAAAAGGTCGCAAATGAAAAACTATGACCTTTCAGTGACCAATAGTGGAGGTCACAAGATAGCATATTTCTTGTAGTGGCCCCCGCCGCCCGTTGTCGTCGCCACCCCCGGTGCCGCCCCCGGCGCCGCCCCCGCCGCCCGTCTCGTCGCCGTCCCCGGCCGCCGCCCCCGACGCCCGTACGCGCCCGGCCTGCTCCATACACACACACACACACACATACACACATACACACACACACTACACACACACACACACACTACACGTACACTACACATGTACGTACACACATACACACACTACGCACACACACACATTTTTTTACTTATTTTCTGTTTTCTAATGTTTAGATGAATTAGAACTAGTTTATTTTTAGAATGTTAGAAATGTTAATGTTAGATGAATTAGAACTAGTTTATTTTTAGTAAGAAAATTTATGTATATGAGATTAGTTGAACTAGTTGAATATATAGAACTAGTTTATTTTTAGTAAATGTTTAGTTGAACTAGTTGAATTAATATATAGAACTAGATTATTTTTAGTTAATGCTTAGTTGAACTAATTGAATTAATATAACTATAGTTTCTATTGACAGCTTATCTACATTCAACCAAACATGTAACTAGTTTATTTTTAGTAAATGCTTAGTTGAACTAGTTGAATTAATATAACTAGTTTATTTTTAGTAAATGTTTAGTTGAACTAGTTGAATTAATATATAGAACTAGTAATTTATTTTTAGTAAATGCTTAGTTGAACTAATTGAATTAATATAACTAGTTTATTTTTAGTAAATGTTTAGTTAACTAGTTGAATTAATATAACTAGTTTATTTTTAGTAAATGCTTAGTTGAATTAATAGAAGTAGTTGAATTAATTGAATTAGTAAGTGTTTAATGTTTCGCATAATATGAACATAGGAAATGTCGTCTGATGACAGAAAAAATTTCATTATGTGCGAATAATGTGAAGACCAGCGCGGCCAGTGCAACAGAAATTTCCTTGTTGATGATAGGC
Organism: Triticum aestivum; assembly: GCF_018294505.1. NCBI lineage: Eukaryota > Viridiplantae > Streptophyta > Magnoliopsida > Poales > Poaceae > Triticum > Triticum aestivum. Next base: position 621,529,991 of record NC_057795.1, read on the forward strand.
GATTCAGCATCAAGCTGGATGAAACCTTTGAATTCGATACAGTAAGTCACAACGACAAGTTTGTTTTCGTAATTAAGCATGACTTATATATGCTTCATTTGCCTGACTTATAATTTTTAATTTTCACTATTCTGCTAGCGCATCCCCTGTCATGCAAGAATTTTTGTCTTGGATAAGATATGTTTTAATGATATGGAAACTATGGAGGTAAAGAGAGTTTACCTGAAAATTGAGCATGGTTATACTTTCAACGTCAAAGTATACAATGCACACACGTACACCTATTTTGAATGCAAAACTTGGCAAGCACTATGCAAGACTTATGCATTTGAGCCTGGTATGGTTATCACCTTTGATATTCGTTCGGAAGATGATATTGAAGGTAATAGAGACATATGGGTCGATGTGCAGACGCATCCAGTTCTACCATTATGTGAGTTTTTCTCAACTATATTTTTATCTTTGATATTGCTTATTCAAAAATAATTGACAACTAATTTCTATTGACAGCTTATCTCCATTCAACCAAAAATGTCCGGCGCTTGGTAGACAGGACCTACTACTGTCCCGAAGCTGAACTAAACTGCGAGGAGATAAGTCATTGTGTTTCATGGCTTGAGGATCTTCATACTGTTAAGACAAATTTTCTTCCTGCACTTAGAAATGTTAGTACTCAAAACGTGCGACTGATAGTGATGGTATTGAACTACGGTCACATCTATTTAAGAATGATGGTAAGATTTTTACTATTTGTCCTCAGTGCATCTTTTGCATACATAATTTTTTTGCTAAACTTTTATTGCTAAGTATATTAATTAAGTACTATACGATGTTCTTCAACAGGGACTCCCGATGACAGTTGTGTCTCAGGGGATTGAGACTAAAGGTCGCATGTCAATTGTTAGCTTACGGCCAAGATATCCTGCATTGCACATTAATGCATTCAGGATTTCTAGAAGCGATGAATGCTTAATAGTGAAAGATTGGAGGAAAATTGTTAACGATCGCAGAGAAGTACTAGGGGGCAGCAATGAGAAGCGCAGTCCACGATTAGGAGACAGGTTCATCTGCATGCTCCAGTTTGATAAATCGGGAGAGCTATACATGTTCTATGCTATTTTACCAGAGAAAGAGTAGCTAGCAGGAGTGATTTAACATGCTGCTCTTAGTACTTGTCTTTTCATGTTCGTGTTCTTCGTTCTGAACTTAATCTCAAAGAGTGATTTACTTTTGTGGTGTTATATATGAACGCTTATAATATCATGACAATCATGTTGAACTCGATGATATTTTTGCTTCTGATACAAGTGAATTTTTCTTCTTTAAGCTACTGTTGGTGGTGATTTGATAGCGGTAATGATAGCGGTATATAATATCGATATGGCATATATATATATATATATATATATAGCTAGCTAGATCCTCCAGTCGAAACTAATCCGTGGTACTTTCACCTAATGATTTAACAACTCATTGTAATGTAAAACGATCACTAAATTAAATTGAAAACACAAAACTAAAGCAATTTTTTTTAAAAAAACCAAACATTTAGTACCGGTTGATGTTACCAACCGGTACTAAAACCCTACGCGCACCCAGGTTTGGCTCGTGCCACGTGTTCACACTTTAGCGCCGGTTCGTGACGAACCGGTACTAAAGGGAGGACTTTTAGTCCCCATTCTTTAGTGCCGGTTGGAGAACCGACACTAAAGGCCGTTACGAACCGACACTAAAGGCCGGTTCTGCACTAGTGTTGTACAGTAATCCGCCACCCAGCACTCGCTCCTCCATGTCTAATTCGTAGAAAAATGAGCATAGTATGTTCCGGTGCCCCCTCTTCTACGTCATCATAATATATTAGTGGGACAGCTTTCCACTTGTGGTAGTCCAAGCTTCGCATGTGTGCATAATTTTCTATCAGCTCTATAAGAACTCGGGAATAGAGATGCAGTGAGGCTGGGACGCGTTGATCAAACAGAAGACTCCTACTTGGCCTTCGGCACTGGCATCCGCATGTGCTGCATCGAATCACATGCTAGCTCGTGATATGGGTGAGCGATCGAGCTTCACGAAGGTACGGACGTGTCACAGCGCGTGTCCTCTCTACGTGGCGGCCATGGACGTGCTCCGGCGAGCGACGTGTCCCGTAGCTGCAGCCTATATAAACCGCCCCCGCTCTGCTCTAGGCCAGTCAAACACACAGCCGATCGAAACCAAGTTGAGCAACAGCCAAAGTGCTACTTAAAGATTATCTTGTTTTCCGACTGCTGATCCGCTGTTGTCAGTTTGTTTGAGCCAGTTTAGCACTACTCCTTCCTACGTGGGAGATGGCATCCAACCAGAACCAGGCGAGCTACGGCGCCGGCGAGGCCAAGGGCCACTCCCAGGTACGTACGTCTTCTCCATGGATGCCTTCGAGAAAATGCTGCTGCGTGCGCCGCGTCTGAAACGTTGTGATCGTCCGCGGTGTTGGTGTTTGCAGGAGAAGGCCGGGCAGGCGATGGGCGCGGCCAAGGACAAGGCGTACGAGGCCAAAGACCAGGCAGCGGGCCTGGCGGGGCACGCGTCCGGGCAGGGGCAAGGCGCCACGGAGGCCTCCAAGCACAAGGCCGGCGAGGCCACCGACAAGGCGTCCCAGACGGCGCAGGCCGCCAAGGACAAGGCCTCCGAGACCGCGCAGGCCGCCAAGGACCGCACCGTCGAGAGCAAGGACCAGACCGGCAGCTTCCTCGGCGAGAAGACGGAGATGGCCAAGCAGAAGGCTGCCGAGACCGCCGAGGCGGCCAGGCAGAAGGCGGCGGAGACGGCGCAGTACACGCAGGACAGGACATACGACGCGGCGCAGTATGCCAAGGAGTCCGCCGTGGCCGGCAAGGACAAGACCGGCAGCGTGCTCCAGCAGGCCGGCGAGACGGTGGTGGGCGCCAAGGACGCCGTGGCCAACACGCTGGGGATGGGCGGAGATGGCACAGGCAACAACGCCGCCACCAAGGACACCACCGAGAGGATCACCAGGGATCACTAGATGCATGCCACTCGCGCTTAATTTGCTTTCGTTTCCTTCTCCTGATACACATTTTACGTTCCAGTTTCATGGTTTCCGGACGCGGACGCACATCTTGTTGTAAACTCTCCTTATGCTGCTCAGTGTCCTGGGTCAGTACGGATGTCTGACGGGAGATGTATCTTTGTGTTCGTCAGACTTCTCTTTTGTAATAATAAACTTTATTTTGTTCCGATGAACTGGGTGAGCAGACACGTCTCATCCAAGAAGGATGCAGCAGCGGCCACATCGAATCGAGTCATGCTCGCGATGATGTACCAATCTTATTATACATCTTGAGAATATGTTCACTGACGGCAGGAATGAATTCACCGTCTTCAGATTTACCAACATATGAACTTTTGGTGGAGCCCGACACTTGAGGCAATTCCTTTCGTCCATGTACAAAGAACATTCATCGTCCTTCATCTACTCCCTCCGTGAACGTTTTTGACACTTCTTAAATTATAAATTATGGGACAGAGGGAGTATTTTTCAAGCAGATTTATATGGTCTACTATGTTCTGTTTCACCTACCATGGCTGAAGCATGCAACTCCAGGCTGATAGCCATTAAACCACCACTATTTGACTTCCTAATTCTATCAACATTTTAGCAATAGAACACAACAGAAAGAATCTAAAAGAAAGACACAATAGGAAGTGCCCTATCACAGTCATCAAAAGAAAGGGCCAGATCTGCATCATAAATAAAAGTCCACTGCACATAGTTCATAATTTGTTTACACGCGTATATGCTCTACACTTTAAGCATACATTTTGCTTACGTTCCATGAACGATCATGTAGCAACAACTATCACAGAAATTTCATTTGATGACTGTGATAATATATACACTTCTCCACAGGTACAATGCCAATGCTGTATAATATATGCTCCCTCCGTCTCAAAATTCTTGTCTTAGATTTGTCCAAATACGGATGTATCAAGTCACGTTTTAGTGTTAGGTACATCCGTATCTAGACAAATCTAAGACAAGAATTTTGGGACGGAGGGAGTACACTGCTCGGAAATAGCATTATGGAAGATCTTTTCGTTCGTAGACTTACACCACCAATCTTTCTTCTAAACATCACCGCGTGAGGTCAGATAGCCCCCGTGTTCTTCATTAAATGCCACGCAATCGTCATGCGTGTTCAGGAAAAGAAAGAGCTCACACAGTAGACAGGCCTCTCAGACCTCCTCCTGGAGGGCGAGCAATTTTGCCTCCACAGACACGGATAGAATCGCAGAAATCTCTCTTCTCGAGAAACTTCTTGATATCTTCTAGTATGAGTGGTGCATTTTGGATTATCATCTTCTTGCACTGAATTACAATATGGTACGATTAAGAATGATACTACTAAAAATCGATACACTACAATTCAATAGAAGATATATTTAGATGCTTACCTTCTGTACGAAGCTCTCTGTGTTGTTGCATCCTTTCAGAAGTATCTCGATTATCTTGAGCTGTCAAGACCAGATCAATGGCAGGTTTAAGTTTCCTCTTTTGGCTAGTCACTCACTTCTAGTACCACACAAAAGCTATTAAGTAGATAGAGAGGCATCTGGGTGCATAAAAGCCAAAAATGCACCTAATCCAGTACTGGCAGTTCCCAGCTTATAGGACACTTTTAAACCAGGGAGAATTGGAACACGAACATAGAGCTCGACCAAGACTCACGTTCGCGAGTCTCAACTAGATTAGAAATCAGACATGGACCACCCTTGCCATCACCGGTTCCGTACCAGACCAGCCTTGCCAGCATTGACAGTTCTCAGCTGATAGGTTGCAAGTCAGCATTTGAAACCATAACCACCTACTCGCAACCCAGCCCACCACTCCTTACAACTACACTAGTTAATCTTCCATGATATGCCACGTAGGAAATTGATCAGTGAATAACAAGCAATTGGCCACTCCCTACCATGTTCATAACATTTCGGCATTACATTGGTGGTTGTTGGCTCTACTTGATGTCTGAATTCCAAACTGAAGATAACCTGGACAAACAACCTACTTGGGGTGTTCGACAGGACAGGCAACTATAGATAAACGATGAATCTTTCCCTGGTTTCTGCTTGTACAAACAATCTCAATATGGACTGACTAGTAGTTTTCATACTATAGAGCAGAGAACTCCATCCTAGTGAGATAAACTACAGTATCTACATGGTGAATAGCAGAGAAATGAAGAGAAGAATGACAAGGGTTGAGATAAGTTATTCATTGCTATATCCTCTCCTAACATAAGAAAGATAAAGAAAAGGCTAATAAGCTCTTGAGAACTAGATTTCGACGTATACTTATACACCAAATGTAACGAAGGAGTTTCAGAGCATAACAATTTAAATCAGCCGCGAAGGACATAGGAACGAACATAATAATTCAGAAGGAAGAAATCGTATAAAGAATACCTCCATCTCAGGGTCTTCAAGACCAGTACGAATCTCATCAACAACCTCATGGCAAAGGGTGCAAGCATGTTCATGTCCTGGGAGGCGAATGTATGTAACTTCCTCACAAAGACTTGCTGATACGCAAAATTCTTCAGGGCTTAGAGAATCAATTTGTGCGAAGAACAGTGCTGCATAATAATCAACCAACTTTGTACACTGCCATGTAAAAATCAAGAGCATATTGAAATATGAAATGCTCGATTTAGAACATAGGTACAACTATTTAAGAAAGAGAGCATTTGATTTTATTTTTAAGTAAAAAAAATACCTCTAACTTAAGTGAATGAAATTTCAAACAAGCTTGGTGAAGAGTATCTATAATTTCGATCCGGGTCTCATTCTCCTTCAAATAGAAGAGGGTTTCTGTGGCAAACTGCTCACAAAGTTGGCATAGTTGTGGACTTCCCTTTGTTGTAAGTGATACCGTGTTCTCATTTAATCTCTTTTCAACAACTACAACAAAATCAAATAAATAAGGCATAAAAACTGATTAAAACAAGGATGAATATCCAAATATTTGAAAACAAAATTCAAAAAATATTTGAAAACATAGACAACAAGCAAACAAACAAAATTCTGAAAACAATAGCATTCCCTCCGCAAAGAAATATAAGAGCGTTTAGATCACTACTTTAGCAATCTAAACGCTCTTATATTTCTTTACAGAGGGAGTATGTAACAAGGTCATGCGATCTACACCCTAACCGTAAGAACCAGTGACACAAAGATCTCGGTTAAGTAGGTCTCCGGTGTGTAGAAGATTATCAGTAATCATCAACATGCTATGAGCCTGACTTTATCCTGACATAATTAACAAGATTGGAACATATAAAAGTATTTGAAGTAGTAATCAGTGGCAATTGTCTGCTGGTGAGTCCATGAGTGGATATACAGAAATTAGAGGGGCCAGGGAAAAAAATAGGCATGGATTAGTTTATGAATGGAGATCCCTCCTCATTCAACTTGAATAAGTGGGATGCTCCTCACCAGGGCCGTCTCTAGAAATTCGGGGCCCCGGGGCGAAAATCAAAATTGGGCTCAAAATTTCAACAAGTTCGTATTACAGAAGAACTAATGTATCTAAAATATAACGATATGTATACAACGATCAAGAACAAACTTAATTTCGTCCTACTCCTATCCTAGCACCGTGGACAAATAAATTTGTTACCAATATCTAACCCAAGAACAAATAATCTCGTCCTACTCGGCTACTCCTAAACTAGGTCAGAGAGATCAAACTTAATCAGGTACTAGTGATGAAGAAAAGGGATAAAATTACATAGAAAACGGCGATACCTAAGGGCAGCCAGGTCGTGGGCAATCGCCGATGGCGGAAGGCAGCGGACTCTGGTTTGGGTGACCGGCGGAAAATGCTGAAAGCAGCCGGACGGCGTCCTGGGCGATGGCGGAAGGCAGCAGACCGCCTCTGATCGATTGGCGGAAGCCAAGCAGGCCTCGCGACTCATGGGCTGAGGTACGATTTGCTTAGCAGGCTGTTGGGTACGTTTAGTCGGCCGGCTGGCTGTTAGATTATGGCTGGTTAGGCAAAGTGTGTAGTACCCAGTTATTTGGGGGCCCCAAACTTTTGGGGGCCCTATGCGGTCGCCCACCTCGGCCTCCCTTGTCGACGGGCCTGCTCCTCACATTCAGAGGGCCTATGGCCGAATACGACCACATGTGTGCACATGACAAATAAACATATATAAAACCTTATACCTTCCATTCTCCTTCCTGAGAAGTGGATGGTTTCCAAATTAATTTTCAAGCCTGGCAGGATACAGGTACTTCCACTAGACTTGGGTCCAGACCAGTTCGCAACTAAATGAATATAGTGATAATTTGAGTTCCTACTTCTGGCTGGACATCGAATATCCATGGAGGATAACATAATCCTTGCATCCCAAACAAAGCCTAACTTAGCATGAACATGTGCATTATTTTATGAAAATATCGATCCGGGACTTCTAGTCACGATTTTTTGTGGTACCTTCAGTATATGATCTCATATTACCATAATAGAAAGAAAAATCTACTAAGGAAAACAAAACAGCAGTTATAAAATAAATCTTGTATTGCTTGCTTACGACTGGATGAAGGAATGCAAGATCGAGGTTAAACGGCCACATACCAGTGTGGTCCAAGGCCAAGATTCTACTGCCCAAAAGGACAACGCCAGTGATGAACAAAGCAAAAACTCTTGAGCCCATTTTGTCTGTTAATAAAGAGATGGACAAACAATTAAATGTAACAACTACAAAAGAGAGAAGTATATACATAATAACGTCGAGATTTTGCTAACTGTTAAAAGAACATTTAAGGTTAACTGAGGTAAATCTACAGATAATTAATTTCCCTTCATATACAAATCTGAAAAAAGGTCTCAGCTCCATCTTCCTTCTTGTATGTATCGCATGCATACATTTTAGTTCCTTACAAAAACATGCGTCTAGTCCCATGTGTAGAACTTGAACCAAAACATTCTAACAGTTCAAAAGGAAAGCACTAAATGAAATAAACGGAATATGGTTGTATGCTCCAAAATCCAGATAAGCTTTATGTGCTAGTTCGCCACCACTGAGGCACAAGCTGTTCCCCTTTCTGCATTCTTCTTAGAAGATACATACTCAGATTGCAGATAAACAAACCCAACCCAGTGGTGTGGACAGACAGTAAAGTTAATCTGCAGAACCACTGGTAAGCAAAGGTGACAGACAAACTCCTCAAATCCTTTTGAGATTTTTTTCTTCTATATAAGTACTTCCCCAAGTTGGACTAAACATTAAGAACAAGGAATAACAATTCAATTACTACTATTTTCTTGAACTGCTATTATTGCCTTCAAAATATATCAATCAGCTATGAGCCATAAAAAACTACCAGGCTTTTCTCCACGAATTTCACACGCATCTATCGGAAACACAAGCAAACAAGTGCTAATTGAAGATGTGGGGTTAGACTAGCAGCTGGCATGATACCGCAACCCCTGAATCGGATCTACTCTTAAACAGGGTGAAATTCTTAGCGTCTACCTTAAGTTCGGATGAGGATCTTGGGCCGACCGAACAGTGGGAGCGGAGGGCGGGGCGGGGCGTTGCGTCGTGTGCGGACGGCCGAGCGCCGGCCGCGCCCGCGGCGGAGACAAGCGGGGGCGAGAAGAGCTACGCAGAGGCAGGGAGAAGATTTTTCGAGAACACGACGCCGTTGACTAGCTGGATTTGTTGCGGCCATTACTAGGCCATCTATGTTTTTTTTTTTCTGATTTTCCTTGCTTTATTAAATCCAAAAGGTTAAAAAAATAGTGTTTATACTCTATGCTTTTAATAAATTTTATAAAAAGTACTATTGTTAAAACATCCCATTTTAACAAAAATATGTCCCGTTTGTTATTTCAAAATTATTTCTACCAGAAAATGTTCATCGCATATAAAATGTTCACACAATTCATGAAATTGTTCAAATATGTACATCTAAAGTATTTCGTTTTCTCCCTAATTTTAGCCCCACTAGCTCCATACAGATTGCATGTGCCGTCGATGTGAGGTTGCGGGTGGACCCTTTGCGCTCTTAGCTACAACACATCTGAGTATTGTGGGTGGACCACACGAAAGTCCCACCACCTCAGAGCCTGTCACACAAGGCCTTGATGCTTCGGCAGTGGGGTTCCCTTGCCGCCCGCCCATGATGGTTGCGTGGTGGGGTCTACAACACTCCCACTGCAATGTTGGCGTCCATAACGGAGGGTGGTTTTCTTAACGGTGTTAGCGTGATGACGGACTCGAGGGAAAGCATGAGAACAACTCCTTCCCGCATGAGAGATGGACGGTGTTGGACGCACTGAAGAAAGTGACGCGTTGATATAGATGATGGTGATGAAAACAAATTACGATGGTTATGGAGGCGATGGAGATTGAAGTACTTCTATTTTTCTCAATTGATTATACATAGTGCGGTGAGTTTTCTAAAATACAACTAGTGAAACAATCTATATGATTGCGGTGACATCATGACTTCGTGCTATCCTTCGAGGTGTTCGTATAGGTTGCTCATGGAGTCTTCAAGGTGCAACTGGAGTAGCGTTGGACGCTGGCAGGAGCATGAGCCTACATGGTATAATGTATGCCAACGTCGCGTCTCCTAGTCGACTTCTTCCCAGGTCCATCCCAATCCTACTGTCCACTAGTCGAATCCTTTAGGCACTATGGCGGAGGGTATGTTGCTCTTGACTACCCGGAAGTCATGATCGTGCTTTATGAGATGTCCACTTTGTTGCGACTTGGCTTTGACACCCTATGTCACGCCTTCTCACAATTCATGGCTAGAGGGTGGGCAAGGTGAAGCATTAATTGTTGTAGTTGTCGTGTGGATAATAATCCAAAAGACATTACATCAAGCTTTTTTCCAGGGGAGATGCATTATAGAGGACGAGCTCTAGGGAGTTTGTTTCAAAGGAAATTCAACGTATATTTAAAAGTTTTAAAAATATCAATCCTTTTTTGAAAATACACATACATGTTTTTAAAGTACATGTAAAGTTTCATTGTATAATGCTACGCAGACTACACAAAAAAGACAAATATCTTGAACACAGAGAAAAAACCTATTTTAAATTTTTAATCTATGTATTTGTCTTTTTTTCATATTACATATGTGCTTTCATGAAATTTTGTACATGTATATACTACAAATATATGCTTATGTTTATATGTTTTTCCAGACTTTTTGACGTGTGGAAATAGTAAAAAAAAATTCTGCAAAAAATGAAGGGCTCCGTGGAGCTCAGCCTACCTTTCGCACATTTTTCTCGAGAGAATCCAATAGCCCATTTCTCTTCTGCCGTTTCCGTCCAGCCCAGAAAGACCATGAAGCCCAACCCAACCCAACCCAAGCCCTGACACCGCGCTCTCCGACCGAGCTCAGATCTGCGGGCGAGCACCATCCACAGAGTCCGCTGGCGCGGCCGGCCGTACACGAGCAGCGACCCGCCGACCCCACGCCATAGTCTAGTGCCGGACAGCGCGTCACCGGGCCCACCCGTCAGCGGCGCACGCATCAGAAGCCAAGCCAGCGACGCAGCCGTCATCGACCGAGCCCACTCCGACCGACGCCACAGCGAGCCCAGAAGAGGCGCAACACAACACAGTCCTCCGGCACCGAGCCCTCCGCCCCGCCCCGCCCCGCGCCCGACCCGAAACCCCAGCCGATCGGCGGCGGCCGGCCGGCGCAGATGTCGCTGACGGAGGTCAGGATCGGCGAGGAGGTGTGGCTCACCTGCCTCTCCCACGCGCTCACCACCGAGACCGAGGAGGTCATGGGCCTCCTCCTCGGCGACGTCGAGGTTCGCCCCCCCCCCCTCCCCTCCCACCTACCCGTTCCCCTCCCCTCCCCTCGCGAATGTCTGAGATCGCGCTGATTCCCCTCTCCCCCTGCCCGCAGCCCTCCAGCAGGGGCGGCTCCACGGCGTTCATATGGGGCGCGTCGCCGCAGATGAGGTGCGAGCGGAAGAAGGACCGCGTCGAGGTCAACCCCGAGCTGCTCGCCGCCGCGTCGGCGCAGGCCGAGATATCCTTTTCCGACCTCCCCCAGTTAGTTTCCTCAGTATCTGGTGTGTTTGCTGCTGTGTGGATTGAGCTGACAGTAGGGTTTTGGGGATGTTGGCCTTAACTCTGCTAGCACGTAATGACGGCCACCATCGGGAAGACGACCCGGGTGATCGGCTGGTACCACTCGCACCCGCATATCACTGTCCTGCCTTCCCATGTAGGTAAGCAAGCCACACGAATTCCCTCGCATTGGCGGTCTATTGCGTGCCCAGGGTTGTGTTTCACTATGCTCAAGTGCCTTCTGTTCTGGCAACCCTGCCGTATGCATTGTTTTGTCACAAACCTGTGACATGATACATAGTTTTTGTCTATGCAGTTTGAGAATTTACTGGCAAGTTTGTTTTGTCCTAGCCATTCTATTTTTAAATATGTAACCCTTCAATTATCCCCATTAGTGTTCGCTTGCCCATTTTGGAAAATGGATGCCAATATATTGTGCGCTGTGGTAGCTAATCACCAATGCTTTTGTCTATCTGGGTTAGGGAGTTCCATATTTAGCTATGTAGCTTTGTTCCGGAATTTCCGGTAGAGCACCAGCCTATACTGCCCTGAATGCAAAGGTCCATTACTAGCTCCTAACCATTTGACGACAGCAAAATATAAATCTAGACAATTTGCTAGTGCATCTGCTTTTATGCTCTGCCTCTCTCTTATGAGATGGTGCCCATCTGCAGTGAGGCTAAACTTTGCCTTTTTTTTCTCCAGATGTGCGTACCCAGGCTATGTTTCAGTTGCTAGATCCAGGCTTTGTTGGGCTGATATTTTCCTGTTTTAGTGAAGATGCTCAAAAGGTAGGAAGGCTTATACTTTGTGTACACATTAAGGTTGCTTCCTATCTGGGACGCTTATGCACGGTTTCGTCTCGCTGAATTGTATTTTCATGTTGCCACAGGTTGGGAAAATCCAAGTGATTGCCTTCCAGTCACTTGATGGGACACAGAACACACAGCGTGCTATTGTTCCTGTTATTACCAATCCAATCGTTAACCTTGAATCATCTTGGAGTTCATCCGAAAACTCATTAGCATTGATTGAGGGCATTGAACAGGACACTGGAGATTCTAGAGCTTCAAACGGAAGCAAGGTTTTTTTCTATACTGGATGTTGTGGTGTTACAGCATTTAATTCCATGATGTCTTACCATTTTGTCTGTGAGGGTGTGAGGGTTGTTGATTATCACTCTATCATTTTATTATTTCCTACTGGATGGAGCATGTTTAAATCTGGCGCCTACTTTGCACAAGCCAGTGTAAGAAAAAGAGCATTTGAACTATGTTGCTATCGTTTTTGGATCAAGACAACTCAGAAAGAATGAATAAATTGAGCCTTTAGTCTTTTGATTAGAGTAGAGGTCACGGGAGAGAAGAGCATACTGCCATACTATAGAAGATATTCAGGAAAACAAATCCATTTGTTATTTATGTTAATGGCCTAGGTGACTGTCTTAGACTGGAAAGCTTGACTACATGTTCACTAAATGTTAACCCTCAAAAGTGGACAAGTATATATGTGAAGCATCGTTTGATTTTGCATCAAGAGTCCATGATGATGGACATAAAAAGAAGTCAAGGTATGCACCACCATCCAACCCAAGTAAATGGTTGAACAGTAAGTAGGCTAACGGAGTATTCCAGAAATGTGGGATAAACTGATCGCAATTGTCTATTTTTCCTTAAAAAATATGTTCAGCACAATCTAACTGTGCTAAAACTACTGCGCCGGGGGGGGGGGGGGTAACCAATGGTGCATTGTGAGTATTGTAGACTTTGGGCCCAGTCTTTGGCAGCACTTTTTATGAGCGGAAATAATGGGTCAACTATTTAACAATGTGTTTGGGCGAGAAAAGATAGAAAGTTTGAACTATGACAACTATTTCATTGGGTATTAGTATATATAAATGATGCTGGATAGGTGGAGGGGAACCAGTAAGTAACATGTCATATGAAACAATTTTGTAATAAAGAAATTTCAGGATTATTTCAGAATTTTTCATTGAAGTCGCAGCAGTTAATTAATGTGTAGCTGGTCTTGGAAGCGAGCGAATATGAAACAACCTAGTAGAGACATTATGTTCAGGGAGCTTTTGTCTTGATGAATTATTTAATTGTATAGATATGGTATTTAGGTTCTGATGTTAAAACTGACAACTCTTGATCAGCAAAACCCCATAATTTCCTCAACGTTTGTGCTCAGAAGCTTCAGTTTGATGCTTTCTGACTTGAATGTGCAGGTCTAGACATATTGCAACCAAATGATAGAGTAGATATCTATACTAATGTATTTGTAAACGTGGTAACAAACTGACGGATAGATCAGAAATTCAGAACAATGAAGCACACTTTACTGTTTCTACATTTTGTTTGGACGAGACCATCCCCTGATTTATCAGTTGGGAGCATACTTTGTCTCTGTTGTTAATTGCTTATGTAAAAGTTGCTTGGTTTATGCTGCTTCATTGAATTTGTGTAGCTTATAAGTACCAATCCGGGGTAACTTGTGCTAGGAGCCATAGATAAAGTGCCATATTCTGTGGGTTTGTACTTACCAGTACATTATCAAATTATTTATGCATGTACTTATATTTTTAGGTCTGGGGAAGATCTCAGGATATGGATCTGTATTCTCCTTTGGATATAAATCATTCGGCAAGACTACCAATAGAAAACGCTATTGTTCCTTTCGAACCTGATAACATTGCTGGACCCTCTGTTGATCAAGATGGTTCAGATCTGTCCCCAAGCATACAGGAGGCTTTGCACCGGTCAACCATGGACATAAGGTATATGAATTTCCTGCACAAAATCTTTTATTTTATTAAGGGAACTGTATATATAGTTTTCAGAAATGTTAAGCACTGTATGTTAGCCTTTACTCTCTTTTTGCCCTCGAGAACTCTTTCAGCAGTTCAAAATATTTTCGGACAAGATATGTCATCTGAACCTAGGAGTTCTTCCTGGAATGTCTGTCTATCAGCTAGTATGATGGCATATTAACATCTTTCTCATCGTGCTACAGTCACATACTCTCGGGTTCCATGTTACAACAAACTAATGGCTATATACCTTAGTAGTATTAAAAAAAGCTATATGGCTTATCTTTTGAATTTTCCAATGCCATCTAATCACTTTGGCAATGTTCTTTTTTTATGAGTAAAGCATTATTAATGCCTAAACTGTTACCAACCAGGTTTTGTTGTCTTTAGGATGATGAGATTTTTTAGGATTTAGAACTAAGCGTAATGGACTTGGATCGAATTCTCATATTGAAAGAGTCCCTTAGTGTTGTTCTAAGCATCTTTTCCTATACAACTTTGTTGTGATTTACAGTTACAATCATCATGATATGAACATCCTATGACTTGTCTTTCATCATTCTTCATGCCACGCGGACCTGTCAAGTGCAGGGTGCTGTGCTTTAACATGACGATATGTTAGTTTCTAATTTACAGTTTGTTGCTGATAGTGGTGCAGAGTATAAAAGGAAGGAGGTGCCACTTAAAGTATTCCCTACAAGGCATCTGCTAAAGCTGGACACTACGTTGAGTTCTTACTGTGATATGCAACGTGTCCTTTTTGAAGAGGAACAATCAGCATATAACCAAGCTATGCTTCAGAATATTTGGTAATTCAAGTTCCTTAATGAAAATGTAATATCAGGATGCTTGGTCTCACCGTAAAGGTTGCGCTTGTTTTGTTTGTTTGTGCAGTGATGGGAAGATGCACCCACTTACATCTATGCACCACACCTCCACATACAATGCTTCTCTATGCAAACTGATGGAGTACTGGTGAGAGCAAAATCTTCTTTTTCTTCTTCTGCTTATCCAAACACAGTGACTGCTCATAGTGTCTAATCGTCTGCTAACATGTCGTGCTTGTGCTGTCTTAGCTTGACCCCAGCTATAACTGTGCTTCAGGACCGTGTGAAAGAAAACGAACTTCGGGTGAGTGGACTAGATTTCATTATATGGCGCTGTTCGGTCATTCCAGGGCTAATGGCTATTTGCTCATTGTAAACAGTTGGCTATGCTAGTGGAGGAGCATAAACAACTGGAGGCCGAGCAGAGCACGAAAACTGGTTCTCCTCGCCGTCCGATGCCCGGAGGGACTACCAGTGGCATCACTTCGCCAAGGGGCCAGGACAAGTACCCTTCCGGCAGACAAGGGGGCCCTATAAGCCCTAGCAGCAGCAGCCGGAGGAAGGCTCCTTGACTCGGACTTTGCTCGCCATTCTGTCATGGTGGATAGTCCGATTCTTGGCCCTGCCTGATGCTTTCTGGAACGCCAAACCTGTCCTTCAGCGTGAGGGGTGAAGTCGCAATGCAAATGTACATACCCATCTCCTTTTAGCGCCTGTCCCGCCGTCCTTCTGTGGAAGTAACCAATCAACAGTGGTTCCCTTTTGCTTTCTGTTGTCCTTGCGCCAAATCCTTTTGCCTGGTTGCGCTGAGCTTGTAATGTGTACTCACTGGCGCGATGAGTCTCGGGGCAGTGGTTGCGCTGAGCTTGTAATGTGTACTCACTGGCTTGACGAGTCTCGGGCAGGCTTTCTAGTTGGAAAAAACTCTTGTACCAATCCTGCTGTCGAAATGTTCAGGGAAGCCTCGCTTGCCTAGGTGCTCTCACCCTGCGCTGATCTCAATGTCAACAGCCGTACAAGGACGATGGGACTCGGACGAGCCCCGCCGGCCGTCCGGCAGCTCCGGTGACAACTTGTCCCGCTCTTACGTTCAAAAAGAAAAAGAAAAAGACAACTTGTCCTGCTCTAACTGCTGCACTGTTTTGGAGCTTTTGTAACGAAAGTGAGATATTTGGAAGCAACATGACAAGGGCCATGCAACCACTCCCACTGTTGCTGGATGGAGGCGTGATGTGCAGTCCCGCGTCTGTACACGAACGATCGACCCGGTCACACGACCAAACCACGCGCCCGAGCCGACGCCGGTTGCTGCTTGGATATGAATGAGTGATCGCAGGCTGACAGCGACGGGTGACCAGAGTAGATTATCACCGTGCCATGCATGAATCGGCGGCCATATCCGTTTTCCTCCCGCTCTCAGCAGGGTCAGACCCACGTCCACATCCCTTTCGGTTTCCCTCCCCTCCTACTCCATCAATTTCCTCCCGATCGTTTCCTGCCCGCGTTGATTGCGTCGGCGTCCCAGCGTACGCGCACGCCAAGTTTTACCACCACGGCCGGGCTCGGCACTCGCGACGCGTAGACGGGCGCAGCTTCTCTTCTCCTGCCGCGCGTGCGCCACAGGGAAAGGAAGGGCGGCGACCGATGGCGGGGCTGCAGCGGTCCAGCGGCACGTTCCGGCGGTCGGGGTCGTCGGGGATGGTGTGGGACGACGACAGCCACCTCTCCGGGGAGATCAAGCCCGTGCGGGTCGAGCGGAGCCGCTCCACGGGCCACGCCGGGTACAGGGCGTCCGCCGGCCGCGTCTCGCCCGCGCTCGACCCGCCCTCGCCCCGCGTCGCCGTCTGCGGCTTCTGCGCCTTCTTCCGCGGCGGCAAGGCCAAGAAGAACAACGACGGCAAGGCGGCCAAGTCCAAGGCTCGAACGGCCGCCGGTTCACCAGCAAGACCAAAGGTGAGGCGAGCCAGTGGCTGATCCGTCTCTACGTCCCTGCAGCCCGTACGCAGTACATATGTAAAAACTTCGGTAGTTTCTTCCCTTTTCTCGTGTTGTTATATACTGATCGTCCCATGTGTATGGAGCAAGCGCACGGTTTTAATTTGTAGTAGGATGGATGTATAGAGGGCAGCGTAGAACTGTGTGCCTCCATGGATGATCACTCTTTTTGCGAGACCGGGTCTCATCATCACTCGATTGTACAGTGTTGTCTTCCATTTTGCTACGTGATCAGATATTTGTAGGACAGCAGGATTACTGGCAGTACAACTTTTGTTACTTAAAACGTGCTGTGTATATTCTGTTCTGTGCTTTTCTAGTATCTTCCAGTGTAGCAGCAACCTACGCAATTGTTTTTCTTTTTCTTTCTTTTTAGATCAGTAGGCTTCAGTGCTTCACAGATCTATATAACTGCACTGCTCAAGCTCCCCACCAGCTATGTTCAGAGACAAGTCTGCCCGTTCCTGGAATCTGGAATCATGAGCGTTTTCTTTCTTGCTGTGCGTTGCGGAAAAGGCCAATCATCTCATCTCACACGTTTATCTGCCGCTTTCTTTGACACGCGAACATCCGTGTTTGCTGCTGCTAACTGAATTACAAGGTTTAATCTTATCGCTGGGGTGAATATTTCAAGGAGACACAGAAAATATGGGACGAGCAATCCAACAAATTTCGTCACTGCCAGCCCGGACATGCATGTTTAATTGTGCAGTCGTGTTAACTAGAGATGATCCTCAGGGTATCCCTTGACCCTGATTAGTTCAATGAAATGAGGTAGATTTTCAAAATTAACACGACTTTTGAAATTTCAATTCATTGGTGATTTTCTGCTGGGCTGAGAGTGCCATGCAGTGGCGGAGCTAGACCAAAACCATTGGGGGGGGGGGGGGGGGTGACGTAAATGACAAAGGGGGGACGGCCCCCCTCGGCCCCAACATAGCTCCGCCGTTGGTGCCATGGTCTAGTTTTGTCCCGACTAAGCTAAGAGTGCCATGGACTTTTGAAATTTCAATTCATTATTAAAACTACTACGTTGTTAAAACAAAAAATGCCATCTCGTAATGATAAAATGCCATTCTTAATAATGAAAAGGCCATCTCTTAATAATTAAAATTCCGCGTACAAAAGAACCTTGACTTGTGAACACAAAAAAAATAAAAAAAATCCATGTGACGTAGATTGAAAATTTATAAAACTGCCATGTCATTTTTCTAGCAAAGCTGCCATTTATCTAATCACAAAACACATATAATTCCATCATGGTGAAAAACAAAAATGCCATCCTCTCAATATTAAAAATGACACCCTGTTAATAAGAAAATGCCATACTCTCAACAATGAACATGCCATCATATTATTAATAAAATTGCCAACCTCTTATTATTAAAACTACCATGCCATTAAACCTAAAATGCCATCTCTTAATAATAAAAATTACATTTTTAATAATAAAAATACCATCTCTTAATAATAAAATACCATGTAAAAAAACAAACTTGACTTGTGAAAAAAATAAAAAACTGTTTAAAATGCCATGTGACATAGATATTTTTTTTTATAAAATTGTCATGTTATTTTTTCTAGAAGAGTTGCCGTGTACCTAATAATAAAACACATATAATTCCATCATGGTGAAAAAAAGACAAAAAATATGGCATGAGATTCAAACCCATGACTCCCAAGTACAAACTCACACCTCTACCGAGCGTGCTGGGTGAGATACTTTGAAAGTAAAGAGGTTCATTGGGTTTTATCTTATAGTGAACGGGTTTTAAACGCTGACCTGGCACCCAATCCATCACATGCCAAGATTGCTGCAGCACACCGGACGACAGGCATATGATTTGCTGGGAAACCCCTGATACGTCTTCAACGTATCTATAATTTATAAAGTATTCATGCTATATTACATCAATCTTATATGGTTTTGGTACATTTTTATATTATTTTTATGGGCTAACATGTTAATCTAGTGCACAATGTCAGTTGTTGTTTTCTTCTTGATTTTGGTTTCTACAGAAAATCCATACCAAACTGAGTCCAAATGTGACGAAACTTTTTGACGATTTTTTCTAAAAGGAAAGAGACTCAGGAAGCTTTTATCCTTGGTTGCATGCTTAGGTCTCATGCAAGAAATGTGAATGAATGTCAAACACCCTGCCACCGTCACTTGGCCGCAAGCATTGAGATACCTGATTTTTAAATTCTAGTAAATCCGGAACTCATCCGAAATTCATGAAACTTGGCATGCTATCATGGAGCGGCATCAACATGTCATGGTAAATTTTTTGTCCCATTTGGGGCAGGTTTGGGGATATGCTTCTCACAATCCAGCGGTTCTCACAACAAGCTTGATGGTTTCGATAGGGAACGTCCCACCTTTGGGGACGAAACGATATCCATTGCCTCTTATTGCTTTCAAAAAATTTCTTGTGTCAACATAGAACAACAGGAGTGTTGTGTCAATCTTTGGGATTTTTCGGGGTTTGTCTTGACATTTTTATGCATTATTTAAGTTTTCAATGCATTTATGTGCATAATTCAAATTTGAACTACATGCACATCCTCTAATGCATATAAATTGGTTGAAAATTCAAATTTATGTCCTTAGTTTCATGCTTAGGTCCCATGCAAGAAATGTGAATGAATGTCAAACACCTTGCCACCGTCACTCGGCCGCAAACATTGAGGTTCCTGATTTTTAAATTCTAGTAAATCCAAAACTCGTCTAAAATTCATGAAACTTGGCATGCTGTCATGGAGCGGCATCAACATGTCGTGGTAAATTTTTTGTCTCATTTGGGGCAGGTTTGGGGATATGCTTCTCAGAAACCAAAGGTTCTCACAACAAACCTGATTGTTTCGTAAGGAACGTCCCGCCTTTGGGGACGAAACGATATCCATTGCCTCTTATTGCTTTCAAAAAATTTCTAGTGCCAACATAGAACAACAGGAGTGTTGTGTCAATTTTTGGGATTTTTCGGGGTTCGTTTGGACATTTTTATGTATTAATTGAGTTTCCAATGCATTTATGTACATAATTCAGATTTGAACTACATGCACATGCTCTAATGCATATAAATTGGTCAAAAATTCAAATCTGTGTCCTTGGTTTCATGATTAGGTCCCATGCAAGAAATGGGAATGAATGTCAAACACCCTGCCACCTTCACCGCGGCAAATATTGAGATTCCTGGTTTTCAAATTCTAGTAAATCCAAAACTCGTCTGAAATTCATGAAAATTGGCATGCTATCATGGAGCGGCATCAACATGTCGTAGTAAATATTTAGTCCCATTTGGGGCAGGTTCGGGTATAAGCTTCTCACAAACCAGAGCTTCTCACAACAAGCCTGATGGTTTCGGTAGGGAATGCCTCACCTTTGGGGACGAAATGATATCAGCTGCCTATTATTGCTTTCAACAATTTTCTAGTGTCAACATAAAACAACACGAGTGTTGTGTCAATTTTTTGGGTTTGTTTGGACATTTTTATGCATTAATTGAGTTTTCGATGCATTTATGTGCATAATTCAAATTTGAACTACATGCACATGCTCTAATGCATATATATTGGTTGAAAATTCAAATATGTGTCCTTGGTTGCATGCTTAGGTCCCATGCAAGAAATGGAAATGAATGTCGAACACCCTGCCACCGTCACTCGGCCGCAAACATTGAGGTTTCTGGTTTTTAAATACTAGTAAATCTTAAACTCGTCTGAAATTCATGAAACTTGGCATATGCTATCATGGAGCGGCACCAACATGTTGTGATAATTTCTTTGTCCCATTTAGGGAAGGTTTTGGTATAAGCTTCTCACAAACCAGAACTTCTCACAACAAGCCTGATGGTTTCGATAGGGAACATCCCACCTTCGCGAACAAAATGATATCCACTGCCTCTTATTGGTTTGAAATTTTTTCTAGTGTCAACATAGAACAACATGAGTGTTGTATTAAATTTTGCAATTTTTCGGGGTTTGTTTGGACATTTTTATACATTAACTAGGTTTTCTAGGCATTTGATGTGCATAATTCAAATTTGAACTACACGCACATGCTCCAGTGCATATAAATTGGTTGAAATATCAAATCTTTGTCCTTGGGTGCATGCTTAGGTCCCATGCAAGAAAAGGGAATGAATTTCAAACACCAGGGCACTGTTGATTGCCGGCAAAATGTTGAGATACTTTGTTTTTTAAATTCTAGCAAATCAAAAACTCGTCTGAAATTCATGAACTTGGCATGCTATCATGGAATGGCACCCGACATGCTGTGGTATTTTTTGTCCATTTTGAGAGAAGAAGCACTCGAATAACAGCCAACAAGGACATTTTCAAACAAATAGTTGCCACTCTAACACCGCAAATGTTTGTATAATTCAAATCGCGTGCGTTATGTTAACCATTCATGTGACGCCACGTGTCTTGGTTTTAATGGCTATAGGAGGTGCCGTGCAGACAACTGCTTGACTGAACAGGAGGCATGCGAGCGAAGTCCGGTGCGCAGGCTGACCGAGAGGCGTGTGTCGGTGTCAAAACCGGCGGATCTCGGGTAGGGGGTCCCGAACTGTGCGTCTAGGAGGATGGTAACAGGAGACAAGGGACACGATGTTTTACCCAGGTTTGGGCCCTCTTGATGGAGGTAAAACCCTACGTCCTGCTTGATTAATATTGATGATGTGTGTTACAAGAGTGGATCTACCACGAGATCAAGGAGGCTAAACCCTAGAAGCTAGCCTATGGTATGATTGTTGTTCGTCCTACGGACTAAAGCCATCCGGTTTATATAGACACCAGAGAGGGCTAGGGTTACACAGAGTCGGTTACAATGGTAGGAGATCTACATATCCGTATCGCCAAGCTTGCCTTCCACGCCAAGGAAAGTCCCATCCGGACACGGGACGAAGTCTTCAATCTTGTATCTTCATAGTCTTGGAGTCCGGCCGATGATGATAGTTCGGCTCTCCGGACACCCCCTAGTCCAGGACTCCCTCAGTAGCCCCTGAACCAGGCTTCAATGACGACGAGTCCGGCGCGCATGTTGTCTTCGGCATTGCAAGGCGGGTTCTTCCTCCGAATAATTTATAGAAGATTGTGAACACCAGGATAGTGTCCGGCTCTGCAAAGATAAATTCCACGTACCACCGTAGAGAGAATAATATGACACAAGTTCAATCTGCTGACGTATTTTGTGGCGTGGTGTCACACCACTACCAAGCCTTTACTAGAATCGTTTTTATTGTACCACCTCAGCGCGTTTAGCGAAGCGGTTTTCTTGGCACATCTTGTCGAAGCAGAGATCGTGTTCCCCTTATTCCGGGATTCCCATCAATACGGACGTGGGTAACCCAACCGCGCCATTGATTGCGGCGCTTGGGGGATAAGCGAGTTTTATCAGGCCGGTGGGGACGCATGTTTGTGTCTGCCCATATAAGGGGATAAAGATCCAACCCTTTTACCCGCGCCTTCTTCCTCCTTGGCTTATCCAACTCTGCGAACTCGAGCTCCAGCGCCCAAGTCCGCACTTCTCACCTCAACCTTCTCCAACTATGTCCGGAGCGGGAGGCAAGTGGATGGCCTCCTCCGTCACGGAGGGGCAGATCTAGAAGCTGCGCAACGCCGGATATTTGTCCAGCAACATCGCGCATCGGCTCCCCGATGAGGGAGAGCTCATCCCCACCCCCAGGCCCCATGAGAGGGTAGTATTTCTTCCCCATTTCCTCCGTGGACTGGGCTTCCCACTTCATCCCTTTGTCCGGGGGCTCATGTTCTACTACGGCTTGGATTTCCATGATCTGGCCCCGAATTTCATCCTCAACATCTGGGCGTTTATCGTCGTGTGCGAGGCTTTCCTCTGCATCCAGCCCCACTTCGGCTTGTGGCTCAAGACCTTCAGTGTGAAGCTGAAGGTTGTGAAGGGCAGCCAAGCGGAGTGCGGAGGCGCCATGGTGGGCAGGATGTCCCACGTTACCTGGCTGGAGGGCACTTTCGTGGAAACCATTAAGGGGTGGCAATCGGGGTGGTTCTACATCACCGAGCCGCGTGACCCTAAATGGGCAGCGGCCCCCGAATTCAGATCTGGCATCCCTACACGGCTCACCTCCTAGAAAGAGAGTGGCCGGATCTGGGGTGATTCGGAGGAGCTGACCGGACTCCAAGCCTATATCCAAAAGCTGGTGGACAAGAAGCTCAAGCTTGTCAATGTAGTCCAGGTCATGCTCATCCTCCGGATTCTCCCGTGCCAACGACGGGTATTCAACATGTGGGAGTTCGATCCGGCGCAGCACCAGACTCTGAGCGGGCTCTTCGACACTATGTACGAAGATGTCTGGAAGGTGCTATTCAAGGGCGCCGAGGCTCCCGCATCCGCTACCAAAGATCGCGGATTCAGCTCGCAGCATCCGACTGACGAGGTAAGTGATTTTGTCCTTTACGGAACGCTCGTTTTCCATAGTTTGACTCTATGTGGGATTTTAACTCCCTTTACCTTTGACAGGACTGGCTGGCGAAGGCCGAACAGACTATCTGTCCGGCCCCATTGCCAGAGGACCCAGCGGACGCCCGCCTAACGGGGTTGCTGGCTCCGGCACCCCACGTGGTGCCGGAGAAGAAGGCCAAGGGTACTCGAAAGAGTTCCCGTTTTCAGGTGTTATCGGACGATGACTCCGAGGCCGACTCCTCCCACAAAGGCGAGGAGGAGAAGAAGAAAGCCTCTCCCCCAACGGGGGGAGGGAAGAAACGGAAGGCTTCCCCTACGGGGGAGGCCGAAGGGTCCAAGAAGGGAAAAACTCTTTCCCCGGACTGCTTTGCCAATGCCAGTGAAGACAACAAGGACTGGCCGCCAAGGGCCAAGCCCCTGGCGAGATCATAAGTATCCGGACTCCCGAATAACTTCATGGTTTTTCTTTTCACCACATAATGTCTTTCTAATGCCGCATACAACCCTGCAGTCCGCCCAAGGATGATCTTCCCGCTTCGTCGAGCGGGTCCTTAGGTGCGTCGGATATGGATTCTCTTCCGACCGCCTCCACCCCCCGTGATGCGGATGATGCCGAGGTGGGATCTCGGGAAGGGACCCACCAGGAGGAAGAGGCCCCGGAGGTGTCGCAGGACAACCTCCCGGACTTTGCACCGGACTCGGCCCCGGAACCCATAGTGGCTCCGGAGTCCGGCGGGCGACCCCTTCGTAAGAAGGGCAAGACCGTGACGCCGGCAGCCTCCGTCCAACCGGTGGCGCTGGATAACTTGCTGGAGGCGCTCAATGGCGCCTCCATTGAAGAGGAACACCGCACTGTTATGAGTGCGGTGATTCAGAAGGTTCAGCTCGCCAAGAGCGGGCTGACCGAAGCCTGCAGCAGCCTTCTAATAGGCTTTGAGGTAAGAATGTCGATATATATATAAAATGGTACCGCATAGACAGTAGCCCCTGATGCTCGGTTCGGTGTTCGGAAAGAAAAGCCGAACTGAGGATCTAAAAAGATATACGCAGGAGTCATAAAAAATATGTCAATATGGGATTGCAGGCTGTGCTGCTGACCTCCGCCGCACTGACTGTGGAGGTCAATACTTTTAAGGAAAGCCTCGAGCGGTCCGAGAGCGAGCTCGGGCGTGCCAAAAAGCAGCTCGAGGACAAGGAAGGTGAGTAACACCTTATTAAAATTGTACCTTACAGAAAAGGATTTTGGTTGCAAGAAGAATGACAAGGATAACATGGGTATTGTAGGGGCCACGAACAAGGTGGCGACCCTGAAGGAGGCGGTGTCCGCGGCCGAACATAATGCGGCCGCAGAACGCTCCGAGCGAGAGAAGCAGGAGGCGCGGGTGGCGGAGGTACAGCAAGAGCTCCAGGCTCTCATGAAAAAACATGAGAGTTTGGAGCGTGACTCGGAGACTCGAGAGTCCGAGCTTGCGACGGCTCTTGAGAGTGCCAAAGCCGCTAAGGCCGAAGCCTATAAGGCCCTCCAGGAAATCGAGGAATTGAAGAAAATAGCGGCGGGTAAGGCATTTTTCATGCAAAGTAAGCATGTGAGTGTTAATTACCTGTCACTTACCCGAATTCGGAGCTCTCCAAGAACGTTCGCAGATCTTCCTTGCAGCATATCCGATGCTGCTGCATTCTACCGGGCCGAGGAGGGGAGCTCGACGGAGAAGGTCTTCTGGTCTCAGTATGCTGAGTCCGGACATCCGGTGCCCCTTAGCGACCAGCTGAAGCAGCTGGTCGAGCTCCACAAGGTGGCTGAACAGGCCATGAAGGGCCTCATAGTTCGGCTATGGCCTAAGGAGGCCATGCCTGGGAGCTACTTCGGCCTGGTGCGGAGGTTGGTGGATGCGTGCCCGTGGGTTGAAGTCATCAAGCACTCCGCTTGTATTGAGGGTGCCCGTCGGGCCCTTGCCCGCGCAAAGGTGCACTAGGGCAAGATTGATGCCCAGAAGCTTGTGACGGACCGGCCACCTCAGGGCAAGGAGCACCGCACGCCCGAGATGTATTATAAGAGTGTCCTGAAGGGTGCCCGCACTATTGCGGGTGAGTGCTCCAAAGATGTAATATTTGAGTAGACTCGCATTTTGTTATCCTGTGCGCTGAAAACTTAGTTCATATGCGCTAAGCAACGCTTGTTAATTTAAAATATTACCTTCTGTGCAGCTGTTTATCAAATCTGAGAGATGGCAAGTCGTCGGCTTCAGCCCCCATGCCACGAGTGCTGGGGTGTTCGGGATAAACTTGAGCACTCTTGTTCCCATTTTTGGGTCCATCTAGGGAGGCGCTCAACACAGTGAACAAGGCAACCGGACTTATAATGCTTGAACACTCTCACTTAGCCATAGAATTCTATAATTTTAAATTTCGGTGAAGCCCCTAGTCTTCGGAAGACCGAATTCGGGGCGCTATCCACGCCTGGGCCGGACAGAGCCGGTTCCTCGCTCTAAGCGGCATAAGTCTTTAGGGACTCGAAAAAACCTCTCGAACAGCGACCGGCTCTCGCCTCATCATGACGGTCAGTTTTAGCTTTCTCCACTGAGGCGTTAACCTAGCTCAACTGGGGCGTAATCGTGGTTCTCCCAGTGCTACCTTAGCCGATACAATGGAACGTAAGGTACCAAAACATGGGAGCCGGGCAAACCCAACTATTGACCCAAGACATGATTCAGAGCTGATGCATATAATGCTATAAGTTCGGAGTGCCGCACTTGTGAAAGTGTTCGGACTTGTCACACCATGATGTGGGAAACATAAGCCCCTGGTGTATTTAGCCGTACCAAAATGTACGGATGCAACATGTCATAAATGAACATATGTATAAGAAAGAAATGCAGTTGGAAGCAAGAAGGTGCTGCATTACTTATTCAAGAAAAACTGCTGTAAATGCAGAACGATACAAATGGTGCGATAAGCAAGGGGTGGGACTATTAAACATGTCCCCCTCCAGGGGTAGGCTGCTGAATGGTGCGTAAAACAGATTTAATGCTCATAATGGAGACCACCTGGATATTCGTTGTAGCCTTTCTCCTTCCCTGGCTGTTGCATCGTGAGTTCGACAGGTCTGCTGCCGGACAGGGCCTCTAACGAACGGAGTCCTGTTGGTAAAAAATAAAAAAAAAGAGAAAAAAAAGAACGACACACTTGAGAGCCCCTGGTGTGGTTAAGCCGCAGTCTGGGCCCATCGTGGTCGTGCCCCTCTCCCCATGCCCATGGTATCTTCAGAGCGTAATGGTGTACACGGAGGACCTGTCTTGACGTTTTACAGGGGCTGGGGTTGGGGCCGCACTGCTACGCGTGCTCGGAACATGCCAGGTGGTCTTGTTGTAGGTTACTCCGGGCGCGCTTAGCCGTTTCCGGCCGCTTAACAGCCGGACTCGAGAATTGCCTTAAGAGGCTGCATTGTACTTCTGCCGCGAGAGCCGCTGTATGTTCCTCCGTTCGGAGAGAACGTTCAGTGTTTCCGTTGACCGTGATGACTCCTCGAGGGCCTGGCATCTTGAGCTTGAGGTATGCGTAGTGCGGCACCGCGTTGAACTTTGCAAACGCGGTACGTCCGAGCAGGGCATGATAGCCGCTGCGGAACGGAACTATGTCGAAGATTAACTCCTCGCTTCGGAAGTTATCCGGGGATCCGAAGACCACTTTTAGTGTAACTGAGCCTGTACAATTGGCTTCTACACCTGGTATGACGCCTTTAAAGGTCGTCTTGGTAGGTTTAATCCTTGAGGGGTCTACGCCCATTTTGCGCACTGTATCTTGATAAAGCAGGTTCAGGCTGCTGCCGCCGTCCACCAGGACTCTGGTGAGGTGAAATCCATCGACGATTGGGTCTAAGACCAATGCGGCGAATCCGCCGTGGCGGATGCTGGTGGGGTGGTCCCTTCGGTCAAAGTGATCGGGCAGGGGGACCATGGATTGAACTTCGGGGCAACTGGCTCCATCGCGTATACATCCCTGAGTGCATGCTTCCGCTCCCTTTTGGGTATGTGCGTTGCGTATATCATGTTCACCGTCCGCACCTGTGGGGGGAAACCCTTCTGTCCTCTATTGTTCGGCGGTTCGGTCTCTTCCTCGTCATCGCTATGCAGCCCCTTGTCATTGTTTTCGGCAATTAACTTGCATGCCTGCTTGAATACCCAACAGTCCCTGTTGGTGTGGTTGGCTGGTTTTTCGGGGGTGCCGTGTATCTGGCACGAGCGGTCGAGTATTCGGTCCAAATTGGACGGACCCGGAGTAGTTCTTTTGAACGGCTTTTTCCGCTGACCGGGTTTAGAGCCTCTGAATCCGGCATTGACTGTCGTATCCTCACTATTGTCGCTGTTAATGCGGCATTTGTTTTTGTTACGACGCGACCTGCCATTACGGTCCTTGATATCCGGACTGCCAGAATTTTTGCTGAGGTTGTTGCTGCGTGCTAGCCAGCTGTCCTCACCCGCGCAGAAGCGGGTCATGAGTGATGTGAGGGCTGCCATGGATTTTGGCTTTTCCTGTCCCAGGTGCCGGGCAAGCCACTCGTCGCGGATATTATGCTTGAAGGCCGCAAGGGCCTCCGCATCCGGACAGTTAATGATTTGGTTTTTCTTGGTTAAGAATCGTGTCCAGAATTGTCTGACCGATTCGTCTGGCTGCTGAATTATGTGGCTTAGGTCATCGGCGTCTGGTGGTCGCACATACGTGCCTTGGAAGTTATCGAGGAATGCGGATTCCAGGTCTTCCCAACTCCCAATTGACTCTGCTGGCAAGCTGTTAAGCCAATGCCAGGCTGGTCCTTTAAGCTTGAGGGGGAGATATTTGATGGCGTGAAGATCGTCACCGCGGGCCATGTGCATGTGAAGGAGATAGTCTTCGATCCAAACCGCGGGGTCTGTTGTGCCATCATAAGATTCAATATTCACGGGTTTAAACCCTTCGGGGATTTGATGATCTATTACTTCATCTGTGAAGCATAGTGGGTGTGCGGCGCCTCTGTACTGGGCGATATCACGACGGAGCTCAAAAGAGCTTTGCTTGTTTTGTTCGGCCCGGCTGGACTTACTGTGTCAGGCGCGACGGTTGTCATCACGTATCATGGGGCACCCACGCGATCCATAGATCGATCTTGATTGTCTTGCCCTATCCTCCAATATATCTCGCAAGTCCGGAGCGTTCCCCTGTGGCCTTGTGCTTTTCGAGCGATGCCGGGGTACGAGTCTAGTGAAGGGCCTAGAGGCCTCTCTGTCGCGACCACGGGGTGGTCGGTCAGCCGTATTGTCTCCTGGTGATGCGGGTTCATATGCCTCCTCCTCTAATCGAGGGAGCAGCTTGCGTTTAGGTTAGCTTTTGGAGGGACGTTCGAGCTCATGCTCTTCGGCCGCGAGGACTTCAGTCCATCTGTCGGCTAGCAGATCTTGATCAGCTCTAAGTTGTTGCTGCTTTTTCTTGAGGCTGTTTGCCGTGGCCATAAGCCTACGTTTAAAACACTCTTGTTCGACGGGATCCTCAGGCACGACGAATTCATCGTCGTCGAGGCTTGCCTCGTCTCCGGAGGGAGGCATATAATCCTCTACCTCTTCTTCTGCCGCTCTCCCATGAGGGCTGGCGTCTCCGTCCTACTGCGCTGGATCTTGCTGGAGTGGGTTGTCTTTGGCATTGTCCGGTGTATTATTATCTCCGGTGCCGGAATCTTCATTCTTGCTATGGCGGGATTTAGAGCGGCGCCGCTGACGCCGGCGCTTGGGCTGTTTCTTGGAGGGGTCATCCTCCACTGTTCCTTCGCCATTCCATCCTTTGGGATATCCACCATGTATATGCATATGATGAGGTGGATTTCCAGTGCCCGGTGGGTGCTGGTTCTTGGTCGTCTCCGGCATCGTCGTCCATACCGTCGATGTCTTCGGAGTCGTAGTCTAGCATGTCGGTTAGATCGTCGACAGTGGCTACCAAGTGGGTGGTGGGTGGGCTTTGAATTTCTTCGTCGTCCGCATCCCAACCATCCTGACCGCAGTCCGGCCAGGGCTCTCCTGATAACGAGAGATACTTTAGCGAACTCAAGATGTCGCCGAAAGGTGAGTGTTGAAAGATGTCTACTGCAGTGAACTCCATGATCGGCGCCCAATCGGATTCGATCGGAGGGGGCGCGGGAGGTTCAGAGTCCGGCACCTCGGAGTCACGAGCTTCATGAGGGACAAGGTCAGTGTTCGGCTCTATCGCCGTAGAGGTTGCAGCCCCCGAGGCGGTGTCTAGCCATCCGTCCTCGATCTGCGCGGACGGCTCTGAATTGAAGATCGGAGCGGGCTCGAGTGCGGCCTCCAGGGTACTGTCCGGCTGCAGAGCTAAATCATGCTTGCCGTGACAGTGTGGCACGCTCGACTGTGGCTCAAATTCATCAAGGATCAAGTCCCCGTGGATGTCAGCCGTGAAGTTCAAACTTCCAAATCTGACCTAACGGCCAGGGGCGTAGCTTTCGATCTGCTCCAGTTGGCCAAGCGAATTGGCCCGTAGTGCGAAGCCGCCAAATACGAAGATCTATCCGGGGAGAAAGGTCTCACCCTGGACCGCGTCGTTGTTGATGATCGAAGAGGCCATCGAGCCTATCGGTGACGGCACAGAGGAACTCTCAATGAAAGCACCAATGTCGGTGTCAAAACTGGCGGATCTCGGGTAGGGGGTCCCGAACTGTGCGTCTAGGCGGATTGTAACAGGAGACAAGGGACATGATGTTTTACCCAGGTTGGTGCCCTCTTGATGGAGGTAAAACCCTACGTCCTGCTTGATTAATATTGATGATGTGTGTTACAAGAGTGGATCTACCACGAGATCAAGGAGGCTAAACCCTAGAAGCTAGCCTATGGTATGATTGTTGTTCGTCCTACGGACTAAAGCCATCCGGTTTATATAGACACCGGAGAGGGCTAGGGTTAAACAGAGTCAGTTACAATGGTAGGAGATCTACATATCCGTATCGCCAAGCTTGCCTTCCACGCCAAGGAAAGTCCCATCCGGACACGGGACGAAGTCTTCAATCTTGTATCTTCATAGTCTTGGAGTCCGGCCGATGATGATAGTTCGGCTATCCAGACACCCCCTAGTCTAGGACTCCCTCAGCGTGCATGCTGTCCTCCAATGCGTAGGCTCACCAGGAAGCATGCGAGCTATACACTGTGCAGGCTCACTGGGAATCGAGCCCTTTGACTTCCATGTCCGCCCGCCTTCCTCTCCATTAATGGCGCCCGAGCTGCTGCTTAATACGGGCAGCCTTACTGTTCGCCTCCCATTCCCCTCTCACCCACAAACCTCCACCAATGCCATGTTGCAGAAGGATCATCTGCCACTAGTCTTCAAGTTTGATGAAGTCGACTCAGAGCCAGAGGGGATACAAAATAAGGAGGAATGGGGCCTCATGTGTTGGGAAATGCAGTAATTTCAAAAAAAAATCCTACGATCACGCAAGATCTATCTCTAGGTGATGCATAACAACGAGATGGGAGAGTGTTGTCTATGTACCCTTGTAGACCGAAAGCGGAAGCATTATGACAACATGGTTGATGTAGTCATACGTCTTCACGATCTGACCGATCCTAGCACCAAAGGTATGGTACCTCTGCGATCTGCACACGTTCAGCTCGGTATATGGCTTTGCGGCACGACGGCTGAGGTGAAGGGAGAGTTTCTTCAGCACGACGGCGTGGTGACGGTGATGATGAAGTTACTGGCGCATGGCTTTGCCTAAGCACTACGATGATGTGACCGAGGTGGAAATCTGTGGAGGGGTGCACCGCACACGGCTAAACAATCAACTTGTGTGTTCTAGGGTGTCCGCCTGGCCCCGTATATAAAGGAGCAAGGGGGGAGGCTAGCCGGACCCTGTAGGCGTGCCCCCAAGAGGGGATTCCTACTAAGACTCCAAGTCCTAGTAGGTTTCCACCTAAAGGGATAGAGGGGGAAGGAAGGAGAGGGAGAGGGGAAGGAAAGGGGGCGCCGCCCCCCTTCCTTGTCCTATTCGGACTCAAGGGGGAGGGGGCACGCGGCCTGCCCTGGCCTCTCTCTCTCCACTAAGGCCCATAGAGGCCCAATAGTTCCCCCGGGGGTTCCAATAACCCCTCGTCACTCCGGTTTTATCCGAAACTTCTCCGGAACACTTTCGGTGTCCGAATATAGTTGTCCAATATATCAATCTTTATGTCTCGACCATTTCGAGACTCCTCGTCATGTCCGTGATCACATCTGGGACTCCGAACAATCTTCGGTACATCATATCACATAAACTCATAATACCAATCGTCATCAAACGTTAAGCGTGCGGACCTTACGGGTTCGAGAACTATGTAGACATGACCGAGACTCACTTCCGGTCAATAACCAATAGTGGAACCTGGATGCTCATATTGGTTCCTACATATTCTACGAAGATCTTTATCGGTCAAACTGCATAACAACATACGTTGTTCCCTTTGTCATCGGTATGTTACTTGCCCAAGATTCGATCATCGGTATCATCATACCTAGTTCAATCTCGTTACCGGCAAGTCTCTTTACTCGTTCCGCAATACTTCATCCCGCAACTAACTCATTAGTCACAATGCTTGCAAGGCTTATAGTGATGAGTATTACCGAGAGGGCCCAGAGATACCTCTCCGAAACACGGAGTGACAAATCCTAATCCCGATCTATGACAACCCAACAAACACCTTCGGAGACACCTATAGAGCACCTTTATAATCACCCATTTACGTTGTGATGTTTGATAGCACACAAAGTGTTCCTCCGGTATTCGGGAGTTGCATAATCTCATAGTCTGAGGAACTTGTATAAGTCATGAACAAAGCAGTAGCAATGAAACTGACACGATCATAATGCTAAGCTAATGGATGGGTCATGTCCATCACATCATTCTTATAATGATGTGATCCCATTCAACAAATGACAACACATGTCTATGGTTAGGAAACATAACCATCTTTGATTAACGAGCTAGTCAAGTAGAGGCATACTAGGGACTATATGTTTTGTCTATGTATTCACACATGTACTAAGTTTCCGGTTAATACAATTCTAGCATGAATAATAAAAATTTATCATGAATTAAGGAAATAAATAATAACTTTATTATTGCCTCTAGGGTATATTTCCTTCATCATGGACATGGCCCAGAACAAGCTGGCCACGGCTGTTGCTGCCCCCTCTCCCGTCCCAGCTCCCATCCCTGTGCCCGCGCCAGCGACCATCCCCGTAGCATTGATGGGCCGGTCGCCGAGCACTATCGTAGAGCTAGAAGCCACGAGCATCATCGAGGTCTCCGCGGACCCGCGCGAGCTCATGTACATGCCAGCGCTAGCGCCAGCGCCCGTGCCCATGTCCGTGCGCGCCCCTCCAGCCACCGCTGCGCTGGTCCTCGTGCGTTTGGCTGCACCCGCCACGCCCGTGCCCATGCGTGCACCCCCCTCAGCAGCATGGGACACCGCTGTCGACCGCTACCTCTCAGTGCCGCCACCTGCCGTCCTCCCACGCCTCGCCCGTCGATCGGGCGACTACATGATGTTTGATTTACATGTGAAGAACATTTTATGCTGCCTTGAAGACTTCAACAATGGCGTCCCAGAGGACGACAACGACAAGGACAGCGTGGCACGCCGCCTCCGCCGCCGCTGAAAATAGTTTTTTTCTTGGGTTTAATATTGTATCTCAATCGCAAATGTTTTAGTGAGAACACCCGTATGCAAACCGATAGCTTCCCTAGGAAGCCAAGGGAAATGTGTTGAGTAGGATTTGTGCAGCTCTTGATTGCAAACGTTTTAGATAGAACACCTGTATGCAAAGCGAGAGCAGGATTTGTGCATCTCTTCAACACAAACAGTTGTTTTGGATGACCCGTGTGCAACCACTTACAAACAATTTGGTAAGATTTGCATCTGTCATATTGGGTATGTTGCCATTTGTCAAACTTGAAAGATTGACATTTGTTGATCTAGTAACATTGCCATTTGTCAACCTTGTAACACTGCGATTTTTCAAAATATGCAGCTAAAAATCACTAGCAGTATCTAATTTTTGCAACTAAAATTCAGTAATATAGCATAGATTTCATTCATAGATTAAGAAGTCGTGCTTAATTTATACAAACAGTTCAACTCGATAGCTGAACCGACCAAACTTTTTCCCAATTGTTGCCAACCACGTACTGAAATAGCTAGTTATACTTTATATACTAGCTAATTTTAAGTATGTTGTACAGTTCCACCACATCTATAGTCAGACGAACTGAACAAAATAGCCCCTAAATACTACTATGGAGGGGCTTTGTACTACTTCCAGCAGCCTCTCCTCTGCCGAGCACTCTTAGTAAGAGGCAAAGGAGGAGAATCCTACCAACGAGCTGGACAACTGCAATACGGTGCCTGCCGCTGCTGCAACTTTAGCGACGCTCACCTCAAACGCCCTCTACCGCTCCAGACGACCCCTCTCGAGGCGGTGGTTCTCCTCATAGATCTCCTGATTCCTCGCCTCTGAGGCGGCGTGTGCCGCGGCCACGGTGGTGGTTGTAAGGCTCTTTGTGTGCTCGACGAGGCGCTCCTCCTCCTCCCGCAGGAACTCGGTGTAGCGCGCAAGGTCGCTGACACCCATGCTGGCATCCACCTCCACCTCCCGCCTTCGGGCTACGGTGGCGGAGCGAGTGATGACCCCGGCGGTCGATGGTGGGCTGGCGGCCATGGCGGCCGACGATGGGGTGGCATCCACGACCACCACCTCCCGCGTTCGGGCCACGGTGGTGGAGCAGGTGATGGCCACGGTTGCCGGCAGTGGGGTGGCGGCCATGACGGCCACCTCCCGCCTTAGGGCCGCGGCGGCAGAACGGGCGATGGCCCTGGCTTTCGATGGTGGTGTGGCGGCAACGGCGGTCGGGAACCATTGCCAATGGGCATCGGCGGTGGAGCATGTGATGGGTGTTCCAGGCAAACCCAACAGGGATGCCGCACACACTACACTATGTCGGGGACTGCACCGCCGCCGCGGTGTAGCCTCCCACTGGAGCTGTCGTCTAATGATGGCGGAATGGCTGAGCGACCATGACAGACCGGTGCCATTGGCGATTGTGGGAGAAGCAGCGAGATAAGCTACAGGGAGGGAGGGGAAAATGCGACGCAGGACTCGCCGACCATGAGGGTTTTTATAGCAGGCCGGTAAGCATTGGGATTTTGGGGGATTTCACCCAGTCAGGCGGGAAGCTTGCAAGGGAACCTGTGAGGTTGTGCAGGAACAGGCTCATTGGTGATTCATTGGCGCCACCGTTTGGCCAAAAGAACGCTCCCGCACGCTGCCAAGCTTGCGCTGTAAGCCGTCTGTGGTAGCGGGGTGACAAGATGTGCGAGAGGAGGATGAAAGGCCACATACACATACGGTTAATAAAAAAATGTTTGTGATTGAATTACCTACTATACACGTTTATAAGTAGGATTTAACTAATAAAATATGAATGCATGTCGCCAAAGATTATATAGTTGGATTCATATTTGAACATAGTTTCCAATTATATAATTTTTATAACATGCATTAACATTTTGTTGGTTAAATTTGAGGGAAAAGTATGGCACATAATATAAAGGGGACTATAGACCAAGACGGAGGTAGTAGCACACAGGCCGCTCTCTACGCATCGACGCAAGTGTCGGCCGGCTTGTAGGCGACCATTTCCCGCGTGTTCAACTGCTCTATGCGTGTGGTTGCTTGCGGTTGAGGCGGCCGCAGCGCGCTCTGCTCGCGTCCCGCTGATGACCCACAAGTATAGGGGGTCTATTGTAGTCCTTTCGATAAGTAAGAGTGTCGAACCGAACGAGGAGCAGAAGGAAATGACAAGCAGTTTCCGTAAGGTTTTCTCTGCAAGCATTGAAATTATAGGTAACAGATAGTTTTGTGATAAGATAATTTGTAACGGGTAACAAGCAATGAAAGTAAATAAAGTGCAGCAAGGTGGCCCAATCCTTTTTGTAGCAAAGGACAAGCCTGGACAATTTTTTATAATGAGAAAAGTGCTCCCGAGGACACATGGGAATTATCATCAAGCTAGTTTTCATCGCGCTCATATGATTCGCGTTCGGTACTTTGATAATTTGATATGTGGGTGGACCGGTGCTTGGGTACTGCCCTTACTTGGACAAGCATCTCACTTATAATTAACTCCTATTGCAAGCATCCACAACTACAAAAGAAGTATTAAGGTAAACCTAACCACAACATTAGACATATGGATCCAAATCAGCCCCTTAGGAAGCAACGCATAAACTAGGGTTTAACCTTCTGTCACTCTAGCAACCCATCATCCACTTATTACTTCCCAATGCCTTCCTCTAGGCCCAAATAATGGTGAAGTGTCATGTAGTCGATGTTCACATAACACCACTAGAGGAGAGACAACATACATCTCATCAAAATATCGAACGAATACCAAATTCACATGACTACTAATAGCAAGACTTCTCCCATGTCCTCAGGAACAAACGTAACTACTCACAAAGCATATTCATGTTCATAATCAGAGGAGTATTAATATGCATTAAGGATCTGAACATATGATCTTCCACCAAGTAAACCAATTAGCATCAACTACAAGGAGTAATCAACACTACTAGCAACCCACAGGTACCAATTTGTGGTTTTGATACAAGATTCGATACAAGAGATGAACTAGGGTTTTGATAGGAGATGGTGCTGGTGAAGATGTTGATGGAGATTGACCCCCTCCCGATGAGAGGATCATTGGTGATGACGATGGTGATGATTTCCCCCTCCCGGAGGGAAGTTTCTCCGACAGAACAGCTCTGCCGGAGCCCTAGATTGGTTTTGCCAAGGTTCCGCCTTGTGGCGGCGGAGTTTCGTCCCGTAAGCTTGCTTATCATTTTTTCCAGGGTAAAAGCCTTCATATAGCAGAAGATGGGCACCGGAGGGCTACCAGGGGGCCCAGGAGACAGGGGGAGCACCCAGTAGGGGTGGGCGCGCCCCCACCCTCCTGGCCAGGGTGTGGGCCCCTCTGGTGTTTTCTTCACTAAAAAATTCTTATTAATTCCAAAAATAACTTTCGTGGAGTTTCAGGATTTTTGGAGTTGTGCAGAATAGGTTTCCAATATTTGCTCCTTTTCCAGCCAGAATTCCAGCTGCCGGCATTCCCCCTCTTCATGATAAACCTTGTAAAATAAGAGGGAATAGCCATAAGTATTGAGACATAATGTGTAATAACAGCCCATAATGCAATAAATATTGACATAAAAGCATGATGCAAAATGGACGTATCAACTCTCCCAAGCTTAGACCTCGCTTGTCCTCAAGCAGAAGCCGAAATCGAAAAATATGTCCACATGTTTAGAGATAGAGGTGTCGATAAAAATAAAATACGGACATGAGGGCATCATGATCATTCTTATAACATCAACATATATAGATTTTGTCATATGATATCTTATGCTCTAGTAACAATCAATTCACAATGTCAAGTATGGTTCAGAAACTTCATTGAGAACTAACAAACTATAATCTCAGTCATTGAAGCAATTGCAATTTATCATAACATCAGAAAGAGTCAAGAATAGAGCCTTTCAGCAAGTCCACATACTCAACTATCATATAGTCTTCTACAATTGCTAACACTCACGCAATACTTGTGGTTATGGAGTTTTAATTGGACACTGAGAAAGATAGGGGCTTATTGTGTTGCCTCCCAACGTATTCACCTTTAGGTGATGTCAACAATAATAATTCATGCTAACTTACATCCAATTGGATATATATATCAGGATCTTTCAAACACGAGGAGCTTGCCAAAGGATAAATTGAAAAAGGGAAAGGTGAAGATCACCTTGACTCAAGCATAAAGTAAAAACATAAAGTAAAAGATAGGCCCTTCGCAGAGGGAAGCAGAGGTTGTCATATGCTTTTAGGGTTGGATGCACAAAATCTTAATGCAAAAGAACGTCACTTTATATT
Organism: Triticum aestivum; assembly: GCF_018294505.1. Taxonomy (NCBI): domain Eukaryota; kingdom Viridiplantae; phylum Streptophyta; class Magnoliopsida; order Poales; family Poaceae; genus Triticum; species Triticum aestivum. Next base: position 621,567,167 of record NC_057795.1, read on the forward strand.
GCCACTTGTGATACGAACCTTTATTATGCAGTCTGTCACTTTTATTACTTCCATATCACACGATCATATAAAGCTTATTTTCTCCGCACTAATAAGTCATACATATTTAGAGAGCAATTTTTATTGCTTGCAACATGACAACTTACTTGAAGGATCTTACTGAATCCATAGGTAGGTATGGTGGACTCTCATGGCAAAACTGGGTTTAAGGATATTTAGAAGCACAAGTAGTATCTCTACTTGGTGCAAGGAATTTTGGCTAGCATGAGGGGGAAAGGCAAGCTCAACATATTGGGAAGATCAATGGCAATATACTTTAACTGAGATGTGAGAAAACATAAACCATTATGTTGTCTTCCTTGTCCAACATCAACTCTTTTAGCATGTCATACTTAATGAGTGCTCACAATCATAAAAGATGTCCAAGATAGTATAGTTATATGTGAAGACCTCTCTTTCCTTATTACTTCCTATTAATTGCAACGATGACCAAAACTACGTTTGTCAACTCTCAACAACTTTTATGCCTCATACTTTTTATGTATGAAGTCATTACTATCCGTAAGATCAATATGAACTCTTTTATTCTTTTTATTCTTTCTACTTTCTCAAGATCATAGCAAGATAGCAAAGCCCTTGACTCAACACTAATCTTTATTATAGATAGCTCACGAACTCGATTACATAAAGAGATCACAAAGCAAAACTCAAAACTACTTGATACCAAAACTTCAATCTACTAGACCAAGATATTACTAAAAGGATCGGATTAAGTAAAAAGGTAAAGATAGGAGTGTGATGGTGATACGATACCGGGGCACCTCCCCCAAGCTTGGCAGTTGCCAATGGGAGTGCCCATACCCATGTGATTATGTCCTCGAAGGTGATGGAGGTGGTGATGATGTAGGCTTCTTCCTGAATTTACGCTTGATGATAATATTTTGCTCCTTTAGAGCATCGATCTCCTGCTCAAGACTTAATATTCTGTTGCATAGTTCCTGTTTATTTTCCTGCAAGAGACGAAAAGGGATAAACTCGATCTTTGGCTTCTTTGCTCTATTAGGGAGGCTTGACTTTTTAAACTCCACATGCATGTCCCCAGGTTGAGGTAATGGGGCTTCGTCTTCGTCTGAACTCGTCTCCTCCTTTCCCTTAGGCTCATAGTCTTCCTCTTCCTCAGTGGTCCAGCCACCATGTTCCAAGTCCCTGTAGACCTTAGGGTATGCAAGGAAATCAGCCACATAGCTTTCTCCCTCCGAATCCTGGGATGACATATTGCTCTAACCTGCGGCAGAAACAACTCGAAACGAAAACAAAGGATATTTGCGTGATACGGTGGTCAAAACCTTCGGGAGATTATATAATGAATTTTTACTGACCAAAATACATAACGTGCAAGAAAACGGAGTCCAGGAGGCACACGAGGTGCCCACGAGACAGGGGGGCGCCCAATAAGGGTGGGCACGCCCTCCACCCTCGTGGAGGCCTCGTGTCCTTCCGGGATTACTTCTTTCGTCCCAAAATTCTTAAATATTCCAAAACGGAGGAAAATTGCCATTAGAACTGTTTTGGAGTCGGTTTACTTACCGTACCACATAGCTATTCCTTTTCGGAGTCTGAAACATTCTGGAAAGTGTCCCTTATGTATTCCTCCGGGGTTACAGTCTTAATAATATTAGTTTCAACATTGATTGGATTACCTGAGATATAATGTTTGATTCTTTGACCGTTCACCACCCTCGGACTTGTGCCTTCGAAGTTGTTGATTTTTATGGCACCAGAATGACAAACCTCCTCGATAATGTAAGGACCTTCCCATTTAGAGAGAAGTTTTCCTGCAAAAAATATTAAATGAGAGTTGAATAGTAACACATAATCACCTACGTTAAACTCACGCTTTTGTATCCTTTTGTCATGCCTGCGTTTGACTTTTTCTTTGAACAGCTTGGCATTCTCATAGGCTTGGGTTCTCCATTCATCAAGTGAGCTAATATCAAATAACCTCTTCTCACCGGCAAGTTTAAAGTCATAGTTGAGCTCTTTAATAGCCCAATATGCTTTATGTTCAAGTTCAAGAGGTAAGTGACATGCTTTTCCATAAACCATCTTATACGAAGACATACCCATAGGATTTTTATATGCAGTTCTATAGGCCCATAATGCATCATCAAGTTTCTTGGACCAATTATTTCTAGATCTATTGACGGTCTTGTGCAAAATTAATTTGAGCTCTCTATTGCTCAACTCTACTTGACCACTAGACTTCGGGTGGTAAGGAGATGCGATTCTATGATTAACATCATACTTAGCAAGCATCTTACGGAAAGCACCATGAATAAAATGAGAACCACCATCAGTCATAAGATATCTAGGGACTCCAAACCTCGGAAAAATAACTTCTTTAAGCATTTTAATAGAAGTGTTATGATCAGCACTACTAGTTGGAATAGCTTCTACCCACTTAGTAATGTAATCAACAACAACTAAAATATGTGTGTAACCATTAGAGGCAGGAAAAGGTCCCATATAATCAAACCCCAAACATCAAATGGTTCAATAACAAAAGAATAATTCATAGGCATTTCTTGACGTCTACTAATATTACCTATTCTTTGACATTCATCATAAGACAAGACAAACTTACGAGCATCTTTGAAGAGAGTAGGCCAATAAAAACCGGATTGCAATACCTTATGTGCAGTTCTATTTCCAGCGTGGTGTCCTCCATATGATTCAGAGTGACACTTGCGTAGGATCTATTCTTGTTCATGCTTAGGTACACAACGTCTAATAACACCATCTACTCCTTCTTTATAAAGATGTGGGTCATCCCAGAAGTAATGTCTTAAATCATAAAAGAACTTTTTCTTTTGCTGGTATGTGAAACTAGGTGGTATAAATTTAGCAACAATGTAATTAGCATAATCAGCATACCAAGGAGCAGTACAAGAAGCATTAACGACTGCTAATTGTTCATCAGGAAAGCTATCATCAATAGGTAGTGGGTCATCAAGAACATTCTCTAGCCTAGACGAGTTGTCTGCAACGGGGTTCTCAGCTCCCTTTCTATTAATAATATGCAAATCAAATTCTTGGAGCAAGAGAACCCATCTAATAAGTCTAGGTTTAGCATCTTTCTTTTCCATAAGATATTTAATAGTGATTAGTGTGAATAGTGACTTTAGAATCAACAATATAAGGTCTGAACTTATCACATGCAAACACAACTGCTAAGAACTCTTTTTCAGTAGTAGCATAATTTCTCTCGGCAGTATCAAGAGTTTTACTAGCATACTGGATAACATTCAATTTCTTATCAACTCTTTGCCCTAGAACATCACCTACAGCATAATCACTAGCATCACACATAATTTAAAACGGTAAATTCCAATCAGGTGGCTGAACAATAGGTGCAGTAATCAAAGCTCTCTTAAGTATTTCAAATGCTTCTACTCAATCATCATCAAAGACAAAAGGAATATCTTTTTGTAATAAATTAGTCAGAGGCCTAGAGATTTTAGAAAAGTCCTTAATGAACCTCCTATAAATACAGGCATGACCAAGGAAACTTCTTACTTTTATGTCCTTGGGACATGGCATCTTTTCAATAGCATCAACTTTAGCTTTATCAACTTCAATGCCTCTCTTGGAAATCTTATGCCCCAAGACAATGCCTTCATTAACCATAAAGTGGCACTTCTCCCAATTCAACATGAGACTAGTGTCTTCACATCTCTACAAAACTCGATCAAGGTTGCTCAAGCAATCATCAAAAGAGGATCCATAAACGAAGAAATCATCCATGAATACCTCACAAATCTTTTCACAAAAGTCAGAGAATATAGCCATCATGCATCTTTGAAAGGTAGCAGGTGCATTACATAAACCAAAAGGCATACATCTATAAGCAAAAGTATCGAAAGGGCAAGTAAAAGTAGTTTTTGACTGATCCTACGCTGACACATGTATTTGAGAGAAACCAGAATAACCATCTAGAAAGCAGAAATGTGTGTGTTTGGATAGTCTTTCTAGCATTTGATCAATAAAATGTAAAGGGTAATGATCTTTCTTAGTAGCTTTATTTAACTCACGGAAATCAATTACCATCCTATAACCTATAATAATTCTTTGTGGGATCAATTCATCTTTATCATTAGGAACGACAGTAATACCTCCCTTCTTAGGAACGCAATGGACAGGACTTACCCAATCACTATCAGCAACGGGATAAATTATACCTGCCTCAAGGAGCTTTAGTATCTCCTTTCTTACCACTTCTTTCATCTTAGGATTCAACCGTCGTTGAGGATCTCTAACTGTTTTGGCATCTTTCTCCACTTTTATCTTGTGTTGACACAGAGTGGGACTAATGCCCTTAAGATCATCTAGAGTATATCCGATAGCAGCATAGTGCTTCTTCAGAGTTTTCAATAATCTTTCTTCTTCTTGCTCTAAAAGGTTAGCACTAATAATAATAGGATATATTTTCTTTTCATCAAGATAAGCATACTTAAGATTATCAGGTAATGGTTTGAGCTCAAACACAGGATCACCCTTGGGTGGAGGGGGATCCCCTAGGATTTCAATAGGCAAATTTTGTTTCAGAATAGGACCCTGTTGAAGGAACACTTCATCTATTTCCCTTCTTTCATTCATAAACATATCATTTTCATGGTCTAGCAAATATTGTTCTAAGGGATCAGTAGGAGGCACGACAATAGAAGCAAGACCAATAATCTCATCCTTACTAGGTGATTCTTTATCACGGGGTTGTCTATGAAACTTAGCAAAATTAAACTCATGAGAAATATCCCCTAAGCCAATTGTAACAACATCCTTTTTGCAATCAATCCTAGCATTAACAGTATTCAAGAAGGGTCTACCAAATATAATGGGACAAAAGTCATCTTGTGGGGAACCAAGAACAAGAAAATCTGCAGGATATTTAACTTTCCCACAGAAGACTTCAACATCTCTAACAATCCCAACTGACTTGATGGTATCCCTATTGGCAAGCTTAATAGTAACATCAATACCTTCTATTTCAGTAGGTGCAATATCATGCATAATTTCTTTATATAAGTCATAGGGTATTGCACTAGCACTAGCACCCATATCACATAAGCCATGATAACAATGATCTCCTATTTTAACAGAAATAACAGGCATGCCTACAACAGGTCTATGTATCTTAGCATCTGGTCTAGCAATATTAGTAGTCTCACCACAGAAATAAATAACATGCCCATCTAAATTATCATCCAAGAGATCTTTAACCATAGCAATACTAGGTTCAACTTTGATTTGCTCAGAAGGTGTATAAGTCCTAGTATTACTCTTACGAACAACAGTCGAAGTTTTAGCATGATCCTTTTTCATAACAGGAAAAGGAGGTTTCTCAACATAAGTAGTAGGAACAATAGGATCATTATAAGTGACAGTCTTTTCTTCAACCGTAATAGGTGCAACTACTTTTACTTCAATGTGAGGATTATATTTAAACCACTTCTCCTTAGGGAGATCAACGTGAGTAGAAAAAGATTCACAAAAAGTAGCTACTATCTCAGAGTCATGTCCATATTTAGTGCTAAATCCACGAAAAGTATCGGTATCCATAAAAGATTTAACACAATCAAACCTAGGTGTTATACCTGACTCCTTACCATCGTTGCGCCAGGTGTCTGCCATTTATTCGCCGTCGTTGCCATGTCATTTGCTTGCATGTTGCATTTTGCCATGTCATCATTCGCTTTGTGTCATTATGTGCATTGCATTGCATCGCATACGTGTTCGTCTCATGCATCCGAGCCTTTTCCCCGGTGTCCGTTTTGCAATCCGGCGCTCCTATGCCCTCCGGCGTTCCCCTTTTGTCTCTCGTTGTGAGCGGGTGTTAAAGGTTCTCGGAATGGCCCGAGGTTTGCCAAGCGGCCTTGGTATAGCACCGGTAGACCGCCTGTCAAGTTTCGTGCCATTTGGAGGTCGTTTGATACTCCAACGGTTGACCGCATAGCCCGCAAAGCCTCTTTCGTCTTGCAGCCCAACACCCCTCCAAAGTGGCCGAAACCCATCTAACTCCCCTCCATGCTCTCGGTCGTTCGATCACAATCGCGTGGCCGAAAACCGCTCCCCATTTGGACTCTCCTAGCTCCTTCTACCTATATATTTGTGCCTCCCCCCGAAAATCCCGCAGATCAAACCCTAGCCCCGCTCCCCTCGCGCGCCGGACATGTCAAACCCCGTCAGACATGTCCAGCCTCCACCTCGCTCCGGCCAATCGTGGCCTGCCATGTCACCTCCTCCGCCGCCTCAGCCACTCCCGCGCCGCCACGTCTCCGCCGCCACGCTCTCTCTCCTTCAGCCCCGCCGCCGGCCCGCGCAGCCCGGATCGGGCCCGCGGGGCCCATCCCGCCGCCGCCCGGCTCCCGCCCGAGCCCGCTCTGCCGCCGAGCGCCTCGCCCCGGACCTCCGCCGGATCTCCGCGCCGCCCGCGCCGCTCGGCCGGCCGCGCCTCGCCCGCGCCGCCGCCGTGCGCCCCGCCGCCGGCGCCGCCTCCACCGCGCCCGTCGTCGGATCCCGCGCCTCCCGCGCTGGCGTCCCGGCCAAGCCCCGCCGCCGCCGTCCCGGCGACGGGCCGCCCGGCCCGCGCCGCCGGCCCCCGCAGCCGCCGCCGTCCCGCGGCTCGTGCCGCGCCGCCGCCGTCCCGCGGCTCCGCCGCCCGCCGCCGTGGGACCCTGCCGGAGTTTCCCCGCCGTCGGCCATCTCCGGCACCGGCCCGTGCCCGGCCTCCGCGTCTCTCGCCGTCGTCCCGCCGCTCGCCGCTGCCGCCTCCCGCGCGCCGTCCCGCTCCCCGCCGGCGACCGCGCCGCCCCGAGCTGGCGCCCCTCCGCCGCCGCCCGCCCGTCGACTTCGGCACGCCTCCGCCCGCGCCCGGACGCCCGGCGCCGCCGCCCGTCCTCCGGCCACGGTGCCCGCGCCGGGACCCAGCTCGCCGCCTCCTGGATCCGCTCCGGCCGCCGCCGCCTTGTCGGCCTCGTCGCGCAGCCGTGCCGGCTCCAGCCTACGCCGCCCAGCCTCTCCTTCGCCTCCTCCGACCGGATCCGGCGAGGAGCGCCTCGGATCCGGCCTTCCCCAGCTCCGGCCGTCTCCATCGTCAACTCCGGCGAGCTCTCCGGCGAGATCCACCGCCCGTTGACTTTTTCCCCGAGGTTGTTTTTCTGCTAAGTCCCTAATATTTTGTCATTATCATGCCATGTTCATCGCATCGTATCTCTGCATCTGTAGCTCCGTTTCGTGCGTGTAATATGTCAAATTGTTCGTCTCAACGAGTACATCATTTCTTTCCATTGCATCATATTCATTTGAGGTCATCTAGATGCCTGAATCATCGTTGCAAGAGTGCTTCATGATGTTGTCTGCTGTCTGTTAACAGAACATGCTCATTTGTCATTTTTGCCATGATTGATGTGTGCATCCTATGAGGTTGATGTCTACATGTGTTTTGATTTATGATATGTCTTCATTACAGAGGTTCTTACCATGTATTTTTGTGATCAATGTGGTGACTAGCACAATCATGTAAACTAGGCTTCGTAATGTTGCTGATTTCAGTCCCTGTTCTGCTGTTATTTTGATGCCATGTAAACATGATGCTACAGAGAGATCCATGCATATTTTGAGATATTTCAGTAAGGATGTTTTGAACATATGGTTTTTTTCTATCTAGTCATGCCCCTGGTTGCAATTATGGAGTAGTCTAGCATGTCATTTTTGTGCTCTACCTTTGCTTCAAAATGTTTCCTGGCAGATTGTTTACATGTTATTCAATTTTGCCAAGATTGTTGTAGTTGATCCTTGCATACTAAGAACTTGTTCTTGCCTTGCTTAGCTTCATAAACATGTCTTCTTACTATTGGGTGCCTTGCCATGCCATGTATTGCTCTGTGGTGAGTGGTTCAAGCTCACCAACATGCCTTCATAATTCTGTTTCTGCCATGTTTGAATCTGTAATATAACTTGCCATGTTTACATGGGTGCCATCATATTTTCTGATCCCTTTTGGCTCATGGTCAGTAAGGGACTTTTGATCTATGCAATTAGTAGATTCATTCCATGCCTTTGTTTCCCATGATAAGTTCCCGTAACATGTTGTTTGATAGCTCTGAACATTGCAACCTGATGTTATTTTCTGCAAAGTCTGAACTGTTATTATTTGCAATCTTTCCATGTGTGTTTGAGCATGTTCTAGTGATTTCTGGAGATAGCTCAGTGTTCATGTTTTGTTATGCTTTACCTATACATCATGCCCATGCCTTTTGTTTTCATATTGTGGTACTGTTGCATGTTGTTTTGGTGCTTGCAATATGCCTAGTTGCTGTTTTGGACAGATAGTTGCTATAACTTGTTTCATGTGTGTGTGTTGAACTGTTGCTCCGTTTTGAGTGTGCTCTATATGAAATTTGCTTAGAATTGCATGTAGCTTCATATTATCATGTTGCATCCTTGTTTTGAGGTGTTTGCTTGATGTTTGTATGCATTTTGCATCAATGCCATGTTTAACTTGTTTTGCTCATATCTTCTAGGTCGTAGCTCCAAACTAAGTGAACTTTATATGTAACTTGACTAGAATCTCGTGTAGACCATATTGGTGCATTTTAACTTGCTGTTTAACAACTTGAACAGAAGGTTTATTCAGATCTGGACCATTTCGAAATTTGCATATGAGGACTTGCCGGAATTGTATATGTTGTTTCCGGCCTCATTTAAACTTGTCTTGATGTGTTGCTCTAGTTTGCATCATCTCTTGCCATGAGTAGCTTCATGTAGTCTTGTCTTGCATCATGCTTGTTTGTGCATCATGTCTTGTTCATGTGTGGTGTGCTTACCTTGTTGTGTGCTTCTTCTCGATAGTTTCTGTTTCGTTGCGATCGTGAGGATTCATTCGTCTACGCTTGGTTTGGCTTCATCCGTTCATCTTCTTCATGGACTCGTTCTTCTTCCTTGCGGGATTTCAGGCAAGATGACCACTATCCTGGATCTCACTACTATCATTGCTATGCTAGTTGCTTCGTTCTATCGCTTTGCTGCGCTACCTATCTTTTGCTCGTCAAGCCTCCCATATTGCCATGAACCTCTAATCCTTTGATACCTTTCCTATGCAAACCGTTGTTTGGCTATGTTACCGCTTTTGCTCAGCCCCTCTTATAGCGTTGCTAGTTGCAGGTGAAGTTGAAGATTGCTCCATGGCGGACAGGATTTTGTTGGGATATCACAATATCTCTTATTTATTAATGCATCTATATACTTGGTAAAGGGTGGAAGACTCGGCCTTTTGCCTGGTGTTTTGTTCCACTCTTGCCGCCCTAGTTTCCATCATACCGGTGTTATGTTCCCGGATTTTGCGTTCCTTACGTGGTCGGGTGATTTATGGGACCCCCTTGACAGTTCGCTTTGAATAAAACTCCTCCAGCAAGGCCCAACCTTGGTTTTACCATTTGCCTCACCACCACCTATCCCTTTCCCTTGGGTCGGCCAACCCGAGGGTCATCTTTATTTTAGCCCCCCCCCTCGGGCCAGTGCTTGTCTAAGTGTTGGTCCGAACCGAGCCGCCTGCGGGGCCCCCTCGGGGCAACTCGAGGTCTGGTTTTACTTGTAGCCTGTCTTATCCGGTGTTGCCCTGAGAACGAGATATGTGCAGCTCCTATCGGGATTGTCGGCGCATGGGGCGGTCTTGCTGGTCTTGTTTTACCATTGTCGAAATGTCTTGTAAACCGGGATTCCGAGTCTGATCGGGTCTTTCTGGGAGAAGGAATATCCTTCGTTGATCGCGAGAGCTTATCATGGGCTAAGTTGGGACACCCCTGCAGGGTATAATCTTTCGAAAGCCATGCCTGTGGTTATAGGCAGATGGGAATTTGTTAATGTCCGGTTGTAGATAACTTGACACCAGATCCGTATTAAAACGCATCAACCGTGTGTGTAGCCGTGATGGTCTCTTTTCGGCGGAGTACGGGAAGTGAACACGGTTTTGGGTTATGTTTGACGTAAGTAGGAGTTCAGGATCACTTCTTGATCATTGCTAGCTTCACGACCGTTCCTTTTGCTTCTCTTCTCGCTCTTATTTGCGTATGTTAGCCACCATATATGCTTAGTCACTGCTGCAGCCTCACCACTTTACCCCTTCCTTTCCCTTTAAGCTTTGCTAGTCTTGATACCCATGGTAATGGGATTGCTGAGTCCTCGTGGCTCACAAATTACTACAACAACAGTTGCAGGTACATGTTTTGCGATGATCATGAGCGAGAGCGATGTTTGCTTGTGTTGGAGTTCTTCTTCTGCTTCTTCTTCGATCAGGGGATAGGTTCCAGGTCGGCAGCCTGGGCTAGCAGGGTGGATGTCGTTTGAGTTTCTGTTTGTGTTTCATCCGTAGTCGGATGATGATCTAATGTATTGTGATGTTGTATTCATGTGGCATTGTATGCCTTATGTATGTATCCCCATCTATTATGTAATGTTGATGTAATGATATCCACCTTGCAAAAGCGTTTTAATATGCGGGTCTATCCTTGGTGGGACCTTCGAGTTCCTTTTGGATAGGGTCGCATATTGGGCGTGACACCTGTGTGCCGGGAGGGCCTATCCCCGACGGTTTCTGGGTCGTGTGGGAAGGACCCCCCCCTATCGCCCACACTCACTTGGCGATGATTCCAAATGCCGTCGTGGAAAGGGGTTAAAAACCATTTGTATAGCACCGACGCGTACTAGTGCTTGTATTTCGGTCTAGCCGATAGGCTTGGATCAGTGAGTCCAAGTTCAATGCAGAGGAAATTTTTTCATCTCAGCTCACTTGGCAAATGAAATTTCACAAGGATTTGCAGGGAATTAGCAAAAAGATTTGCAAAGAATTTAACACAGAAGTTTAATAGGCAAATAAAAGAAACAAAAAGAGATGATAGAGATCTACATGAAGTTTTTTTGTTTTAGAAGGGAAACACTTAGCAAGAAAACATGCAAAGGAAATACAAGGGCCACAAGAACACTAGAGAACTTCATCTAGAGATGGTCGGCGACATAGTCACCTATGTTAGAGTATATTGACTTAGGAGTCAAGTGAGATCACTTGATCATAGGTCATACTCATCATTTAAGCTCAAAATGGGTTACCATTTTTCATTTAAGCATTTTTATGTTTTCACACCTTCTTGAGTTGTTTTACTTCATGACTTGGAGTAAAACTTCTCTAAGGTGTAATGACATACCTTGGGTTGTGGTGTTGATCTTGATCATGTAGTTGAACTTATATTGGATGCTCAAAGTTGTTGTAGTTGGGAGCACCCTTTGGAGGTGAAGTTCATCTTCCTACATGGGTTAGTCTTGCAAGGAAGAGCACTTGTGTATCCAAGTTGACAATCATGAAATTAGATACCAATTGAAATTTGACATGTTGAAATAGTCAAAGGATATGTTGAGTGAGTGCATGCTTCCTTGTTTTCAACAACCAAACCATAGGAACTTGATGATGTGGAGATTGCACAAAATGTGAGTGGCTTGCAATCCCATAGATTTAGGCTCATCCAAGTACCTACAAGGGTTAGATAACATGCAAGGGTACAAATATAGATCCAAGACATATGATCATCATCATAAGAGAAATATCAGGGATTTGTCATAAGAATGTTCATTCCTTGCATGTATCCAAATGGAGTTTCTACTCCATGTTCGAGGCATCAATGATATTCAATTCACCTCTCAAATGGCATAACACTTTCTCATCAAGAGGTTTGGTAAATATATCCGCCAATTGCTTATCGGTACGAACATGCTTAAGATTGATGTCTCCTTTTATAACATGATCACAAATGAAATGATGACGAACTTCAATATGCTTAGTTCGAGAATTTTGCACGGGAATATGAGCAACCTTAATAGCACTCTCATTGTCACAAAGCAATGGAACATGTTTCACATGTATCCCATAACCTTTAAGAGTTTGGGTAATCCAAAGTAATTGAGCACAACATGATCCGGCGGCAATGTATTTTGCTTTGGTAGTGGGTAAGAATACCGAGTTTTGTTTCTTTGGAGGACCAAGACACAAGGGATCTACCAAGAAATTGACAATAACCCGAAGTGGTCTTTCTATCAACCTTGTCACCGGCATAGTCCGAATCGGACTAGCCAACAAGATAAAAAGATGACCTCTTAGGATACCAAATGCCAAAGTTTGGTGTATGAATTAAGTATCTCACTATCCTTATCATGGCCTTAAGATGACACTCTTTAGGGACCGCTTGATATCATGCACACATGCACACACTTAGCATAATATCGGAATGGGAGACACATAGATATAATAATGAACCAATCATAGAGAGATAAACCTTTTGGTCAACCAGTTTGCCATCCTTAGTCAAGTCAAGATGTCCACTAGTAGGCATGGGTGTTTTCATACCTTTGCTTTCTTGCATGTTGAACTTCTTGAAAAGATCCTTGGTATACTTCGTTTGAGAGACAAAGGTACCTTCCTTAGTTTTCTTGATTTGCAAACCAAGGAAAAATTTGAGTTCACTCATCATAGACATCTCAAATTTCTCCGACATTAGCCTTCCTAACTTTTGACTAAAATGGGGGTTAGTAGAACCAAATATGATATCATCGACATAAATTTGGCACACAAATAATTCACCATTAACCCTTTTAGTAAAAAGTGTAGAATCGATCTTCCCAATTTCAAAACCTTTTTCAGTAAGGAACTTGGTCAAGCATTTATACCATGCTCTAGGATCTTGTTTAAGACCATAAAGAGCTTTGTGAAGTTTGTAGACATGATCGATTAGGTTTCTTAGGATTAACAAAGTCAGGAGGTTGTTTAACATAAACTTCCTCCTTAATTTCACCATTTAGAAAAGCAATCTTAATGTCCATTTGGCGTAAAGTGATATCATGATGATTGGCATAAGCAAGTAAAATGCGAATGGAGTCAAGTCTAGCAACGGGGGCATATGTCTCACCCTAGTACATACCTTCTAATTGAGTGTAGCCTTGAGCAACGAGACGCGCCTTGTTGCGCACAACTTGACCATCCTCATCATGCTTATTCCGAAACACCCATTTGGTACCAATGATGTTTTGGTTGTCCTTGGGCTTCTCGACCAATGTCCACACTTGGATTCTCTTGAAGTTGTGTAGCTCTTCATGCATAGAATTTATCCAATCCGGATCCTCAAGAGCTTCTTCAACCTTCATAGGTTCAATGCTAGAAATGAATGAGTAATGTTCACAAAAGTTAGCTAAACGAGTTTTAGAGTGAGTAATTCTCCTGGGTTGGATGTCATCAAAGATTTGTTTAACGGTATGATCTCTTGAGATTCTTGCTCTAACTCATGGAAGCTTTTGCTTGGGTTGGGGTGGAACATCATCATCATCATCATCATCATCATCTTCTTCTTCTTCTTCATTGTTGTTAGCGTTGTCGTTCGCTTGTGGAGGTGGAGAAGGAGGTCGAGGTGGATCATCTTGTTGTACTTCCTCATTTCCTTCGTCTTGATGTGTTCCACTTGTGGATGCCTCCAAGTCAACTTGTGGTTCACCTTGATGTGAAGTTGAGGCTTCCACTTGAATGGACGAAGTACTCTCCTTCACCTCCGTTGGTCGAATCTTGCCAATCGACAAGTCTTGAAATGCTTCTGAAGGATCTTTATCTCCTACATCAATTGGAAATTGCTCTACTTGCGAGCCGTTAGATTGATCAAACTTCACGTCTACCGTCTCTTCAACCTTTCAGGTGAAATTGTTGTAGACACGGTAGGTGTGAGAGTTTGAGCCATAACCGAGTAGGAAAACCCTCATGAGATTTAGGAGCAAATTTTGAACGATGATGCTTATCAAGAATGTAGCACTTTGAGCCAAATACTCGAATGTATCCAACTTGGGGTTTGTTACCGCCGAATAGCTCGTATGCCGTCTTGCCGAGAAGCTTGTGAAGATATAGTCGATCCGTGGTATGACAAGTTGCATCAACCGCTTCCGCCCAAATGTGTCTTGGCGTCTTGTATTCATCAAGCATCGTTCTTGTCATCTCCATGAATGTCCGGTTCTTCCTCTCAACAACTCCATTTTGTTGAGACGTGTAGGTAGCCGAGAACTCATGTGAAATCCCTTCTTCATCAAGGAAGGTATCCACATTCGCGTTCTTGAATTCCATTCTGTTGTCACTTCGAACCTTTTTGATCTTCACTTCAAATTGATTTTGGGCCTTCTTGGCGAAGTTCTTGAAGATCTTCTGGACCTGTGATTTGTCATCAAGAAAGAACACCCATGTAAATCTTGAAAAATCATCAACTATGACCAAATCAAATGAGTTACCACCAAGGCTCTTGTAAGCATTGGGACCGAAAAAAATCCATGTGAAGTAGCTCAAGTGGTTTTCTCGTGGTCATGATGTTCTTCACGGGATGACTTCCTCCAACTTGTTTTCCTGCTTGACAAGCACTGCAAAGTCTATCCTTGTCAAATATAGCATCTTTAACACCAAGGATATTCTCACCTTTAATAAGCTTATCAAGATTTCGCATGCCAACATGACCTAACCGTCTATGCCATAACCATACTTTAGAAGATTTAGCAATTAAACAAGTGCGAGGTTTGGCTCTCTTAGTGAAGTCAACAATGTATAGATCACCTCTACGAACACCGGTAAATACCATTTTATGATTATCTCTTTGAAACACTTGGCAATCTACTTCAGTAAATAGAACATTGAAACCAAAGTCGGCTAGTCTAGATTCGGAAAGGAGATTGTAACCAAGAGATTCAATGAGCATGACAATTTGAATGGAGCTATCATGGGAAATGGCCACCTTACCAACGCCAACTACCTACCCTTGGAGTTATCTCCAAAAGTGACATACTTACATGGACCATCATTCTTAGCAAGCTCGCGGAACATATCTTTATCTTCGGTCATGTGGTCGGTACATCCACTATCAAGAATCCACTCTTTTCCTCCGGCCATATAGTCGCAAAGATTAGCCATGAGACCAAAATGTCTCACCGACTCCTCAAGGTCAAGTTCACTATCTTCATCTTCATCATAATATCCATGCTCAATGTCATCATGTCATTGATCATCATCTAGAGCAAGTGATTAATTAGATATACGCTCATGACAATATTCAAGTTTGTGAATTCTAATTGTCTCCGAGGTGATGTTACTAATAATTCCAACATCAGCCTTGGAACGCATAAGATCACGGAGCTCAAATGGACATTCATCAAATTTAGGATCGCTAGGACTCATCTTATTGAAGGCAATAAACTTACGAAGAATTTTATCTAGATTCATCAAGGAATAATTCGGAAAGCGTTCCTCAAGATATTTTCATATAGTGTATGCGAATTCAAGAGTAGGCAAACATGCAAGCAAGTTTCTAGGCAATCCTCTAATGATAAGATCAATAGTCGTAAGATTGCAAACCATGTCAAGGGACTCATCGGGGTGGTATGCAAAGGATCAATGGGAGGCACACAAGGACTAGTAATGTACTTGCTCAAATTATATTCATTGAAAATCACAAGCATTTCATTTTTCCAACAACCATAAAACTCCCTGTCAAGAATAGGAACTCTATGTCTAATACTCCCGACCATAGACTCATCCATCTTCCTCCAATGGCGATTAAACCAAAGCAATGGAGACCAATGCTCTGGTGCCAATTGAAAGGATTGAGAAGAGGGGTCTAGAGGGGGGTGATTAGACCCTTAACAAGCAAAGTTGGCAGTTTTTAATTCCTTCAAGTTAAGGTTGAGAATTACCACAAATTTAAGCATTCACAATACATTTCAAGCAAGCATGACAACAGTATATAGGCAGCGGAAAAGTAAAGCATGCAAGTTGCAAGAAAGTAAAGGGATGGGATTGGAGCTTGCAAACCCAATGGAGACAGGAGATTTTTGGCGTGGTTTTGATAGGTGGTGCTATCGTACGTCCATGTTGATGGAGACTTTAACTCACAAAGGGTAATGGCTGCGCGAGTCCATGGAGGGACCCACCCACGAAGGGTCCACGAAGAAGCAACCTTGTCTATCCCACCATGGCCATCGCCCAGGAAGGACTTGCCTCACTCGGGTAGATCTTCATGAAGTAGGCGATCTCCTTGCCCTTACAAACTTCTTGGTTCAACTCCACAACTTGTCGGAGCCTCCCAAGCGACACCCAACTAATTTAGGAGACACCACTCTCCAAAAGGTAATAGATGGTGTGTTGATTATGAACTCCTTTCTCTTCTGCTTCAAATGATAGTCTCCCCAACACTCAACTCTCTCACACAGATTTGGATATGGTGGAAAGATGATTTGAGTGGAAAGCAACTTGGGGAGGGCTAGAAAATCAAGATTCTTGTGGTAGGATTGGTATATCTTGATCTCAACACATAAGTAGGTGGTTCTCTCTCATAAAATGAGTAGTGGAAGTGTAGGCATGTTCTGATGGCTCTCCTCACGAATGAAGAGGGGGTGGAGGGGTATATATAGCCTTCACACAAAATCCAACTGTTACACACATTTGACCCAACTCGGTCAGACCCCGATGAGACTGATTTAGTTCAAAATGTGAACGTTAAGAATCTTGGTGGGACCGACTGGAACAACTCGTTGTGACCGATGTGCTAGGGCTTAAGGAAAATATCAACTCGGTGGCGCCGATTGCATCAACTCGGTGAGACCAAAGTGAAGCAATAAGCAATAGAGAGAATGTCAAGCCAACTCGGTGAGACCGATTGCACTGACTCGGTGAGACCGAAAGAGTGCAACAAGTCACAGCACGCTGGCAAGGCCATCTCGATGAGACCGAGATCCGCATCGATGTGACCGAACTTTTAGGGTTTCTGGCAGTGGCTATGTCGTATGAACTCGGTGGCTCCAGATAGCATGAATCGGTGGGGCTGAGTTTGACTTTGGGTTTTGGACATATTTGGAATGAGAAAGTGGTTGAGGGCTTCGGAGCAATATCACTAATCACTTTGAGCAAGCAAGCCATTGAGGAACACCTCATCCCCTTTTAATATTATTGGCTTCCCTATGGACTCAATGTTATCTTGGATCACTAAAAAATGAAATGAAGAGTCTTGAGCTTTAGCCAATGCTTGTCCTTGACACCTTGAAGGGGTTCCACATCCTCTTGTCCTTTCCACGCCATTGTTGAACTTGTCTGAAATACACTAGATAAAAGCATTAGTCCAACAAGAGATATGTTGACACTAATTACCAAAATCACCCAGGGAGCACTTGTGCTTTCACATTATTAAGTAACAAAGATGCCGGTAACAATGAGAGCACAATCACACTCCTTAGACTCATGACCAATCTTACACACACCTTGCAAAATCTGCGAGCTTCTCATATCAAACAACATAAACCATGCGCTCTGTCCGACATAAACCATGCGCTCCTTCCCTCTAATGATATCAACATGTTTTGTTAAAGATTCTCGGAGATCATGTTGCACCCTTACTCGAACATAATCACCACGAGAGTTGCCGGATAAGCGCATATCCAACACCTTGACAGCCTTCTTGACCAACTTCTCCATGACCCCCTTCTCATAGAAATCATCAGGCAACTTGTGAATTTGCAGCCAAACATGCATATGCACCATCTGAATATTCTCTACACAACTAAATTCATCATATGGTTGTAGCAGGACCGCCTAGAACCTGAAGATCCAGGGGCCTGGTTCATAATCAGCCCCAATCACCCAAACACAAGGCCTGAACCACAAAAAGATTGGCCCCAAGAGGTCTGAATCGCACCGCCTGCGCAATGTTCCATGTTGCACATGTAACATGGAAGAAAGCCGCTTGACTGAAAGTATTTGCCGTGTGAACTCTCGCAAGCGCCATCTACCAGACTTGATCATTGATCTGTGGATCATCTTCATCGATCACTAAGTCATCGAATTCCTCCTCTACAAGGTCTAACAGGCCAAAGAATTCATCAAGGCCATCACCACAACCCTTTCATGCACCTACGCTTGTCGCTGAGAAGGCGTCCGAGTTAGATGGCATCACCTGAATGGGAACGCTGTCGTGGATCGGCAGGAAGAATGAGGTAGACTCAATGTGATCGCAGTCGCCCAAGGAGACAAATGCTAGCCACCACTAGGGGAAAACATTTCAGCTTGTAATGATTACCTGCTCGTCTATCTGTCCTATGGGACCATAAGTTTGTGGTCTCATGCTAACCAGCTAGTGGGGCACATTCTGAATGCAACGTTTTAGAGGACGGGCTCCATAGAGCTCGTTATTTGATTTTTTTAAATACCATTTAAAAGTTAAAAACATTTTTTTTCAGAAAATATACACTCATGTTCTCCGAGCGTCCATAATTTTTTGTTAAATTATACCATTATTTGTAGGGAACACGATAAGGACAAAACTTTGGTCCAAATACAACAAAGAAAAGGCCCATTTAATCTATGTGTTTGTCTTTTTTTCTTTACACCTCTTATGAGCATGTATGTTAATCAAGTTTCGTATGTGTATATACTACAACTATATGCTTATGTGCATACTTTTTTAGGTGTGAAAAGTATTTTCACTGATAACTTGGAGCTCTTCCCTCAAATGCACTTTTCAGGCATATACTCCCCTTAACAGATCATTGATGTCATTCACTCATGCTATATACCGTTCTAGCTAGCCAGACAAGCAGATTATCTCAAAATTCATGCCTATGATGATCAATTTCCATAGAGGGTATCATTTTGAGTGAATTTCGTTTAACCAGTTATTGGTTGTATCATGGATGGTTTAGATATTTTTCTCTCATTCATCACATGTTTAATCCAATCAAATTTCCTGTCAGAACTAGCTTTAATTACTCCATGCCTGGTGTTTGATAACTTTCAGGAGCATCAGTGGCAAGTGGGGGTGGGAACACTGGCGGATATCACTTTTGGTGGTGCTCCTCGAGTGCCGAGCCTTGACTTTCTGGGTGAAAACCTAAGGCCCGATCTTCATTGGTTGTGCCTCACAATTGCCTTGCTACAGGTATTGTGTTGACAACTCAGACTTTTTCCAGGGTGAAAACCTAAGATCTTGAATCGAGCGAGGACGGCGCTTCTGCACTGTTCCCTTCTTGAAGGCGTTGCTTTTGAAGACCTTTTTTGTTTTCCAGGTGTTGTCTTTGGTGGTGGTTTATGTGGTGCGGTTGAGAGGAGTTAATCATTGTAGCGGGCCTTTTTTTTGTGTGCTTTTTCAGGTTGTGTGCATCATGAATGTCTTTGTGACATTTGTTGGTGCAGAGGCCGGGTGTAATTGATATCTTCATGATATTAATATATTTTCTTTATTAAAAAAATTCTTTCATGCCTAGATGGGACCCATACGACTAGTGTTAGGGGTCCGCAAAATAGCTTAATACACATTTTGGGTACTACCCTCGTGTTTACAGGTATCAACCTATTTCCATCATATAATCGGGTGCTACCCTCATTACCCTTAGTAGCGCATATCTGACGCTAACTGGGTTGACATGTCGCTCGACAGGTTGCCTACCAATCTCTATTTTGTTTCTCTTCAATTGGAGATGCATGGACCGGGGGTTCTATTGTCAGGAAGTGCACTATTATTTAGTTCACCACGCACTTAAAGAAATGAGCACTAGAGGATGATATGAGCTAGGGGAAGTGCTTGCGATTGTTGTGCCAAAGAGGGGCACATGTGCAAAAATCAAAGATCTCAAGTAAAAGTAAAGCACATCAATAGTGTGACCTTCTATAATTTTGGACACAACCACAGCTTTTGAAAAACGACTTTTATCATTTATTTTTATTACATAAATCTAATCTAGTCTTACAGAAAATTTACACATATGATTTTCATCCATCCAATCTAAAAACTAAAAGAAAGTTGAAGGCAAGCCACCTCTTCAAAATATTCAAAAGAGGTGACAACTAGGCACCACGCCAAACGCTAACATTCCAGAATGAGCATTAATTAAGACTAACCGAAGTAGATTTTTGGTACTTATTTAACGTCCACAAACAACAACTATTTAAGGTGCGTATAATACTTAGTTTAACCCAAAACTTACCACAAGAGCAACAAGTGGTTGGATGGTTAGGAGGATCATGTTATTGACACATTTTCGTCTCATTAGTGCGGATTATTCTCTGGATGAAAGACGACATTTCTGTTGATAGCCAGACACAACTCCAATCAGATCTGACGGTTTTTGCTCGCTCCCAGCCTGTGGATCGGGGTGATCCATCTGCCCCCAACCACATCGGGCTCCAAGCCACTGCCACCGGTCCCTGCCTCCTCCGTCCGTCGCTCCGGCAGTCGGAGGGGGTGGGGACCCTGGTGCTTCAGCATATGTCTGTAGTTAGGTTTGGCCTAGTGCTTCCTTGAGGCGTTGTTTCCAAGGAGAAGGTGGCGCCGCGTCGGAATAATTTATCTATGCTCTTCCTCCATCTCGTCGTCGCTGTAACCGGTGGCGTCGCGGAGCAGGTGGCCCGGTCGTCTCGCCGATCTCTGGACCCGACGAGGTTCATGTCTGGTGGTTCGTCGACGGCACTCTCGCGGGTGGCGGTCGGTTCGGCTGTTGTAGTTGTGTTTACTTCTTGCAGTTGGGTGCGTGGATGATGGCAGGCGGTGACGTTCCTCTTCTTCGACTACATCGATTGAAGTTGAAGGCATCGAGATCTGGTGACCACGGGGAAGATCCCTGGCCTACGTGCCACAAAGACTCGGTCTCGTCGCTTGCGACGACCCACTTCACCGGCTCGAAAAGCATCTTTGTATGCAGTGGTGCTCTCCTATATCTTGGTATGGCGGCTGTTTTTATCTTTTTCCGGCATTGACATGGTGGCGGCGGAGGACATTTGTGGACTATGTTTCGGCGAGGCACGAGTTTCTGCAAGAGTGGAATAGTAGTTTTACCTCTTGTGGAATTCTTTATGCAAAGTTGCTTGACAAGCATTTGTGTCTTGTATGATGACCATATGTGTAATCTCTGTGAACAGATTGTCTAATGAAATATATGGTTGATTAAAAACAAAACTCCAACCAGATCTTCATCAGTTTTCAAATAAAAGAACCTCTAATTCAATTTATGAGGATTATTCTGTGAGTGACCCTGTTGTTACCAAAGCGCAACTCCGACTCAATCTCAAATAGTACTCCCTCCGTTCCAAAGTTAGTATAAAGTTGAGTCGTCTATTTTGGAACAGATTGATACTTTTTAAAGAAAAACTATAGATCGATTTATGTCGACTATTCTTTTAGTGAGAGGAGGCATTCCTGTCTCTAGAGAGGAGCAACTTTGACCTCGTCTTTATAGTACTTAAAATAGTAAAGAAGAGAAAAAAAAACCCTCTAAATCAATCTTAGACGATTCATGCAGCGTTTGCACAAAATTACCCTGATCGGCCGATCCCCTTCCAATGGCTCGTTATACCATCCTATAACTTGCCCCATAGTAAAGCACTTGTCGAATTATACTAGCCTACATTAACATAAAGCAATATACAGTGCATTTTGATCAAGACATGGACATGAATCAAACGAAAGTGCAGCAATGTGTTGCCCAATCCGCAGGCAACTCAAATGACCCCTTTGCCACCTGCGGAAATCTCGCGATCGCCCGACAAAATCACGGATGGAATTCACTTGCTTCCCGGGAAAAAGCAGGCCAGGTACAAGGGCGGCACATGCTAGGTGTCGCGCAAGCAATCAGCTCGCCCCGTCCGTCCTCTCGCCGCTTCCCGTCTTCAGTTCTTTATGCCGCTCGGTGCCAGCGGTGCGGCGGTGCGCGCCCCGAGCAGAGCTAGCTAGGTGATTTATTCGGCGCGGGAATGGTGCCCGGGGCGAGGGCTCCGGCGGCGTCCGTGCTGCGTGGGCTCGTGGCGCTCGCCGGCGCGGCCGTCTTGTGGTTCTCCGGCGCCGCCGAGGCCCGCGTCCTACTCACGCTCGACGACTTCGGCGCCGTCGGCGACGGCATTGCCAACGACACGCAGGTGACGCATATATGCACACTCTCTGACAGATTGATCCGCGTCGATCGCCGTGGTTAATTGACCTCTCGGCGCTCTCTGTTTCGATGCATCGGTCAGGCGTTCGTGGACGCGTGGACGGCGGCGTGCGGCTCGGAGGAGCAGGCCGTGCTCGCCGTGCCCGTCGCCAAGGCCTACCAGATCTGGCCGGTGCAGCTCTCCGGCCCCTGCAAGAAGAAGCTCAAGCTGCTGGTACGTGCGTCGGTCCCTTGTTTCTCGCGTGCGTTTCTTGATGTTGACGGTGGCGCTGGCCAGATCGCCGGGACGATCGTGGCGCCGGCAAGCCCCGACGAGTGGGCGGGGAGGGACCCGATGAAGTGGCTCTACATCTACGGCGTGGACGGCCTGTCCGTGAGCGGCGGCGGCACCATCGACGGCGTCGGGCAGGAGTGGTGGGCGCGCTCCTGCAAGCGCAAGAAGACCCAGGTGCGTACTCTGTAACTACCAGTCAACTACCAACTGACACCTCACCTGTCTCAGCTCTGAATAATGTTCTTGGTTTCCCGCAGCCCTGCAACACGCGGCCTCCTCCTAGGGTGAGTGGACCTCGACCATCCCCGTTTCTCACCGGCGGCGAGGAGCGCCGGACGGCGAGATTAGTCTGATCGATTTGGGATGTTGTAGGCGTTGCATTTCGAGGAGTGCAGGGGGGTGAGCGTGCAGGGGGTGACGCTGCAGAACGGGCCGCAGTTCCACCTGTCCTTCACGCGGTGCACGGACGTGAAGGCCAACTTCCTCCGGGTGGTGGCGCCGGCGGACAGCCCCAACACCGACGGCGTCCACCTCAACGACTCCTCCCGCGTCCAGATCACGGACAACCTCATCTCCACGGGTACGTTGTCACTAGTGTCAAGTGTGCCCTGTATGGCGGTATGCTCTGCTGACCTCTCCCCGTCAGAGTCAGACTGCGACGCCTTAACACCATCCGTGCTTGGAATTTTCTTGTTGAAAACCCGTTGCTTGCATTTTCTTTTTCTTCTGAAAGATAAGGTCAAAGCCGGCGGCTGGTTGAACCTTGACCGAATACATACATACAATCTGACGAAATAGATATCAGCCGCAGCCGGGATACGAAGAATAATGACGTACATCGATGTGAACTTGACAGCAATGTGTGCGCTGCATGTAGTTCGGTTCTAGTACATTGCTGCCGATAATTAGATTTTCTGTTCTGAAATTCAGATTCACACGCTTCATTGCAGCACACACACAAAGTTATATAGGCTAGCATGATTGATTGATCTACACTAGTGTGATCGCTTTGTGTGAATCAGGGGACGACTGCGTGTCGATGGTCGGCAACTGCTCGGACGTCCGCGTAAGAGACATCTCGTGCGGGCCCGGCCACGGTATCAGGTACTGCTGCTACTGTGCAACACCTCTTTACTACTCACTGAACCCGGCTGCTGTTAGAATTTAGTGACGCAGCACGTTGTGTTGGTCAGCATCGGGAGCCTGGGCAAGAACCGGACCACGGACAGGGTCGAGAACGTGAGGGTGGACACCTGCTTGCTCACCAACACCACCAACGGCGTCCGGATCAAGAGCTGGCAGGTAATTTTAGAAGACGAGAACAATCTTGTTATAGTAAAAACACTCTGATTGCAACCAACTTGTGCTGCTTCAGGGGGGCATGGGCTCCGCCCGCGACCTGAGGTTCGAGAGCATCGTGATGAAGAACGTGTCCAATCCCATCATCATCGACCAGTACTACTGCGACCAGCCTACGCCCTGCGCGAACCAGGTAGGGTTCGCCGTCTCGTCTCTGAATCGTAGTATGATGCAGAGTAATGAAGTGTGAATTGAACTTGTGTGCGTGTGCAGACGGAGGCCGTGGAGGTGCGCAAGGTGGAGTTCGTGGACGTGAGGGGCACGTCGGCGACGGCGCAGGCGATCAAGATCGCGTGCAGCGACACCTTGCCGTGCCGGGAGCTGGAGCTGAGGAACGTCAACCTCACCATGGTGGGCGGGGGCGCGGCCACGGCCTCCTGCTACAGGGCGTCCGGCAAGGCCGTTGGAGCCGTCGCCCCGGCGTCCTGCCTCGCCAAGGGTGACCCGTGATGGTCGTTGAATGATGTTTCCACCGTCTGTTTGCGTACTTGGCCGGTGTTTTCAACATATAGCTTGGTAAATATTTATACAATATTGGGCTCTGTTTTCACAATATGAAACATAGTGCAAATGGTTTTTGGCAACACTAACTGATTTGTTGCTCGCATAGAGGCGGTGAGTGGCTTAGGGATATTGTCTACCATTTTTTATTTTAAAAATAAAATTTCTTCTGACATACAACCCTTGCAGTAGTCTCGTAACATGTCACAAACAAGGTTATATCACTAATGATGCTGTGAGTGTCATTTTTGGTGCTTTGTGCGATGGTGGAGATTTACACGACGTGAAAATTTCAATATCCACACACCTCACAAATAATACCCGAATAACCCACAGATTTGAGCTTATCATGCTCCTTATTAGTGGGCATAAAATTATATTAAAACATGCACATACTAATACTTTGTGGTGGCTTTCCAGTGGTCTAATTTCAGATTAAGCGTACATTTGCAAAGTATCCCATCATAAATAAGGGCAGTTAAGCATAAGGAACCAACGTTATTTTGTTAGTTTTAACGGGTTGCTTTGACATTAAAAATGTCCCAACTTATCATCAACATTAGGAACATGTTAGGCAGAATACTTGTCCACAATGTGAACCTTGTTTTGGCATTATATAGATGACTTTCTCTATAAATTTGGTCAAAGTTTGTGAATCTTGACTTTTGTAATTATATCTACATAGCCATATTGTATCGTAATTTGTCGTTCTACTTGTTTCAGCAAACTATTGGCAAGGAAATAAAATGCAAAAGAGACTAAACCAATTTATCTTGAACTGATGTTAGCAAAATTGTAAAGAATAGTTTGCCACTTTAAACACAATACGCAAAGCACCTCAGTGTCTATTACCTTTGAAATGAGGAGAAACACCTTTAATACTAGCAAAATGGCTCTTGGGGTGATTGGAGGGCAAAACAAAGATTGTACTATGAAAAAAATTGTCGGTGTCCCTGATGTCGTATACAAATTTGTATTGAAAATGGGCACATGTACATCCTGGATAAAATACAGATTCAGCTTTTGCCATAAATAATATTAATCTTTGGTGATTGTTTTCACTCCAGGTAATGATATACTTGGATATTTAGCATGCCACACATCCTACTATTATGTACTCCCTCCGTTTTTATTTACTCTGCATATTAGGTTTGACTGAAGTCAAACTTCATAAACTTTGACCAACCTTATAGGAAAAAGTATGAACATTTACAATAGTAAATCTATACGATGTGAAAGTATATTCAACAGTGAATCTAATGTGATTGATTTGTTATTGTATATGTTAATATTTTTGTCTAAAAACTTTGTCAAAGTTTATAAAGTTTGACTTTGACCAAAGCTAATATGCAGAGTAAATAAAAACAGAAGGAGTACATATGTTTCAATAGAAATGGAAAGGATAAAGTTTGAAGTTTGATGTCACATATTTTGCGCAATAAGCTATATATGTCATAGTTTTGTGCCTTTGTCGACTCATGGAACTTATGTTGGACCACAGTGACAGAGCAAACTTTGCTTGGGGAGGTTTTGTGATGACCGACCATGGCAATGTGTAGGCGGGAAGTTTGTCTCGGCACACAAGAGTATGGGTGCAAGCTACGACCTGCTTCGTCCGTGCAACTCATCCATTAGTTTAATATTTCTTCATCGTTACTTAAAATTAACACTTCATTTGTATTATGGTGTTGCCCAGTAGACCGCCTCGCTTGCATCCCTACACAAGAGCACAAAATGGGTGCGTCATGTTGCTATGCTCTAAAGGATTGTTCTAGAGAATAGTTGACAAAATAGCTTAAGCTAGTTTGTGGAATATTCTAGAGACGCCACATGACAAGGTCCAGTTAAAATGAGAAGTAAATCCAATGGCCGAGGACACTGGAATTTTATACTTCTCCACCATTAGATAAAACTATCTCCACAACTAATATTTCAAGTTATTTGTACACGATATAGTAATATCGAATAGAAACCATTATTGAGATATTTATTAAGCAATATACTTTAGAATGTTTATAAACAAACAATCTAGAAGGATAAAAAACACATAAGAATACACAAATGCACACGTAAAATATATGCTAGTTTTTTCAAAAACTATTTCAAATAAGTTTGGAATTGCCTTTTTTGTTCAATTTTATATTTAAGGAATTGGTTTCAAGGTCTTGTTAAAAGACATGCAATTTTGTCATTTTTAGGGAAACAATGTTTCAGAGGGATTTGGTTCCAAGACTTGTTAAGAAAAATGTCTACAAATTGCGAAAACTAGTGTAATTAGAAAGAACATTATATTTAATATTTAGCATTATTGTCATGTGGTTAACTAAGGTAACTAAGTAACAATAGTCAACATAAGCTAACTTTTTTTGATGGAATAAACAAATCTAACTAATAAGAAATATATCCACTTATATTATACTGCGTTAAAATAAACTATAATAAAGTACAAAAGTTTATTATAAATTATATTTATTTTCTAAATTATATGGGCACCTCTGGGTGTGTCCACGTGTCAATGAAAAACAAAAATCACCATGGGAAGATTCTTAGTCTTCTCAAAGGGAAGGAACGTAGCGAGTCATTTTTCATTATTTTGACGGTCGTGTAAAGAAGAAATACATGGGACATTAAACAACCTACCGAAAATAAACAAGGTTGTATTTATGAAATATACATGGGCCAATCCACTATGCGTGACAAGCATAACACGTCAATGAAGGCTTGCATCCAGGCAATAGGATACCATGGAAAAAAGACTTTGTTCAACCAATTTCTAGGCTCGACTCGGAGGGGGACATAGAAGTAGAAGAAAGAGACAGACGGAGAGTTGATTAATCAGTTAGATTGATCAATCATCAATCATGTCTTACCTACGCAAAAAATCCATGGATTTTCTCAAGACCTTTGAGGTGTTGGTGAAGAATCCGGCGGAGGACGCGCAACGCCGATGGCGGGAGGCCGTCGACACGCTCGTCAAGAACCGTCGGCGCCGCTTCAGCATGGTCCCCAACCTCGACAAGCGATCCCAGGCCGAGAGGCAGCGCCACAACATCCAGGTTCATCCATTTGTCCTTCTGATGAGATGCCCTTGATCTCGCCGCATTCTTCTCCGCCGAGCTAGTTACCTAGTTGATCTATGTACTGCCCTACAACGAGGACTTTTCTGGTTTTTTACATACTACTAAACAAACTTGCATGAAATGCCACTGATCTATTTTTGCTCTATTATTATCAATGATTTTTTTATTTACATTTCAAATGCAACAGCTAGCAATTTAGCATCAAATGGGTCGTTTCACTGTTGTATTTCTTTTTGCGGAAATCCCTCTTTAATTTTGGGTCCTTTATCCAAATAACAAACATAAGAATGCGGGGTTTTCCACAATGTAGAATTTAGTGACGCAGCGCGTTGTGTTGTTCAGCATTGGGAGCCTGGGCAAGAACCGGACCATGGACAGGGTCGAGGACGTGAGGGTGGACACCTGCTTGCTCACCAACACCACCAACGGCGTCCGGATCAAGAGCTGGCAGGTAATTTTAAAAGGGTCGCGCTAACTGCCACACGTGTGGCAGGAAGGGAGACGCACAACACGTCTCTAATATAAACAGATTGTCACGTCATCGCATGCATGCATGCAGAAATCTTTTTGGATTTTTAGTTTCTAAAATGTTTTATCTCTTAAACGAAAAATCCGATTGAAAATCCGTTTTCACCATTAAATCCCTCGCGATGAGATCTTCGAAACTAGATCCCATGTTGATATGTTTTGATGAATTTTTTTTGGATTAAAAGTTGCCATGTCTATTGCATATGAATTGCCATGATGTTTACACTGAAGTTGGCATGATATGTTTCAGCTATTTTCTTCTATATTTAAAAGTAAATTTTGACATTTATAAAACGGGGAATTAAGAAACTATACTTGCCATGGACCATAAACTAAAATTGCCATGATACATGCACGTAAAATTGCCATGGTTCATACAAAAAATAATTTTCATGGTCAAAGTACTGGAGTTGCCATCATCAAAATACTAAAATTGTCATGATCTACAAACTAAAATTGCCACATTGCAACTTTAGTTTAAGCCCTATGGCAACTGCAGTGTAAACATCGTGGCAACTTCTGACAAAAAAAAAATTCGTCGAAACATATCAACATGGGGTCTAGTTTTGAAGATCTCGTCGAGACGGATTTAATGGTGAAAACGGATTTTTAGTTCGCTTTTTTATTTAGGAGATACAACATTTTTAAGCCGAAAACAAAAAAAAAATTCTGCTGATGTCATCTATTCATACGTGGCAAAATGAGTGGTGATGGTGGCGTGTGGGCGATGTGCAAACGCCCACACGTGTGGGCGTTAACATTTCCGTTTTAAAAAGACAAGAACATTATTGTTACAGAAATAGTAAAAACACTCTCATTGCAACCAACTTGTGTTGCTTAGGGGGGCATGGGCTCCCGCTCGCGAGCTGAGGTTCGAGAGCATCGTGATGAAGAACGTGTCCAACCCCATCATCATCGACCAGTACTACTGCGACCAGCCGACGCCCTGCGCGAACCAGGTAGGCTTCGTCGTCTCGTCTCTGAATCGTAGTATGATGCAGAGTAATGAAGCGTGAATTGAACTTGTGTGCGTGTGCAGACGGAGGCTGTGGAGGTGCGCAAGGTGGAGTTCGTGGACGTGAGGGGCACGTCGGCGATGACGCAGGCGATCAAGATCACGTGCAGCGACACCGTGCCGTGCCGGGAGCTGGAGCAGAGGAACGTCAACCTCACCATGGTGGGCGGGGGCGCGGCGACGGCCTCTTGCTACAAGGCGTCAGGCAAGGCCGTCGGAGTAGTCATCCCGGCCTCCTGCCTCGCCAAGGGTGACCCGTGGCCGTGATGGTCGTCGAACGATGTTTCCACTGTCTGTCTGTTTGCGTACTTTGCCGGTGTTTTCAACATATAGCTTGGTTATACAAGTGCATGTGACATGAATTACATATATCAAACAACTTTTTTTTATTGGGCTCTGTTTTCACAATATGAAACATAGTGCAAATGGTTTTTGGGAACACTAACTGATTTGTTGCTCGCATAGAGGCGGTGAGTGGCTTAGGGATATTGTCTACCATTTCTTATTTTAAAAATAAAATTTCTTCTGACATACTCCCTCCGTCCCAAAATAAGTGCCTCGACTTTGTACCGGCTCTAGTACAAAGTTATACTAAGCTTGTGACACTTATTTTGAGACGGAGGGAGTACAACCCTTGCGGTAGTCTCGTAACATGTCACAAACAAGGTTATATCACTAATGATGCTGTGAGTGTCATTTTTGGTGCTTTGTGCGATGGTGGAGATTTACATGACGTGAAAATTTCAATATCCGCACACCTCACAAATAATACCCGAGTAACCCACAAATTTGAGCTTATCATGCTCCTTATTAGTGGGCATAAAATTATATTAAAACATGCACATACTAATACTTTGTGGTGGCTTTCCAGTGGTCTAATTTCAGATTTAGCATACATTTGCAAAGTATCCCATCATAAATAAGGGTGTGTTCATAGTTGCAACAATTAAGCATAAGGAACCAACGTTATCTCGTTAGTTTTAACGGGTTGCTTTGACATTAAAAATGTCCCAACTTAATCGTCATCAACATTAGGAACATGTTAGGCAGAGTACTTGTCCACAATGTGAACCTTGATTTGGCATTATATAGATGACTTTCTCTATAAATTTGATCAAAGTTTGTGAATCTTGACTTTTGTAATTATATCTACATAGCCATATTGTATCGTAATTTGTCACTTGTTTCAGCAAACTATTGGCAAGGAAATAAAATGCAAAAGGGACTAAACGAATTTATCTTGAACTGATGTTAACAAAATTGTAAAGAATAGTTTGCGAGTTTAAACACAATAAGCAAAGCACCTCAGTGTCTATTACCTTTGAAATGAGGAGAAACACCTTTAGGACTAGCAAAATGGCTCTTGGGGTGATTGGAGGGCAAAACAAGATTGTACTATGAAAAAATTGTCGGTGTTCTTTATGTCGTACACAAATTTGTATAGAAAATGGGCATATGTACATCCTGGATAAAATACATATTCAGCTTTTGCCTTAAATAATATTAATCTTTAGTGATTGTTTTCACTCCAGGTAATGATAGTTGGATATTTAGCATGCCACACATCCTACTATTATGTACATATGTTTCTATAGAAATGGCAAAGTTGAAGTTTGAAGTTTGGTGTCACATATTTTGCGCAATAAGCTATATATGTCATAGTTTTGTGCCTTTGTCGACACTTATATTGGACCACACAGAGCTAGGTGGCGGAGGAAACTTTGCTTGGGGAGGTTTTGTGATGACTGACCATGGCAATGTGTAGGCGGGGAGTTTGTCTTGGCACACGAGAGTATGGTGCAAGCTACGACCTTCTTCGTCCCGTGAAACTAATCCATTAGTTTAATATTTGTTCATGGTTACTTAAAATTAACACTTCATTTGTATTATGGCGTTGCCTGGTAGCTCGCCTCGCTTGCATCCCTACACAAGAACACAAAATGCATGTGCCATGTTGCTATGCTCTAAGAGGATTGTTCTAGAGAATCATGGACCAAATAGCTAAGCTAGTTTGTAGAATATTCTTGAGATGCCACATGACAAGATCCAGTCAAGATGAGAAGTAAATCTAATGGTCGAGGACACTAGGATTTTACACTTCTCCACCATTAGATAAAACTGTCTATGCAACTAATGTTTCAAGTTATTTGTACACGATATAGTAAATATAGATTAGAAACCATCATCGAGATATTTGTTAAGCAATGTACTTTAGAATGTTTATAACCAAACAATCTAGAAGGATATTAAAACACATAAGAACACACAAACGCACACGTAAAAAAATATGCTAGGTTTTTTTAAAAACTATTTCAAATAAGTTTGGAATTGCCTTTTTTCCAATTTTGTATTTAAGGAGTTGGTTTCAAGGTCTTGTTAAAAGACATGCAATTTTGTCATTTTTAAAGAAACAATGCTTCAAAGGGATTTGGTTTCAAGACTTGTTAAGGAAAGTGTCTACAAATTGCAAAAAATAGTGTAATTACAAAGAGAATTATATTTAATATTTACCATTATTGTCATGTGGTTAACTAAGGTAACTAATTAACAATAGTCAAAATAAGCTAACTTTTTTTATGGAACAAACAAAGCTAACTAAGTAATAAGAAATATATCTACTTATATTATACCACACTAGAATAAATTGTAATAAAGTACAAAAGTTTATTATAAATTATATTTATTTTTTTAATTATAAAATATACATTTAGCATTAGGATCTCACCATCTCTTAGCGCAAACTGATCATTTCTCTTTAGAAACAAGATTAAAAAATCTCCCTCATGGTAAGGTAGCGTACTATCATAACCAACACAACACTAAGGTTTTGCAATATTACTACTATAAAAGCACCTCTGGGTGTGTCCACGTGTCAATGGCAAACAAAAATCATCATGATTCTTAGTCTTCTCGATGGGCAGGAAAGTAGCAAGTCGTTTTTTCATTAGTTTCACAATTATCTGAAGAAGAAATACCTGAGTCATTGAACAACCTACCAAAAACAAACAAGGCTATATTTATCAAACATACATGGGCCGATCCACTATGCGTGGCATGCCAAGCGCATCGATGGAGGCCTACATCCGGGTAACACAGGATAACATGGAAAAAAGACTTCATTCAAACGATTACTAGGCTCGACTCGGAAGGAGGACAGAGAAGTAGGATGAAGAGACGAACGGAGAGTTGATCGATCAGTTGGATTAATCAATCATCAATCATGTCTTGCCTACGCACAAAATCCATGGATTTCCTAAAGACTTTCGAGATGCTAGCGAAGAATCCATTGGAGGACGCGCAACGTCAGTGGCGGGAGGCCGTCAGCATGCTCGTCAAGAACCGCCGATGCCACTTCCGCATGATTGATACGTCTCCAACGTATCTATAATTTTTGATTGTTCCATGCTATTATATTACCCCTTTTGGATGTATATGGGCTTTATTTTACACATTTATATCATTTTTGGGACTAACCTACTAACCGGAGGCCCAACCCGTATTGCTGTTTTTTGCCTATTTCAGTATTTCGAAGAAAAGGAATATCAAACGGAGTCCAAACGGAATGAAACCTTCGGGAGCGTGATTTTTGGAATGAACGTGATCCGGAGAACTTAGAGTGCAAGTCAAGAAGCTTGCGAGGCGGCCAGGAGACAGGAGGGCGCGCCCACCCCCTCTGGGCGTGCCCCCTATCTCCTGGGCCCCACAGGTGGCCACTAACGTACTTCTTCCTCCTATATATGCCTACGTACCCTGAAAACATCGAGGGAGCCAACGAAACACAATTTCCACCACCGTAACCTTCTGTATCCGCGAGATCCCATCTTGGAGCCTTCGCCGGCGCTCCGCCGGAGGGGTAATCGACCATGGAGGGCTTCTACAGCAACACCATAGCCCCTCCGATGAGTTGTGAGTAGTTTACCACAGACCTTCGGGTCCATAGTTATTAGCTAGATGGTTTCTTCTCTCTTTTTGGATCACAATATAATGTTCTCCCCCTCTCTTGTGGAGATCTATTCGATGTGAACTCTTTTTGCGGTATGTTTGTCGAGATCCGATGAATTGTGGGTTTATGATCAAGTTTATCTATGAGAAATATTTGAATTTCCTCTGAATTCTTTTATGTATGATTGAGTTATCTTTGCAAGTCTCTTCGAATTATCAGTTGGTTTGGCCTACTAGATTGATCTTTCTTGCCATGGGAGAAGTGCTTAGCTTTGGGTTCAATCTTGCGGTGTCCTTTCCCAGTGACAGCAGGGGCAGCAAGGCACGTATTGTATTGTTGCCATCGAGGATAAAAAGATGGGGTCTATATCATATTGCATGAGTTTATCCCTCTACATCATGTCATCTTTCTTAATGCGTTACTCTGTTCTTTATGAACTTAATACTCTAGATGCATGCAGGAGTCGGTCGATGTGTGGAGTAATAGTAGTAGATGCAGGCAGGAGTCGGTCTACTTGTCACGGACGTGATGTCTATATACATGGTCATGCCTAGATAATCTCATAATTATTCACTTTTCTATCAATTGCTTGACAGTAATTTGTTCACCCACCGTAATACTTATGCTATCTTGAGAGAAGCCACTAGTGAAACCTATGGCCCCCGGGTCTATCTTTTATCATATAAGCTTTCAATCTACTTTTATTTGCATCTTTACTTTTCGCATCTATATTATAAAATACAAAAAATATATTGATCTTATCATATTATCTCTATCAGATCTCACTTTTGCAAGTGGTCGTGAAGGGATTGACAACCCCTTTATTGCGTTGGTTGCGAGTTCTTTATTTGTTTGTGTAGGTGCGTGGGACTTTTGAGGAGCCTCCTACTGGATTGATACCTTGGTTCTCAAAAACTGACGGAAATACTTATGCTACTATTGCTACATCACCCTTTCCTCTTCAAGGAAAACCAACGCAAGCTCAAGACGTAGCAAGAAGGATTTCTGGCGCCGTTGTCGGGGAGGTCTTCGCTCAAGTCAAGACATACCAACTACCCATCACAAACTCATCTCCCTCGCATTTACATTATTTGCCATTTGCCTCTCATTTTCCTCTCCCCCACTTCACCCTTGCCATTTTATTTGCCCTCTCTTTCCCAATCTTTATCTCCTCTCTTTCTACTTGCTTTTTTTTGTTTTCTTGTGTGCTTGTTGGTCCTTATGGCTTTGCCTAAGAGTACCGACCACCTTCTTAGAAGGTTGGAAGAGATTGAATCAAATATTAGAAGCTTTATGAATTTGCAATTTGAGCATAATAATTTCTTCAGAAAAGAGCTTAAGGAACAAAAAGCTTTTTTGGGGTTTATGAACAAAGAGCTTGATGATATGTCTAAGGAATTTTATGGTGTGAACTCTCAAATTACCCGGCTTGAAAATGCTATAGCCAAAATTTCTGATAAGCAAGCTACCTTAGTCAATAAGACGGGTGCCAAACCAGAAAAGTTAAATGAAAATAATGATGAAGATCTTAAAGTTATTGATGTGTCTCCTATTAGATCTTTGTTTTGCAATATGAGTCTTGATAATAATGGGACTAGAGATGAGTCAACTTTATTTAGAAGGCGTCCCAATAATTCGGAGTTTTTAGATCTTGATGCTAAATTTGGTAAAAGTGGGATTGGAGAGGTCATGACTTTAAATAGTATTGAACCCACTATCTCGGATTTCAAGGAATTTGATTATGATAACTATTCTTTAGAAAGTTGTATTTCCTTGTTGCAATCCATTGTTAATTCTCCTCATGCTTACAGTCAAAATAAAGCTTTTACCAAACATATCGTTGATGCCTTGATGCAATCTTATGATGAAAAACTTAATCTGGAAGTTTCTATACCTAGAAAACTTAATGATGAGTGGGAACCTACTATAAAGATTAGAATTAAAGATCATGAGTGTTTTGCTTTGTGTGATTTGGGTGCTACTGTTTCCACGATTCCGAAAACTTTATGTGATATTCTAGGTTTTCATGATCTTGATGATTGCTCTTTAAATTTGCACCTTGTGGATTCCACCATTAAAAAGCTAATGGGAAGGATCAATGATGTTCTCATTGTTGCAAATAGAAATTTGGTGCCCATAGATTTTATCGTTCTTGATATAGATTGCAATCTTTCTTCCCTTTTATTCTTGGTAGACCTTTCCTTAGAACAATTGGTGCGATTATTGATATGAAGGAAGGGAATATTAGATTCCAATTTCCATTAAGGAAAGGCATGGAGCACTTTCCAAGAAATAAAGTCAAATTAACTTATGAATCTATCATGCGAGCTACTTATGAATTGAGTGTCAAAGATGGCACTACT
Source organism: Triticum aestivum (assembly GCF_018294505.1). Lineage (NCBI taxonomy): Eukaryota > Viridiplantae > Streptophyta > Magnoliopsida > Poales > Poaceae > Triticum > Triticum aestivum. Next base: position 621,602,256 of record NC_057795.1, read on the forward strand.
TAGATCTATCTTCGCTTTTATGCCTAGCTAGGGGCGTTAAACGATAACGCTAGTTGGGAGGCAACCCAATTTTATTTGTGTTTTTTTTCCTGTTTAGTAATAAATTTTTCATCTACCTTCTGTTTAGATGTGTTCTTATGTTTTAATTAGTGTTTGTGCCAAGTAGAACCTATAGGATAACCTATGATGATAGTTGATTTGATTCTGCTGAAAAACAGAAACTTTGAGCGCACGAATTTAGTTTTGTTAAATCACAGAAACGTGATTTTGCGTTGATTCTTTTTGCTTCTGATCAATAGACAAATTTTCCAGGACTTCCTATTTTTGTAGGATTTTTAGAGTTCCAGAAGTTTGCGTTAGTTACAGATTGCTACAGACTGTTCTGTTTTTGACAGATTCTGTTTTTCGTGTGTTGTTTGCTTATTTTGATGCATCTATGGCTAGTAAAATAGCTTATAAACCATAGAGAAGTTGGAATACAGTAGGTTTAACACCAAAATAAATAAATAATGAGTTCATTACAGTACCTTATGTGGTGGTTTTCTTTTCTTTCACTAACGGAGCTTATAAGATTTCCTGTTGAGTTTTATGTTGTGAAGTTTTCAAGTTTTTGGTAAAGCTTTGATGGACTATGGAATAAGGAGTGGCAAGATCCTAAGCTTTGGGATGCCCAAGGCACCCCAAGATATTCAATAATAGCCAAAATCCAAAGCTTGGGGATGCCCCGGGAAGGCATCCCCTCTTTCGTCTTCGTTCATTGGTAACTTTACTTGGAGCTATATTTTTATTCACCACATGATATGTGTTTTGCTTGGAGCATCGTGTATTATATTAGTTTTTGCTTTTTAGTTTACCACAATAATCCTTGCTGTACACACCTTTTGGGAGAAGCCCACTTGATTAGAATTTGCTAGAATACTCTATGTGCTTCACTTATATCTTTTGCGCTTGATAGTTTTTGCTCTAGTGCTTCACTTATATCTTTTAGAGCACGACGGTGGCTTAATTTTGAAGAAATTGCTAGTCTGTCATGCTTCACTTATATTATTTTGAGAGTCTTTTAGAACATCATGGTATTTTCTATGGTTACAAATTTGGTCCTAGAATGATGAGCATCCAAGTTGGGTATAATAAAAACTATCATAGGAAGTGAATTGGATGCTATGATCAATTTGATGCTTGATAATTATTTTGAGATATAAAGGTAGTAATGTTAGAGTCATGCTAGTGGGTAATTATGAAATTGAGAAATACTTGTGTTGAAGTTGGCAAGTCTCATAGCATGCACATATGGTAAAAGTTGTGTGACAAATTTGTTGCATGAGGTGCTCTTTCGATTGTCTTCCTTATGAGTGGAGGTCGAGATCGCGCGATGGTTAACTCCTACCAACCCTTCCCCTAGGAGCATGTGTAGTGGTACTTTGTTGGAAATATGCCCTAGAGGCAATAATAAATTAGTTATTATTATATTTGCTTGTTCATGATAATCATTTATTATCCATGCTATAATTGTATTGATAGGAAACTTAGATACATGTGTGGATACATAGACAACACCATGTCCCTAGTAAGCCTCTAGTTGACTAGCTCGTTGATCAATAGATGGTTACGGTTTCCTGACCATGGACATTGGATGTCATTGATGACGGGATCACATCATTAGGAGAATGATGTGATGGACAAGACCCAATCCTAAGCCTAGCGTAGAGATCGTGTAGTTCGTATGCTAAAGCTTTTCTAATGTCAAGTATCTTTTCCTTAGACCATGAGATTGTGCAACTCCCGAATATCGTAGGAATGCTTTGGGTGTACCAAACGTCACAACGTAACTGGGTGGCTATAAAGGTGCACTACAGGTATCTCCGAAAGTGTCTGTTGGGTTGGCACGAATTGAGACTGGGATTTGTCACTCCGTGTAAACGGAGAGGTATCTCTGGGCCCACTCGGTAGGACATCATCATAATGTGCACAATGTGACCAAGGGGTTGATCATGGGGATGATGTGTTACGGAACGAGTAAAGAGACTTGCCGGTAACGAGATTGAACAAGGTATCGGTATACCGACGATCGAATCTCGGGCAAGTACAATACCGCTAGACAAAGGGAATTGTATACGGGATTGATTGAGTCCTTGACATCGTGGTTCATCCGATGAGATCATCGTGGAACATGTGGGAGCCAACATGGGTATCCAGATCCCGCTGTTGGTTATTTACCGGAGAATGTCTCGGTCATGTCTACATGTCTCCCGAACCCGTAGGGTCTACACACTTAAGGTTCGATGACGCTAGGGTTATAAAGGAAGTTTGTATGTGGTTACCGAATGTTGTTCGGAGTCCCGGATGAGATCCCGGACGTCATGAGGAGTTCCGAAATGGTCCGGAGGTAAAGATTTATATATGGAAAGTTGTGGTTCGGGTTCTGGAAAAAGTTTGGGTTTTTTCGGTATTGTACCGGGAAGCTTCCAGAAGGTTCCGGAGGATTCCGGAGGGGTCCGGAGGTCCGGAAATTGTTCCACCACGTCCAATACAGTAGCATGGGCTGTAAGGGGGCGCCCTAGCCTTAATGGTCCAGGGGCACCAGCCCCCCCAAGGCCCATGCGCATGGGAAGGGGAAAACCCTAAGGGGGAGGGCCTCCACTTGACTTGGGAGGCACTCCTCCCCCCCTTGGCCGCCTCCCCCTCCTCAGATTGGATTTGAGGGGGCCGGCCCGCCTCTCCCTTGCCCCTATATATATGTGTGGGGGTGGGAGGGCAGCCGCACCACAAGTTCTGGCGCAGCCCTCCCCCTCTCCCAAGTTCTCCTCCTCTCCCGCGGTGCTTGGCGAAGCCCTGCAGGATTGCCACGCTCCTCCACCACCACCACGCTGTTGTGCTGCTGCTGGACAGAGTCTTCCTCAACCTCTCCCTCTCTCCTTGCTGGATCAAGGCATGGGAGACGTCACCGGGCTGTACGTGTGTTGAACGCGGAGGTGCCGTCCGTTCGGCACTAGGATCTCCGGTGATTTGGATCACGACGAGTACGACTCCTTCAACCCCGTTCTCTTGAACGCTTCCGCTTAGCGATCTACAAGGGTATGTAGATGCACTCTCCTTCCCCTCGTTGCTGGTTTCTCCATAGATAGATCTTGGTGACACGTAGGAAAATTTTGAATTTATACTACGTTCCCCAACAGTGGCATCATGAGCTAGGTATATTGCGTAGATTCTTTGCATGAGTAGAACACAAAGTAGTTGTGGGCATTGATTTTGTTCAATATGCTTACCGTTAATAGTCCAATCTTGTTTCGACGGTATTGTGGGATGAAGCGGCCCGGACCGACCTTACACGTACACTTACGTGAGACAGGTTCCACTGACTAACATGCACTTGGTGCATAAGGTGGCTAGCGGGTGCCAGTGTCTCCCACTTTAGTCGGAACGGATTCGATGAAAAGGGTCCTTATGAAGGGTAAATAGCAATTGGCATATCACGTTGTGGTTTTGCGTAGGTAAGAAACGTTCTTGCTAGAAACCCATAGCAGCCACGTAAAACATGCAAACAACAATTAGAGGACGTCTAACTTGTTTTTGCAGGGTATGCTATGTGATGTGATATGACCAAGAAGAATGTGATGAATGATATGTGATGTATGAGATTGTCATGTTCTTGTAATAGGAATCACGACTTGCATGTCGATGAGTATGACAACCGGCAGGAGCCATAGGAGTTGTCTTTATTTATTGTACGACTTGCGTGTCGTTGAACAACGCCATGTAATTACTTTACTTTATTGCTAACCGGTAGCCATAGTAGTAGAAGTAATAAGTTGGCGAGACAACTTCATGGAGACACGATGATGCAGATCATGATAATGGAGATTATGGTGTCATGCCGGTGACGATGATGATCATGGAGCCCCGAAGATGGAGATCAAAAGGAGCAATATGATATTGGCCATATCATGTCACTATTTGATTGCATGTGATGTTTATCATGTTTATGCATCTTATTTGCTTAGAACGACGGTAGTAAATAAGATGATCCCTCATTAAAATTTCAAGAAAGTGTTCCCCTAACTGTGCACCGTTGCGAAAGTTCATCATTTCGAAGCACCACGTGATGATCGGGTGTGATAGATTCTTACGTTCACATACAACGGGTGTAAGCCAGATTTACACACGCGAAACACTTAGGTTAACTTGACGAGCCTAGCATGTATAGACATGGCCTCGGAACACAAGAGATCGAAAGGTCGAGCATGATTCGTATGGTAGATACGATCAACATGAAGATGTTCACCGATGATGACTAGTCCGTCTCACGTGATGATCGGACACGGCCTAGTTGACTCGGATCATGTAATCACTTAGATGACTAGAGGGATGTCTGTCTGAGTGGGAGTTCATTAGATGAACTTAATTATCCTGAACATAGTCAAAAGATCTTTGCAAATTATGTCGTAAGCTCACGCTTTAGTTCCACTGTTTAGATATGTTCCTAGAGAAAATATAGTTGAAAGTTGATAGTAGCGATTATGCGGACAGTAGAAAGCTTATGTCCTTAATGCACCGCTCAGCGTGCTGAACCCCAAACGTCGTTTGTGGATGTTGCGAACATCGGACATACACGTTTTGATAACTACGTGATAGTTCAGTTAAACGGTTTAGAGTTGAGGCACCAAAGACGTTTTTGAAACGTCGCGAAACATATGAGATGTTTTGAGGGCTGAAATTGGGATTTCAGGCTCGTGCCGACGTCAAGAGGTATAAGACCTCCGACGATTTTCTTAGCCTGCAAACTAAGGGAGAAAATCTCAATCGTTGAGCTTGTGCTCAGATTGTCTGAGTGCAACAATCACTTGAATCGAGTGGGAGTTATCTTCCAGATGAGATAGTGATGTTTCTCCAAAGTCATTGACACCAAGCTGCTAGAGCTTCGTGATGAACTATAACATATCAGGGATAGATATGATGATCCTTGAAGTATTCGCGATGTTTGACACCGCGAAAGTAGAAGTCAAGTAGGAGCATCAATTGTTGATGGTTGGTGAAACCACTAGTTTCAAGAAGGGCAAGGGCAAGAAGGGATACTTCATTAAACAGCAAATCAGCTGCTGCTCTTGGGAAGAAACCCAAGGTTGAACCCAAACCCGAGACTAAGTGCTTCTGTAATAAGGGGAACAGCCACTGGAGCAGAATCACCCTAGATACTTGGTAGATGAGAAGGCTGGCAAGGTCGATAGAAGTATATTGGATATACATTATGTTAATGTGTACTTTACTAGTACTCCTAGTAGCACCAGGGTATTAAGATACCGGTTCGGTTGCTAAGTGTTAGTAACTCGAAATAAAAGAGCTACGGAATAAACGGAGACTAGCTAAAGGTGAGCTGACGATATGTGTTGGAAGTGTTTCCAAGTTTGATGTGATCAAACATCGCACGCTCCCTCTACCATCAAGATTAGTATTAAACCTAAATAATTGTTATTTGGTGTTTGCGTTGAGCATAGACATGATTGGATTACGTCTATCGCAATACGGTTATTCATTTAAGGAGAATAATGGTTACTCTGTTTATTTGAATAATACCTTCAATGGTCTTGCACCTAAAATGAATGGTTTATTGAATCTCGATCGTAGTGATACACATTTTTATGCCAAAAGATATAAGATAGTAATGATAGTACCACTTACTTGTGGCACTGCCATGTAAGTCATATTGGTGTAAAATGCATGAAGAAGCTCCATGTTGATGGATCTTTGGACTCACTCGTTTTTTGAAAAGATTGAGACATGTGAACCATGTCTATTGGTACATACGCATGAAGAAACTCCATGCAGATGGACCGTTTGGACTCACTTGATTTTGAATCACTTGAGACATGCAAGTCATACCACATGGGCAAGATGATTGAAAGCCTCGTTTTCAGTAAAATGGAACAAGAAAGCAACTTGTTGGAAGTAATACATTTTGATGTGTACAGTCCAATGAGTGCTGAGGCACGCAGTGGATATCATTATGTTCTTACTTCACGGATGATTTGAGTAGATACTGAGTATGTTTACTTGATGAAACACAAGTCTGAATTATTGAATAGTTCAAGTAATTTCAGAGTGAAGTTGAAGATCATCGTGAAAAGAGGATAAAATGTCTATGATATGATCATAGAGATGAGTATCTGAGTTACGAGCTTTGGCATGCAATTAAGACATTGAGGAAATTGTTTCACAATTAATACCGCCTGGAACACAATAGTGTGATGGTGTGTCCGAACATCATAGTTGCACCCTGTTGGATATGGTGCGTACCATGATGTCTCTTATCAAATTACCACTATCGTTCATGGGTTAGGCATTAGAGAAAACCACACTCACTTTAATAGGGCACCACGTAATTCCGTTGAGACGACACCGTTTGAACTATAGTTTGGAGAAACCTAAGTTGTCGTTACTTAAAAGTTTGGGGCTGCGACGCTTATGTGAAAAAGTTTCAGGTTGATAAGCTCGAACCCAAAGCGGACAAAATGCATCTTCATAGGACACCCAAAACAGTTGGGTGTACCTCCTAATTCAGATCCGAAAGCAATAGGGATTGTTTCTTGAACCGGGTCCTTTCTCGAGGAAAAGTTTGTCTCGAAAAGTTGAGTGGGAGGATGGTGGAGACTTGATATGGTTATTGAACCATCACTACAATTAGTGTGTAGCAGGGCACAGGAAGTTGTTCCTGTGGCACCTACACCAATTGAAGTAGAAGCTTATGAGAGTGATCATGAAGTTTCGGATCAAGTCACTGCCGTACCTCGTAGGGTTACAAGGATGCGTACTACTTCAGAGTGGTACAGTAATCCTGTCTTGAAGGTCATGTTGCTAGACAACAATGAACCTACGAGCTATGGAGAAGCAATGGTGGGCCCAAATTCCGACAAATGGTTAGAAGCCATGAAATCCGAGATAGGATCCATGTATCAGAACAAAGCATGGACTTTGGTGGACTTGCCCAATGATCGGCAAGCCATTGAGATAAATGGATCTTTAAGAAGAAGACGGACGTGGATGGTAATGTCAGCATCCATGAAGCTCGACTTGTGGCGAAGAGTTTTTCACAAGTTCAAGGAGTTGACTACGATGAGATTTTCTCATCTGTAGCGATGCTTAAAGTCCGTTGAAATCATGTTAGCATTAGCTGCATTTATGAAATCTGGCAGATGGATGTCAAAACGAGTGTCCTTACTAGTTTTCGTAAGGAAAGGTTGTATGTGATACAATCAGAAAGGTTTTGTCGATCCTAAGTATGCTAAAAGGTATGCTAGCTCCAGCGATCCTTCCATGGACTGGAGTAAGCATCTCAGAGTTGGAATATACACTTTGATAAGATGATCAAAGATTTTGGGTTTATACAAAGTTTATGAGAAACTTGTACTTCCAAAGAAGTGAGTGGGAGCACTATAGAATTTCTGATGAGTATATGTTGTTGACATATTGTTGATCAGAAATGATATAGAATTTCTGGAAAGCATATAGGGTTATTTGAAAGGTGTTTTTGAATAGAAAAACCTGGATTAAGCTACTTGAACATTGAGCATCGAGATCTATAAGGATAGATCAAAATGCTTAATAATACTTTCAAATGAGCACGTACCTTGACATGATCTTGGAAGTGTTCAAGATGGATCAGTCAAAGAAGGAGTTCTTGCCTGAGATGTAAGGTATGAAGTTAAGACTTAAAGCTCGACCACGGCAGAAAAGAGAGAAAGGACGAAGGTCGTCCCCTATGCTTTAGACGTAGGCTCTATAGTATACTATGTTGTGTACCGCACCTGATGTGTGCCTTGCTATATATCTGGCAAGAGGGTACAAAGGTGATCAAGGAGTGGATCACCAGATAGCGGTCAAGATTATCCTTAGAGGAATAAGGATATGTTTCTCGATTATGGAGGTGATAAAGAGTTCGACGTAAAGGGTTACGTCAATGCAAGCTTTAACACCTATCCGAATGACTCTGAGTAGCAAACCGGATACATATAGTGGAGGAACCATTTGGAATAGCTCCAAGTGGAGCGTGGAAGCAACATTTTCAATATGACCTAGAGATTTGCGAAGTACATACGGATCTGAATGTTGCAGACCCGTTGACTAAAACCTCTCTTACAAGCAAAACATGATCAAACCCCAGAACTCATTGAGTCTTAATCACATGATGATGTGAACTAGTTTAGTGACACTAGTAAACTCTTTGGATGTTGGTCACATGGTGATGTGACCTGTGAGTGTTAATCACATGGCGATGTGAACTAGATTATTGACTCTAGTGCAAGTGGGAGACTATTGGAAATATGCCCTAGAGGCAATAATAAATTAGTTATTATTATATTTGCTTGTTCATGATAATCGTTTATTATCCATGCTATAATTGTATTGATAGGAAACTCAGATACATGTGTGGATACATAGACAACACCATGTCCCTAGTAAGCCTCTAGTTGACTAGCTCGTTGATCAATAGATGGTTACGATTTCCTGATCATGGACATTGGATGTCATTGATGACGGGATCACATCATTAGGAGAATTATGTGATGGACAAGACCCAATCCTAAGCCTAGCATAGAGATCGTGTAGTTCGTATGCTAAAGCTTTTCTAATGTCAAGTATTTTTTCCTTAGACCATGAGATTGTGCAACTCCCGGATATCGTAGGAATGCTTTGGGTGTACCAAACGTCACAACGTAACTGGGTGGCTATAAAGGTGCACTACAAGTATCTCCGAAAGTGTCTGTTGGGTTGGCACGGATCGAGACTGGGATTTGTCACTCCGTGTAAAGGGAGAGGTATCTTTGGGCCCACTCGGTAGGACATCATCAAAATGTGCACAATGTGACCAAGGGGTTGATCACGGGATGATGTGTTATGGAACGAGTAAAGAGACTTGCCGGTAACGAGATTGAACAAGGTATCGGTATACCGACGATCGAATCTCGGGCAAGTACAATACCGCTAGACAAAGGGAATTGTATACGGGATTGATTGAGTCCTTGACATCGTGGTTCATCCGATGAGATCATCATGGAACATGAGGGAGCCAACATGGGTATCCAGATCCCGCTGATGGTTATTGACCGAAGAACGTCTCGGTCATGTCTACATGTCTCCCGAACCCGTAAGGTCTACACACTTAAGGTTCAATGACGCTAGGGTTATAAAGGAAGTTTGTATGTGGTTACCGAATGTTGTTCGGAGTCCTGCATGAGATCCCGGATGTCACGAGGAGTTCCGAAATGGTCCGGAGGTAAAGATTTATATATGGAAAGTTGTTGTTCGGGTTCTGAAAAAAGTTTGGGTTTTTTCGGTATTGTACCGGGAAGCTTCCAGAAGGTTCCAGAGGATTCCGGAGGGGTCCGGAGGTCCGGAAATTGTTCCAAAACGTCCAATACAGTAGCATGGGCTGTAAGGGGGCGCCCTAGCCTTAATGGGCCAGGGGCACCAGCCCCCCAAGGCCCATGCGCATGGGAAGGGGAAAACCCTAAGGGGGAGGGCCTCCACTTGACTTGGGAGGCACTCCTCCCCCCCTTGGCCGCCGCCCCCTCCTCAGATTGGATCTGAGGGGGCCGGCCCCCTCTCCCTTGCCCCTATATATATGTGGGGGGTGGGAGGGCAGCCGCACCACTAGTTCTGGCGCAGCCCTCCCCCTCTCCCAAGTTCTCCTCCTCTCCCGCGGTGCTTGGCGAAGCCCTGCAGGATTGCCACACTCCTCCACCACCACCACGCCGTTGTGATGCTACTGGACGGAGTCTTCCTCAACCTCTCCCTCTCTCCTTGCTGGATCAAGGCATGGGAGACGTCACCGGGCTGTACGTGTGTTGAACGCGGAGGTGCCGTCCGTTCGGCACTAGGATCTCCGGTGATTTGGATCACGACGAGTACGACTCCTTCAACCCCGTTCTCTTGAACGCTTCCGCTTAGCGATCTACAAGGGTATGTAGATGCACTCTCCTTCCCCTCGTTGCTGGTTTCTCCATAGGTAGATCTTGGTGACACGTAGGAAAATTTTGAATTTATGCTACGTTCCCCAACATACTTTGCTTCGAGGGCAAGTAGAATTTTGCAATAAGTATATGAGTTCTTTATGACTAATGTGAGTCCATGGATATACGCACACTCATCCTTCCACTTTGCTAGCCTCTATTATTACCGCACAACTTTCGCCGGTATCATGCACCCATTATTTACCTTCCTCAAAACAGCCACCATACCTACCTATTATGGCATTTCCATAGCCATTCCGATATATATTGCCATGCAACTTTCCAGCGTTCCGTTTATTATGACACATTCCATCATTGTCATATTGCTCTTTGCATGATCATGCAGTTGACATCGTATTTGTGGCAAGGCCACCTTCATAATTTTCATACATGTGGCTCTTGATTCATTCCATATCCCGGTACACCGCCGGAGGCATTCATATAGAGTCATATCTTGTTCTAGCTTTGAGTTGTAATTCTTGAGTTGTAAATCAATAAAAGTGTGATGATCTTCATTATTAGAGCATTGTCTCAGTGAGGAAAGGATGATGAAGACTATGATTCCCCCACAAGTCGGGATGAGACTTCAGACTTTAAAAAGAAAAAAAAAAGAAAAAAGAAAAAAAAGAGAAAGGCCAAAAAAAGAAAGGCCAAAGAAAAAAGAAAAAAAAGAAAAATAAAAAAATAAAATGAGAGAAAAAGAGAGAAGGGACAATGCTACTATCTCCTTTTCCACACTTGTGCTCCAAAGTAACACCATGATCTTCATGATAGAGAGTGTCCTATGTTGTCACTTTCATATGGTAAGTGGGTATTTTTCATTATAGAAATTGGCTTGTATATTCCAATGATGGGCTTCCTCAAAATGCCCTAGGTCTTCGTGAGCAAGAGAGTTGGATGCACACCCACTTAGTTTCTTTTGTTGAGCTTTCATATATTTATAGCTCTAGTGCATCCGTTGCATGGCAATCCCTACTCACTCACATTGTTATATATTGATGGGCATCTCCATAGCCCGTTGATACTCCTAGTTGATGTGAGACTATCTTCTCCTTTTTTCCCTCACAACCACCACCTTATACCACCATAGTGCTATGTCCATGGCTTGCGCTCATGTACTGCGTAAGAGTTGAAAAAGCTGAAGCGCATTAAAAAGTATGAACCAATTGCTTGGCTGAAACCGGGGTTGTGCATGATGGGAGTATTTTGTGTAATGAAAATGAAGCATGGCCTGACTATATGATTTTGTAGGGATAAGCTTTCTTTGGCTATGCTATTTTGATAGGACATGATTATTTGTTAGTATGCTTCGAAGTAGTATTATTTTTATGTTTTATAAGCTTTTATCTTGAATCATTTGGATCTGAACATTCATGCCACAATAAAGAAAATTACATTGAGAATTATGCTAGGTAGCATTCCACATCAAAAATTCTATTTTTATCATTTACCTACTCGAGGACGAGCAGGAATTAAGCTTGGGGATGCTTGATACGTCTACAACGTATCTATAACTTTTGATTGTTCCATGCTATTATATTACCCCTTTTGGATGTTTATGGGCTTTATGTTACATATTTATATCATTTTTGGGACTAACCTACTAACCGGAGGCCCAGCCCGTATTGCTGTTTTTTTGGCTATTTTAGTATTTCAAAGAAAAGGAATATCAAACGGAGTCCAAACAGAATGAAACCTTCGGGAGCGTGATTTTTGGAACGAACGTGATCCGGAGAACTTGGAGTGCAAGGCAAGAAGCTTGAGAGGCGGCCAGGAGACAGGAGGGCGCGCCCACCCCCTCTGGACGCGCCCCCTATCTCCTAGGCCCCACAGGCGGCCACCGATGTACTTCTTCCTCCTATATATACCTACGTACCCCGAAAACATCCAGGGAGCCAACGAAACACAATTTCCACCATCGTAACCTTTTGTATCCGCGAGATCCCATCTTGGAGCCTTCGCCGGCGCTCCGTCAGAGGGGGAATCGACCACGGAGGGCTTCTACATCAACACCATAGCCCCTCCGATGAGTTGTGAGTAGTTTACCACAGACCTTCGGGTCCATAGTTATTAGCTAGATGGTTTCTTCTCTCTTTTTGGATCTCAATACAATGTTCTCCCCCTCTCTTGTGGAGATCTATTCGATGTAAACTCTTATTGCGTTGTATTTGTCGAGATCTGATGAATTGTGGGTTTATGATCAAGTTTATCTATGAGAAATATTTGAATCTCCTCTGAATTCTTTTATGTATGATTGAGTTATCTTTGCAAGTCTCTTCGAATTATCAGTTTGGTTTGGCCTACTAGATTGATCTTTATTGCCATGGGAGAAGTGCTTAGCTTTGGGTTCAATCTTGCGGTGTCCTTTCCCAGTGACAGCAGGGGCAGCAAGGCACATATTGTATTGTTGCCATCGAGGATAAAAACATGGGGTTTATATCATATTGCATGAGTTTATCCCTCTACATCATGTCATCTTTCTTAATGCATTGCTCTGTTCTTTATGAACTTAATACTCTAGATGCAGGCAGGAGTCGGTCAATGTGTGGAGTAATAGTAGTAGATGCAGGCAGGAGTCGGTCTAATTGTCATGGACGTGATGCCTATATACATGATCATGCCTAGATAATCTCATAATTATTCGATTTTCTATCAATTGCTCGACAGTAATTTGTTCACCCACCGTAATACTTATGCTATCTTTAGAGAAGCCACTAGTGAAACCTATGGCCCCCGGGACTATCTTGTTGGAAATATGCCCTAGAGGCAATAATAAAAGTGTTATTATTATATTTCTTTGTTCATGATAATAGTCTTTTATTCATGCTATAACTGTATTATCCGGAAATCGTAATACACGTGTGAATACATAGACCACAATATGTCCCTAGTGAGCCTCTAGTTGACTAGCTCGTTGTGATCAACAGATAGTCATGGTTTCCTGGCTATGGACATTGGATGTCGTTGATAACGGGATCACATCATTAGGAGAATGATGTGATGGACAAGACCCAATCCTAAGCCTAGCACAAAGATCGTGTAGTTCGTATGCTAAAGCTTTTCTAATGTCAAGTATCTTTTCCTTAGACCATGAGATTGTGCAACTCCCGGATACCGTAGGAATGCTTTGGGTGTACCAAACGTCACAACGTAACTGGGTGGCTATAAAGGTGCATTACAGGTATCTCCGAAAGTGTCTGTTGGGTTGGCACGAATCGAGACTGGGATTTGTCACTCCGTGTAAGCGGAGAGGTATCTCTGGGCCCACTCGGTAGGACATCATCATAATGTGCACAATGTGACCAAGGGGTTGATCACGGGATGATGTGTTACGGAACGAGTAAAGAGACTTGCCGGTAACGAGATTGAACAAGGTATCGGTATACCGACGATCGAATCTCGGGCAAGTAAAATACCGCTAGACAAAGGGAATTGTATACGGGATCGATTGAGTCCTTGACATCGTGGTTCATCCGATGAGATCATCATGGAACATGTGGGAGCCAACATGGGTATCCAGATCCCGCTGTTGGTTATTGACCGGAGAACGTCTCGGTCATGTCTGCATGTCTCCCGAACCCGTAGGGTCTACACACTTAAGGTTCGATGACGCTAGGGTTATAAAGGAAGCTTGTATGTGGTTACCGAATGTTGTTCGGAGTCTCGGATGAGATCCCGGACGTCACAAGGAGTTCCGGAATGGTCCGGAGGTAAAGATTGATATATAGGAAGTCCTGTTTCGGCCATCGGGACAAGTTTCGGGGTCATCGGTATTGTACCGGGACCACCGGAAGGGTCCCGGGGGCCCACCGGGTGGGGCCACCTGCCCCGGGGGGGGGGGGCACATGGGCTGTAGGGGGTGCGCCTTGGCCTACATGGGCCAAGGGCACCAGCCCCTAGAGGCCCATGCGCCAAGATATAGGAAAAAGGGGAGAGTCCTAAAGGGGGAAGGCACCTCCGAGGTGCCTTGGGGAGGATGGACTCCTCCCCCCTCTTAGCCGCACCCCTTCCTTGGAGGAAGGGGCAAGGCTGCGCCTCCCCCCTCTCCCCTGCCCCTATATATAGTGGAGGGGAGGGAGGGCATCCATACCTGAGCCCTTGGCGCCTCCCTCCCTCCCGTGACACCTCCTCCTCTCCCGTAGGTGCTTGGCGAAGCCCTGCAGGATTGCCACGCTCCTCCATCACCACCACGCCGTTGTGCTGCTGCTGGATGGAGTCTTCCTCAACCTCTCCCTCTCTCCTTGCTGGATCAAGGCGTGGGAGACATCGTCGAGCTGTACGTGTGTTGAACGCGGAGGTGCCGTCCGTTCGGCACTAGGATCATCGGTGATCTGAATCACGACGAGTACGACTCCATCAACCCCGTTCACTTGAACGCTTCCGCTTAGCGATCTACAAGGGTATGTAGATGCACTCTCCTTCCCCTCGTTGCTAGTCTCTCCATAGATAGATCTTGGTGACACGTAGGAAAATTTTGAATTTCTGCTACGTTCCCCAACAGTGGCATCATGAGCTAGGTCTATTGCGTAGATTCTTTGCACGAGTAGAACACAAAGTAGTTGTGGGTGTTGATGTTGTTCAATATGCTTACCGTTACTAGTCCAATTTTGTTTTGACGGTATTGTGGGATGAAACGGCCCGGACCGACCTTACACGTACTCTTACGTGAGACAGGTTCCACCGATTGACATGCACTTGGTGCATAAGGTGGCTAGCGGGTGCCAGTCTCTCCCACTTTAGTCGGAACGGATTCGATGAAAAGGGTCCTTATGAAGGGTAAATAGCAATTGGCATATCACGTTGTGGTCTTGCGTAGGTAAGAAACGTTCTTGCTAGAAACCCATAGCAGCCACGTAAAACATGCAAACAACAATTAGATGACGTCTAACTTGTTTTTGCAGGGTATGCTATGTGATGTGATATGGCCAAGAAGAATGTGATGAATGATATGTGATGTATGAGATTGATCATGTTCTTGTAATAGGAATCACGACTTGCATGTCGATGAGTATGACAACCGGCAGGAGCCATAGGAGTTGTCTTTACTTTTTGTATGACCTGCGTGTCATTGAAGAACGCCATGTAACTTACTTTACTTTATTGCTAAACGCGTTAGTCATAGAAGTAGAAGTAGTCGTTGGCGTGACAACTTCATGAAGACACGATGATGGAGATCATGATGATGGAGATCATGGTGTCATGCCGGTGACAAGATGATCATGGAGCCCCGAAGATGGAGATCAATGGAGCTATATGATATTGGCCATATCATGTCACAACTATATAATTGCATGTGATGTTTATTATGTTTATGCATCTTGTTTACTTAGGACGACGGTAGTAAATAAGATGATCCCTTACAAAATTTCAAGAAGTGTTCTCCCCTAACTGTGCACCGTTGCTACAGTTCGTCGCTTCTAAGCACCACGTGATGATCGGGTGTGATGGATTCTTACATTCACATACAACGGGTGTAAGATAGTTTTACACAGCGAAAACACTTAGGGTTAACTTGACGAGCCTAGCATGTGCAGACATGGCCTCGGAACACGGAGACCGAAAGGTCGAGCATGAGTCGTATGGTAGATACGATCAACATGAAGATGTTCACCGATGATGACTAGTCCGTCTCACGTGATGATCGGACACGGCCTAGTTTGACTCGGATCATGTAATCACTTAGATGACTAGAGGGATGTCTATCTGAGTGGGAGTTCATAAGATGAACTTAATTATCCTGAACATAGTCAAAAGACCTTTTGCAAATTATGTCGTAGCTCGCGCTTTAGTTCTACTGTTTAGATATGTTCCTAGAGAAATTATAGTTGAAAGTTGATAGTAGCAATTATGCGATCAGTAGAAAGCTTATGTCCTTAATGCACCGCTCAGTGTGCTGAACCCCAAACGTCGTTTGTGGATGTTACGAACATCGGACATACACGTTTTGATAACTACGTGATAGTTCAGTTAAATGGTTTAGAGTTGAGGCACTAAAGACGTTTTCGAAACATCGCGGAACATATGAGATGTTTCAAGGGCTGAAATTGGGATTTCAGGCTTGTGCTCACGTCAAGAGGTATGAGACCTCCGACGATTTTCTTAGCCTGCAAACTAAGGGAGAAAAGCTCAATCGTTGAGCTTGTGCTCAGATTGTCTGAGTGCAACAATCACTTGAATCAAGTGGGAGTTGATCTTCCAGATGAGATAGTGATGTTTCTCCAAAGTCATTGCCACCAAGCTGCTAGAGCTTTGTGATGAACTATAACATATCAGGGATAGATATGATGATCCTTGAAATATTCGTGATGTTTGACACCGCGAAAGTAGAAATCAAGAAGGAGCATCAATTGTTGATGGTTGGTAAAACCACTAGTTTCAAGAAGGGCAAGGGAACAAAGGGATACTTCATGAAACGGCAAATCAGCTGCTGCACCAATGAAGAAACCCGAGGTTGAACCCAAACCCGAGACTAAGTGCTTCTGTAATAAGGGGAACAACCACTGGAGCAAGATTACCTTAGATACTTGGTAGATGAGAAGGCTGGCAAGGTCGATAGAAGTATATTGGATATACATTATGTTAATGTGTACTTTACTAGTACTCCTAGTAGCACCAGGGTATTAGATACCGGTTCGGTTGCTAAGTGTTAGTAACTCGAAATAAAAGCTACGGAATAAAACGGAGACTAGCTAAAGGTGAGCTGACGATACGTGTTGGAAGTGTTTCCAAGTTTGATGTGATCTAACATCGCACGCTCCCTCTACCATCAAGATTAGTATTAAACCTGAATAAGTGCTCTTGCACCTAAAGGAATGGTTTATTGAATTTTGATCGTAGGGATACACATTTTCATGCCAAAAGATATAAGATAGTAATGATAGTACCACTTACTTGTGGCACTGCCATGTAAGTCATAATGGTATAAAACGCATGAAGAAGCTCCATGTTGATGGATCTTTGGACTCACTCGTTTCAGAAAAGTTTGAGACATGCGAACCATGTCTATTGGTGTATACGCATGAAGAAACTCCATGCAGATGGATCGTTTGGACTCACTTGATTATGAATCACTTGAGATATGCAAATCATACCACATGGGCAAGATGACTGAAAAGCCTCGTTTTCAGTAAGATGGAACAAGATAGCAACTTATTGGAAGTAACACATTTTGATGTGTGCAGTCCAATGAGTGCTGAGGCATGCAGTGAATATCGTTATGTTCTTACTTCACAGATGATTCGAGTAGATGTTGAGAATATTTACTTGATGAAACACAAGTCTGAATTATTGAATGGTTCAAATAATTTCAGAGTGAAGTAGAAGATCATTTTGACAAGAGGATAAAATGTCTATGATATGATCATAGAGATGAATATCTGAGTTACGAGTTTTGGCACACAATTAAGACATTGTGGAAATTGTTTCGCAATTAATACCGCCTGGAACACCATAGTGTGATGGTGTGTCCGAACATCATAGTTGTACCCTATTGGATATGGTGCGTACCATGATGTCTCTTATCGAATTACCACTATTGTCCATGGGTTAGGCATTAGAGACAACCACATTCACTTTAAATAGGGCACCACGTAATTCCGTTGAGATGACACCGTATGAATTATGGTTTAGAGAAACCTAAGTTGTCGTTTCTTAAAAGTTTGGGGCTGCGACGCTTATATGAAAAAGTTTCAGGTTGATAAGCTCGAACCCAAAGCGGATAAAATGCATCTTCATAGGAAACCCAAAACAGTTGGGTATACCTCCTAATTCAGATCCGAAAGCAATATGGATTGTTTCTTGAATCGGGTCCTTTCTCGAGGAAAAGTTTCTCTCGAAAGAATTGAGTGGGAGGATGGTGGAAAATTGATGAGGTTATTGAACCGTCTCTTCAACTAGTGTGTGGCAGGGCACAGGAAGTTGTTCCTGTGGCACCTACACCAATTGAAGTGGAAGCTTGTGATGTTGATCATGAAACTTCGGATCAAGTCACTACCAAACCTCGTGGGATGACAAGGATACGTACTACATCAGAGTGGTACGTAATCCTGTCTTGGAAGTCATGTTGCTGGACAACAATGAACCTACGAGCTATGGAGAAGCAATGGTGGGCCCGGATTCCGATAAATGGCTCGAGGCCATAAAATCCGAGAACGGATCCATGACTTTGGAAGAAATACTTGATGGTCGTAAGGCCATTGGGTACGGATGGATTTTAAAAGGAAGACATACAATGATGGTAAGAATTACCATTAAGAAAGCTCGACTTGTCGTTAAAATATTTTCCGACAAGTTCAAGGAGTTGATTACGGTGAGGTTTTCTCACTCGTAGCGATGCTAAGAGTCTGTTGGAATTGGATTAGCAGTTACTGCATGATTGATGAAATCTTGCAGATAGGATGTCAAAACATTGTTTCCTCGACGTTATACTTGAGGAAAGGTTGTATGTGATACAACCAGAAGGTTTTGTCAATCCCAAAAGATGCTAATAAGTATGCAAAGCTCCAGCAATCCTTCTAAGTACTGGAGTGAGCATCTCGGAGTTGGAATGTGTGCTTTGATGATGATCAAAGATTTTGGGTTTGTACAAAGTTTACGAGAAACTTGTATTTCCAAAGAAGTGAGTGGGAGCACTATAGAATTTCTGATGAGTATATGTTGTTGACATATTGTTGATCAGAAATGACGTAGAGTTTCTGGAAAGCATATAGGGTTATTTTGAAAGTGTTTTTCAATGGAAAGCCTGGATTAAGCTACTTGAACATTGAGCATCAAGATCTATAAGGATAGATCAAAATGCTTAATAATACTTTCAAATGAGCACATACCTTGACATGATCTTGAAGGTGTTCAAGATGGACCAGTCAAAGAAGGAGTTCTTGCCTGAGTTGTAAGGTATGAAGTTAAGACTTAAAGCTCGACCACGGCAGATTAGAGAGAAAGGACGAAGGTCCTCCCCTATGCTTGAGACGTAGGCTCTTCAGTATGCTATGCTGTGTACCGCACCTGAAGTGTGCCTTGCCATGAGTCAGTCAAGGGGTACAAGAGTGATCCATGAATGGATCACAGGACAGCGGTCAAAGTTATCCTTAGTAACTAGTGGACTAAGGAATTTTCTCGATTATGGAGGTGGTAAAAGAGTTCGTCGTAAAGGGTTACGTCGATGCAAGCTTAACACCTATCCGGATAGCTCTGAGTAGAGATACCGGATACGTATAATGGAGCAACAATTTAGAATAGCTCCAAGTAGAACAGTTATTTGGAATAGCTCCAAATAGAACGTGGGAGCTACATCTAGGAGATGACATAGAGATTTGTAAAGCACACACGGATCTGAAAGGTTCAGACCCGTTGACTAAAACCTCTCTCGCAAGCAGAACATGACCAAACCCCAGATCTCATTGAGTCTTGATCACATGATGATGTGAACTAGTTTAGTGACACTAGTAAACTCTTTGGATGTTGGTCACATGGTGATGTGACCTGTCAGTGTTAATCACATGGTGATGTGAACTAGATTATTGACTCTAGTGCAAGTGGGAGACTGTTGGAAATATGCCCTAGAGGCAATAATAAAAGTGTTATTATTATATTTCTTTGTTCATGATAATAGTCTTTTATTCATGCTATAACTGTATTATCCGGAAATCGTAATACACGTGTGAATACATAGACCACAATATGTCCCTAGTGAGCCTCTAGTTGACTAGCTCGTTGTGATCAACAGATAGTCATGGTTTCCTGGCTATGGACATTGGATGTCGTTGATAACGGGATCACATCATTAGGAGAATGATGTGATGGACAAGACCCAATCCTAAGCCTAGCACAAAGATCGTGTAGTTCGTATGCTAAAGCTTTTCTAATGTCAAGTATCTTTTCCTTAGACCATGAGATTGTGCAACTCCCGGATACCGTAGGAATGCTTTGGGTGTACCAAACGTCACAACGTAACTGGGTGGCTAGAAAGGTGCATTACAGGTATCTCCGAAAGTGTCTGTTGGGTTGGCACGAATCGAGACTGGGATTTGTCACTCCGTGTAAGCGGAGAGGTATCTCTGGGCCCACTCGGTAGGACATCATCATAATGTGCACAATGTGACCAAGGGGTTGATCACGGGATGATGTGTTACGGAACGAGTAAAGAGACTTGCCGGTAACGAGATTGAACAAGGTATCGGTATACCAACGATCGAATCTCGGGCAAGTAAAATACCGCTAGACAAAGGGAATTGTATACGGGATCGATTGAGTCCTTGACATCGTGGTTCATCCGATGAGATCATCGTGGAACATGTGGGAGCCAACATGGGTATCCAGATCCCGCTGTTGGTTATTGACCGGAGAACGTCTCGGTCATGTCTGCATGTCTCCCGAACCCGTAGGGTCTACACACTTAAGGTTCGATGACGCTAGGGTTATAAAGGAAGCTTGTATGTGGTTACCGAATGTTGTTCGGAGTCCCGGATGAGATCCCGGACGTCACGAGGAGTTCCGGAATGGTCCGGAGGTAAAGATTTATATATAGGAAGTCCTGTTTCGGCCATCGGGACAAGTTTCGGGGTCATCGGTATTGTACCGGGACCACCGGAAGGGTCCCGGGGGCCCACCGGGTGGGGCCACCTGCCCCGGGGGGGCACATGGGCTGTAGGGGGTGCGCCTTGGCCTACATGGGCCAAGGGCACCAGCCCCTAGAGGCCCATGCGCCAAGATATAGGAAAAAGGGGAGAGTCCTAAAGGGGGAAGGCACCTCCGAGGTGCCTTGGGGAGGATGGACTCCTCCCCCCCTCTTAGCCGCACCCCTTCCTTGGAGGAAGGGGCAAGGCTGCGCCTCCCCCCTCTCCCCTGCCCCTATATATAGTGGAGGGGAGGGAGGGCATCCATACCTGAGCCCTTGGCGCCTCCCTCCCTCCCGTGACACCTCCTCCTCTCCCGTAGGTGCTTGGCGAAGCCCTGCAGGATTGCCACGCTCCTCCATCACCACCACGCCGTTGTGCTGCTGCTGGATGGAGTCTTCCTCAACCTCTCCCTCTCTCCTTGCTGGATCAAGGCGTGGGAGACATCGTCGAGCTGTACGTGTGTTGAACGCGGAGGTGCCGTCCGTTCGGCACTAGGATCATCGGTGATCTGAATCACGACGAGTACGACTCCATCAACCCCGTTCACTTGAACGCTTCCGCTTAGCGATCTACAAGGGTATGTAGATGCACTCTCCTTCCCCTCGTTGCTAGTCTCTCCATAGATAGATCTTGGTGACACGTAGGAAAATTTTGAATTTCTGCTACGTTCCCCAACATATCTTTTATCATATAAGATTTCAATCTACTTTTATTTGCATCTTTACTTTTCGCATCTATATTATAAAATACCAAAAATATATTTATCTTATCATATTATCTCTATCAGATCTCACTTTCGCAAGTGGCCATGAAGGGATTGACAACCCCTTTATTGTGTTGGTTGCGAGTTCTTTGTTTGTTTGTGTAGGTGCGTGGGACTTTTGAGGAGCCTCCTACTGGATTGATACCTTGGTTCTCAAAAACTAAGGGAAATACTTACGCTACTATTGCTGCATCACCCTTTCCTCTTCAAGGAAAACCAACGCAAGCTCAAGACGTAGCGATGGTCACCAACCTCGAAAGGCGATCCTAGGACGAGACGCAGCCCCGCAACATCCAGGTTCATCCATCTGTCCTTCTGATGAGATGCCCTCGATCTCGCCGCATTCTTCTCCGCCGATCTCGCTAGCTAGTTGATCTATGTACTAACCTGCAATGAGGATTGTTCTAGTTTTTTACAATGTACTAAACAAACTTGCATGAAATGCCCACTATTTTGTTTTTGCTCTATTGTTACCAATGATTATTTTTATTTACATTTCAAATGTAACAGTTAGCAACTTAGCATCAAATGGGTTGTTTCTCTGTTTTATTTATTTTTGCGGAAATCTCTTAATTTAGGGTCCCTTATCCAAATAAAAAACATAAGAATGGAGGGGTTTTCATAATGTAGTAAGCATCATTTGTGTCAAGATGCCACCAAGTTGTTTTATGGGTAATTAGATACATGATTCGTCAAACGTATCTATAATTATTGATTGTTTCATGCTATAATATTATCAATCTTGGATGCTTTATATGATATTTTATATCATTTTCTCGGACTAACCTATTAACCTAGTGCACAGTGCCAGTTCCTATTTTTGCTTGTTTTTGGCTTATGAAAAAAATCAGTACCAAACAAAGTCCAAACATGACGAAACTTTACGCTGATTTTTCCGGACCAGAAGGGACCCTAGAAGGTTCGGGATGAGGCCAAAATACCTAAGGGTGTGACGCCCCCGATTCAACCGTACACTAACCATACACCCAAATGTGTAAGATCAAGATCAGGGACTCACGGGACGATATCACAACACAACTCTAGACACAAATTTAAATAATACAAGCTTTATATTACAAGCCAGGGGCCTCGAGGACTCGAATACATAAGCTCGAAAACACAAGAGTCAGCGGAAGCAACAATATCTGAGTACATACATAAGTTAGACAAGACTGCCTTAAGAAGGCAAGCACAAACAAGATACAAACCGAAAAGGCAAGGCCTCCCGCTTGGGACCTCCTAACTACTCCTGGTCGTCTACAGTCTTCACATAGTAATAGGCTCCATTGGGGTAGTAGTAGACGTCGACGGGATCAGCTGGGTCCTGGGCTCCGCCATCTGATTGCATTAAAATGGGTATGGGGGAAAAAGGGTAGCAAAGTAGCTGTGAGTACTCATCCAAAGTACTTGCAAGACTTACATCAGAACTATACTAAGTATGCATCAGTATCAAAGGAATGGGGTTATATCTGTAGACTGAACTGCAGAATGCCAGAGGAGACGGGAAAGGGCTATCCTATCGAAGACTAGCATCTTCAAGCATCTTGCAGCATTCAGAAGAGTACAGAGTAGCATATTATAATTAACAAACATGTTGTAGCATTAATGCCCAGAGATCCTTTCTCGACTCCCTGCGAGAAAGCAATCCTGGGGCCATCATATCCATCTCATGTCTCAAGTACCAATTTCTAGTTGTAATATATCGAGATACAACTCTGAGCGTCCATTACCGTGGACATTGCTATTCGAATAGATAACTTCCTTGCAGGGGTGCACTACATTACCCAACATGCTTGATTACTCTGGTCGGACACACTTTCCTAGGTCATGCTCAGCCTCGGAAGATCAACACGTCGTAGTCCTACCTAGGCTCCTCAGAGAGGTCCCCGCCGGTCTACATCATAAGCGCTCCGGGGTCTTGGGCCCTTCGCCTATTGCACTCCAGGTCATTGTGTGCAGGGTGAATACCAGTGCCACCCGTGTAGTGGATGACAAGATCCGACCATGCCACAATACTGAACTGGATGTCTGACAGAGCTTTCGAAAGAAACGTATGATGTTGAGTGCCCATATATGTTCACGCGCGGTGGTTAGTGCGTATAGGCCAGTGGCCAACTCAGATCAAATACCCAAATCCTTAGTGTATTGGGAGCTCACGGTAATGAGCAGAGACTCACAATCATGTGACCTCGTCATCCCGTCTTGAGGAAATACGACAAGGGCCAGTCCCAACCCTCTCACTGGGGTGGTCTACCTGCACGGCGATGCCTTGTAATTATCTCATGGGTGCTCTCCGGGCCCGCTCGACTTTCAGCAACTCTCGCAGGTACCCCTCGGGGCCGACCCGAGTTCAACAAAGGTCTTAAGTAAAGTCCAGGTAACTATGTGTCCATAACATCAAGGGGGAATCCATGGAATCACCCACGATGGAATCCACTTGATATAATCGTCAAGGTGAACATAGGAGGAATCACCCTCGAGGTTCACACTTGAGGTGTTGCACGACAGAGTCGTATCGAGAGTGGTGAAGGAGGAATCACCCTTGATGACCATGACCGAATAGCTACACTACAGAGTTATCATCAGGAGTGTGTGATGAGGTATCACCCTCGACACTCGATAGTAGCTCTACAGAGCCGAGCAACTAAGGGGGGTGATGTGTTGTGTCAGCCCTGGACGTCAATCACATTGATTGAGTCATCGGTCAACAAGCCGAGGCAACTGGGACAAGGTGAAGGGTCACTGATGGATCACTATCCAACCTATAATAAGCAGTTTAGGATAAGCAGGATGGGTACAATGAGCAGGTTACAAAAGCAGGCTATGCATCAGATATAGGAGCAATCAATTACAGTAGCAAAATTGAATGCAAGCTTGGGAGAGAATGGAATGGGCGATATCGGAATGATCGGGGGGAGGGTCTGCTTGCCTGGAAGCTCTGCTAAAAAGGAAGAAGGGTCGTCGGTGACGTAGTCGATCACAGTGGCATCAACAGCGGTCTTAGGGTCTATCGGAGAGAAGAAGGGGGAAGAAACAGTAATTATAAAGCAAAAAAGCATCACAAAGTATAACATGGCAATACGCCATGCTAGGGGTGATCTATCGCAGTGCTACACGATACCGGCGAAGGGTGAAAACATGCGGGAATGTTTCCCGAAGTTTGGAATTTCCGAACAGATGAAATGAGGGGGACGGTTCCATGTTTACTATGCTAGGGGAATGTGAAGACAAACCGAAGGCATATTCGGAATCATCATAATTTTCTGAGCAACTTTCATATATAAATTATTTTCCTCGCAGCTACGGTTGAATTTATATGAATTTCCGAAGTTTAAAACAATATTCTGAAATTCCAGGGATTACTTTAACTATTAAATTCGAATTTAACTAGTGTAACACTTTTTATACTCAGACTGAGCCAGCCATAGTCAATGACATGTGGGGCCAGTCAAAGCCTAGTCAGGAGTCAGCAAAGTTGACCACTGACTAGTCAAACTAACAGGTGGGGACCACCTATCATACAAAGTAGTTAATAAATTTAACTAATTAGCTATGTGGGACCCTGCTCCGAGTGACACAGTTTGAGTAACAATTTTAATTAACAGCTTAATTATTTATAAAAAGATTTTATAAGTGTGAGGGGGTCCACATGTCTGTGACCCAGGCCACCCAGTCAGTAGGGTTGACCAAGTCAACCTAGTCAACGGGACCCACCGGGCCTACCTGTCAGCTTCACAAGGGAGGCCACATGACCGCCACGTCTGTGCGGGCTCCGGCTGATACGTCTCCAACGTATCTACAATTTTTTTGTTCCATGCTGTTACATTATCATTCTTGGATGTTTTATAACCATTTTATAGCAACATTGTATCATTTTTGGGACTAACCTATGGACATAGTGCCTAATGCCAGTTGCTATTTTTTGCTTGTTTTTTACTTCGCAGAATATCAGTACCAAACGGAGTCCAAACGCAGCAAAACTTTTTGGAGATTTTTTGGACCGCAAGACAAACTGGGAGCCAAGGAAGCACCTGCGGGGAGGCCCATGGGGCCCACCACCCACCAGGGCGCGCTAGAGGCCCCTGGCATGCCCTGATGGGTGCTGGGGCCCATGGAGGTCTCCTCCATCGCCTCTCAGCTCTATAAATACCCAAATATTCCAAAAACCCTAGGGAAGTCGACGAAACACAATTCCAGTCGCCGCAAGTTCCAGAACCACGAGATTCAATCTGCAGCCCAATTTCGGCACCTTGCCAAAGGGGAACACGATCATGGAGGGGTTCATCATCCTCATTGATGCTCCTCCGATGATGCGTGAGTAGTTCACTATAGACCTGCGGGTCCGTAGGCAGTAGCTAGATGGCTTCTTGATACGTCACTAACGTATCTATAATTTTTGATTGTTCCATGCTATTATATTATCTATCTTGGATGTTCTATATGTATTATGATACTATTTTATATCATTTTTTGGGACTAACCTATTAACCTAGTGCCCAGTGCGAGTTGCTATTTTTTCCTTGTTTTGACTTTTTCAGAATGGCATATCAAACGGAATAAAACTTTCACAATGATTTTTCTTGGACCAGAAGACACCTACGTAACTTGGAGAGAGGTCCAGAGGAGTCCCGAGGGGACGATAATCCCTCGGGGTGCGCCCCAAGGGGGCGCCCCCTGGCTTGTGGCCCCCTCGAAGTTCTTCTAACTCTAGTTCCACCTCTACAAATTCCCAAATTTTCCTTAACCATCAGAAGCGTCCACAAAAATACTTTTCTGCCGCCGCAAGCTTCTGTTCTCATGAGATCCCATCTTGGGGCCTTTTCCGGCAATCTGCCAGAGGGGGATTCGATCACAGAGGGCTTCTACATCAACCTTATTGCCCTACCGATGATGTATGAGTAGTTACCACAGACCTACGGGTCCATAGATAGTAGCTAGATGGCTTATTCTCTCTCTTTGATCTTCAATATCATGTTCTCCTCAATGTTCTTGGAGTTCTATCCGACATAATCTTCTTTTGCGGTGTTTTTGTTGAGATCCGATGAATTGTGAGTTTATGATTAGATTATCTATGAATATTATTTGAGTCTCCTCTGAACTCTTTTATGCATGATTAAAATAGCTTTGTATTTTCCTTCGATCTATTGATTTGGTTTGGCCAACTAGATTGATCTATCTTGCAATGGGAGAGGTGCTTTCTGATGGGTCAATCTTGTGGTGTCCTCACCCAGTGACATAGTAGGGGTAGCGAGGCACGTATTATATTGTTGCCATTAAGGATAAAAAGATGGGGTTTATATCATATTGCTTGAGTTTATCCCTCTACATCATGTCATCTGGCTTAAAGTGTTACTCCGTTCTTATGAACTTAATACTCTAGATGCGTGCTGGATAGCAGTCAACGTATGGAGTAATCATAGTAGATGTAGGCAGGAGTTGGTCTACTTGTCACGGATGTGATGCCTATATTCATGATCATTGCCTTGGATATCGTCATAATTATTCAGTGTTCTATCAATTGCTCAACAATAATTGGTTTACCCACTTTATGCTTTATTCAAGAGAGAAGCCTCTAGTGAAACCTATGGCCCCCGGGTCTATTTTCCATCATATATATTTCTAGATCTATAAAACCAAAAACCCATAAATATCTTGCTGCAATTTATTTGTATTTACTCTATTTTACGTTTTAGTGGTCTTTTCTATCTATCTCTATCATATCTCATCCTTGCTAGTGACCGAGGAGGGATTGATAACTCCTTTATCGCGTTGGGTGCAAGTGTTTGATTGTTTGTGCAGGTGCATAGATTGGAGACTTGTTTGTGCCTCCTACTATATTGATACCTTGGTTCTCAAACCGAGTGAAATACTTAAATCTACTTTACTGCATCACCCTTTCCTCTTCTAGGGAAAAATGAATGCAAGCTTAAGAAATATCACTTCTTATCTCTTTTTGATTCTCAATACAATGTTCTCCTCGATATTCTTGGAGATCTATTTGATGTAATGACTTTTTGCGGTGTGTTTGTTGGGATCCGATGAATTGTGAGTTTATGATCAGATCTATATCCATGAATATTATTTGAGTATTCTTTGATATCTTATATGCATGATTATTTATAGCCTCATATTTCTTCTCTGGATCTTTGGTTTAGTTTGGCCAACTAGATTGTTTTTTCTTGCAATCGGAAGAGGTGCTTTGTGATGGGTTTGATCTTTCAGTGTCCTCTCCTGTTGACAGAAGGGGAAGTGAGGCACGCATGTACCATTGCTATTAAGGATAAAAAGATGGGATCTATTCCTACATGAATAGATCTTGTCTACATCATGTCATCATTCTTCCATTTCTCCATGAACTTAATACACTAGATGCATGCTGGATAGTGGTTGATGTGTGGAGTAATAGTAGTAGATGCAGGCAGGAGTCGGTCTACTAATCTTGGATGTGACGCCTATATGCATGATCATTGCCTTGGATATCGTCATAATTATTTGCTTTTCTATCAATTGCCCAACAATAATTTGTTTACCGACCATATGCTATTTTCTTGAGAGAAGCCACTAGTGAAATCTATGGCCCCCGGGTCTATCTTTTATCTTATTGTTTTCAGATCTTATTCCAAAAACACAAAAATACCTTGATGCACTTTTTCTTTACTTATTTTATTTTGTGTTCTTGTTAGATCTATTTATCCAATCTCATACAATTTAATCTATCTGTTTAACGAGGAGGGATTGACAACCCCTCTTACGCGTGGGGTTGCAAGTATTTGTTCTTTGTGTGCAGGTACTGTTTACATATTTCCTACTGGATTGATAACCTTGATTTCATAACTGAGGGAAATACTTATCGTAGCTGTGCTGCATCATCCCTTACTCTTTGGGGAAATACCGATGCAGTCTCAAGCCACGTCAAAGGAATTTCTGGCGCCCTTGCCGAGGAAACATCATCAACATCTATCAGGTTCCTAATCACAAATCTCAACTCCTTCGAATTTACATTATTTGTCATTTGCCTCTCGTTTTCATCTCCCACACTTCACAAAAATTTTCCTTTTTTATTCGCCATCTTTTTCGTTTGCCTTTTTTTGTCAAATCTGTTTTTGTTTGCAATCTTGTTTGAGTAGTCACGATGTCTCAAGAAAATACCAAATTGTGTGATTTTTTCAATACCAATAATAATGATTTTATTAGTACTCCGATTGCTCCTCCCGCCACTAGTGCGGAGTCTTGTGATATTAATGCCACTGTGTTGAATCTAGTTACGAAAGATCAATTTTCCGGTACTCCTAATGAGGATGCCTCGCCCCATCTAAACACTTTCGTATAATTGTGTGATATGAAAATATAAAAGATGTGTACAATGATATTGTGAAGTTGAAATTATTTCCTTTATCTTTGAGGGATTGTGCAAAATTTTGGTTTTCTTCTTTGCCCCGTAATAGTATTGATTCTTGGGATAAGTGCAAAGATGCTTTTATTACCAAGTATTTTTCGCCCGCAAAAATTATTTCCCTTAGAACTCAAATCATGAATTTTAAGCAACTTGAGCATGAACATGTTGCACAATCTTGGAAACAAAATGAAATTAATGCTAAGAAATTTTCCTACTCATGGTTTAAATCTTGGATGATTATACAAAAAATTTATGCGGGGTTGAATTTTGTTTCTAGAAATCTTTTTGATTTCGCCGCGGGTGATACTTTTATGGAAATTACTTTGGGTGAAGCTACTAAATTTCTACATAATATTATGAAAAATTATCCACAATGGCATACTGAAAGATCACCTACTAGTAAAAAGTTAATTCAGTTGAAGAAATCATTCTTTGAGTGAAAAAGTTGATGCTCTTGTGAAGTTGGTTGCTAGTAAAAATTCTCCTATTTACATTAATGATGTGCCTTTGTCTACTTTTAGTGAGCAAAATAGTGATCCCATAGATGTGAATTTTGTCTCGCGAAACAAGTTCAATAATAATGCTTATAAAGGTAATTTTAATCCTAGGCCTTTTCCTAGAAATTCCTCTAATAATTATGGCAATTCCTATGGTAATTCTTCTTATGATAATAATAGGAACCCCTCTGATCTTGAGTGTAACATTAAATAATTTATCAATGCACATTTTTTTTCAATACTACGATAGAAGAAAAGTTGAATAAGATTGTTGACATGTCTAGAAGCATTAATAGGATTTCCCATGATGTAGAAAATCTCAAGATTAAAATTTTTCCACCTAAGGTTGATATGATGAATCAATTAAAGCTTTACATGCATCCATGGATGAAAGTAAGAAAAGAACCACTATGCTTAGAGCTAAAAGAGATTTTTCTAGAAAGAGTGTTTTCTACTGATTGCTTTCATAATAATGATGAAGATCTTAAAGTGATTGGTGTTTCTTCCATTGATTCCTTGTTTAGTAATATTAAAATTTATGATAAACGGACTGAAGAAGAGTCAACATTAGTTAGAAGGCATCCCAATGATCCGGAGGGTGAAGATCTTGTTGATTTTTTTTATAAAAGTGGGTTTGGAGAGGTCAAAACTGTAACTAGCACTACTAGAAAAAAGGCTGTTAGTGGCACACCTATTTTTGCCATTAATGGCGCACTATATGTGCGCCACTATTACCATGCCACTAGTGACAAATACTAATGGCACACCTCTGGTGTGCCATTAGTATTGCAGGTAACAGTGGCGCACCTTGTAGTGCGCCATTACTATTGCTACAGGTGCGCCACTGGTAACTTTTTTTGAATTTTTTTGAATTTTGAAGGCGGGAAAATAGTAGTGGCGCACCGTCTAACCCCCACCGTGCGCCATTGCTATTTTTGAATTTTGAATTTGGATCTGGATCTAGATCTGGCTCATTTTTTTGGCTTGTTTTTTTGCTCATTTTTTGCTTGAATTTTTTCAAATTTCGTTCTCGACCTGGATCTGGTACGTTCTTTGTGCCGGGGGAGCTCCACATGTGGCCGGAATTAGAGGAGGAGGGAGGAGAGACCATGAGGGAGGAGGAGAGGAGGGATGAGAGATCGTAAGGATTAGGAGAGGAGGGAGGAGGAGGTCGCCGGAGAGGAGGAGGAGGAGGACCGTGAGCAAGAGAGGAAGGAGGAGCACTGTGAGGAGGAGAGGAGGGAGGAGGAGGTCGCCGGAGGAGGAGCACCGTGAGGAGGAGGGGAGGAGGAGGTCGCCGGAGGAGGAGCACCGTGAGGAGGAGGTCACCGGAGGAGGAGCATCGTGAAGAGGAGGAGGTCGCCGGAGAGGAGGAGATGGAGTGGAGGAGAGGAGGAGATGGAGTGGAAGAGAGGAGGAGAGGAGGAGATGGAGTGGAGTGGAAGAGAGGAGGAGAGGAGGAGATGGAGTGGAGGAGAGGAGGAGATGGGGTGGAGGAGAGGAGGAGAGGAGGAGATGGAGTGGAGGAGAGGAGGAGAAGAATGAAAGGGTAAGTGGCTGGCCGGCCCTTTTATTCGGTCCCAAATTAGCAGTGGCGCACTGTGCACTAGTGTGCCATTGATATTTTTTTGAATTGTGAAGGCGGGAAAATAGTAGTGGCGCACTATACACTGATGCGCCATTGCTAATTTTTTTTTTGAATTTTTTGCCTCCAGATCTTAAAAGCCCCGTATCTTTTATTCTGTCAGGTTTTTGGGGATTCTAAAAATCTCCCATAGTGTCCCCCTAATTGAATTTGGATGTAACTTTTCAAGTAGATGATTTTTCATATAAAAAACTTTTTCATCGGAGGTCGTATGCAAAAGTTACGGTCATTTTACCGAAACACGACGGCCTTTTGCAAAAAAATTCAAAATTCATGTTTGTTAATTTTCCTAACAAATAGAACACATAACACATGGGCATCTATTTTTTTGAATTTTTTTAATCTTTTATCATTTCCTTTTATTTTTTTAAAACCTAAAAGGCGATCCAAGGGGGGGGGTGTTTGTGTGCGTGAGACGTTAGTAGTGGCGCACCGTGGTTGTGGTGCGCCATTATTGGTTAAAACTAGTAATGGCGCACTATCCCCAGATGCGCCATTACTAGTTTAAAAAAAGTAAAAAAATTGCTAGTAGTGGCGCACAGAGGGTGTGGTGCGCCATTACTAGTTAAAACTAGTAATGGCGCACTATCCCCTGGTGCGCCATTACTAGTTTTGAAAAAATAAATTAAAATAAAATTGTTAGTAGTGGCGCACCATGGGTGTGGTGCGCCATTAGTGATATGGCCATTAATGGCGTACCTATATATGGTGCGCCACTGCTATATAGCAGTGGCGCACCACATATGTGGTGCGCCATTAATGTCCATATTAGCTATAGCCTTTTTTCTAGTATTGTAGTTGATGACCCACAAGTGTAGGGGATCTATTGTAGTCCTTTCGATAAGTAAGAGTGTCGAACCCAACAAGGAGTAGAAGGAAATGACAAGCGGTTTTCAGTAAGGTGTTCTCTGCAAGCACTGAAATTGTAGGTAACAGATAGTTTTGTGATAAGATAATTTGTAACGAGTAACAAGCAATGAAAGTAAATAAAGTTCAGCAAGGTGGCCCAATCCTTTTTGTAACAAAGTACAAGCCTGGACAAGTTCTTATAATGAGAAAAGCGCTCTTGAGGACACATGGGAATTATCGTCAAGCTAGTTTTCATCACGCTCATATGATTCGCGTTCGTTACTTTGATAATTTGATATGTGGGTGGACCGGTGCTTGGGTACTTCCCTTTCTTGGACAAGCATCCCACTTATGATTAACCCCTATTGCAAGCATCCACAACTACAAAAGAAGTATTAAGGTAAACCTAACCATAGCATGAAACATGTGGATCCAAATCAGCCCCTTACGAAGTAACTCATAAACTAGGGTTTCATCTTCTATCACTCTAGCAACCCATCATCTACTTATTACTTCCCAATGCCTTCCTCTAGGCCCAAATAATGGTGAAGTGTCATGTAGTCAACATTCACATAACACCACTAGAGGAGAGACAACATACATCTCATCAAAATATCGAACGAATACCAAATTCACATGACTACTAATAGCAAGACTTCACCCATGTCCTCAGGTACAAACGTAACTATTCACAAAGCATATTCATGTTCATAATCAGAGGAGTATTAATATGCATTAAGGATCTGAACATATGATCTTCCACCAAATAAACCAACTAGCATCAACTACAAGGAGTAATCAACACTACTAGCAACCAATAGGTACCAATCTGAGGTTTTGGTACAAAGATTGGATACAAGAGATGAACTAGGGTTTGAGAGGAGATGGTGCTGGTGAAGATGTTGATGGAGATTGACCCCCTCCCGATGAGAGGATCATTGGTGATCAGATGGTGATGATTTCCCCCTCCCGAAGGGAAGTTTCCCCGGCAGAACAGCTCCGCCGGAGCCCTAGACTGGTTCCGCCAAGGTTCCGCCTCGTGGCAGCGGAGTCTCGTCCCGAAAGCTTGCTTATGATTTTTTCCAGGGTAAAAGACTTCCTATAGCTAGCAGAAGATGGGCACCGGAGGGCTGCCAGGTGGCCCATGAGGCAGGGGGCGCGCCCAGGGGGATAGGCCGCGCCCCACCCTCGTGGGTGGTGGGTGGCCCCCCTCAGGTATTTCTTCCGCTCAATATTTATTATTAATTCCAAAAATGACTTTCTTGGAGTTTCAGGACTTTTGGAGTCGTGCAGAATAGGTATCTAATATTTGCTCCTTTTCTAGCCCAGAATCCCGGCTGCCGGCATTCTCCCTCTTCATGTAAACCTTGTAAAATAAGAGAGCATAGCCATAAGTATTGTGACATAACGTGTAATAACAGTCCATAATGCAATAAATATCGATATAAAAGCATGATGCAAAATGGACGTATCACTAGTGATGTGCCCACTCTTTTGGATTACAAGGACTTGCCTTGGATATCGTCATAATTATTTGCTTTTCTATCAATTGCCCAACAATAATTTGTTTACTGACCATATGCTATTTTCTCGAGAGAAGCCACTAGTGAAATCTATGGCCCCCGGGTCTATCTTTTATCTTATTGTTTTCAGATCTTATTCCAAAAACCCAAAAATACCTTGATGCACTTTTTCTTTACTTATTTTATTTTGTGTTCTTGTTAGATCTATTTATCCAATCTCATACAATTTAATCTATCTGTTTAACGAGGAGGGATTGACAACCCCTCTTACGCGTGGGGTTGCAAGTATTTGTTCTTTGTGTGCAGGTACTGTTTACATATTTCCTACTGGATTGATAACCTTGATTTCATAACTGAGGGAAATACTTATCGTAGCTGTGCTGCATCATCCCTTACTCTTTGGGGAAATACCGATGCAGTCTCAAGCCACGTCAAAGGAATTTTTGGCGCCCTTGCCGAGGAAACATCATCAACATCTATCAGGTTCCTAATCACAAATCTCAACTCCTTCGAATTTACATTATTTGTCATTTGCCTCTCGTTTTCATCTCCCACACTTCACAAAAATTTTCCTTTTTTATTCGCCATCTTTTTCGTTTGCCTTTTTTTGTCAAATCTGTTTTTGTTTGCAATCTTGTTTGAGTAGTCACGATGTCTCAAGAAAATACCAAATTGTGTGATTTTTTCAATACCAATAATAATGATTTTATTAGTACTCCGATTGCTCCTCCCGCCACTAGTGCGGAGTCTTGTGATATTAATGCCACTGTGTTGAATCTAGTTACGAAAGATCAATTTTCCGGTACTCCTAATGAGGATGCCTCGCCCCATCTAAACACTTTCGTATAATTGTGTGATATGAAAATATAAAAGATGTGTACAATGATATTGTGAAGTTGAAATTATTTCCTTTATCTTTGAGGGATTGTGCAAAATTTTGGTTTTCTTCTTTGCCCCGTAATAGTATTGATTCTTGGATAAGTGCAAAGATGCTTTTATTACCAAGTATTTTTCGCCCGCAAAAATTATTTCCCTTAGAACTCAAATCATGAATTTTAAGCAACTTGAGCATGAACATGTTGCACAATCTTGGAAACAAAATGAAATTAATGCTAAGAAATTTTCCTACTCATGGTTTAAATCTTGGATGATTATACAAAAAATTTATGCGGGGTTGAATTTTGTTTCTAGAAATCTTTTTGATTTCGCCGCGGGTGATACTTTTATGGAAATTACTTTGGGTGAAGCTACTAAATTTCTACATAATATTATGAAAAATTATCCACAATGGCATACTGAAAGATCACCTACTAGTAAAAAGTTAATTCAGTTGAAGAAATCATTCTTTGAGTGAAAAACTTGATGCTCTTGTGAAGTTGGTTGCTAGTAAAAATGCTCCTATTTACATTAATGATGTGCCTTTGTCTACTTTTAGTGAGCAAAATAGTGATCCCATAGATGTGAATTTTGTCTCGCGAAACAAGTTCAATAATAATGCTTATAAAGGTAATTTTAATCCTAGGCCTTTTCCTAGAAATTCCTCTAATAATTATGGCAATTCCTATGGTAATTCTTCTTATGATAATAATAGGAACCCCTCTGATCTTGAGTGTAACATTAAATAATTTATCAATGCACATTTTTTTTCAATACTACGATAGAAGAAAAGTTGAATAAGATTGTTGACATGTCTAGAAGCATTAATAGGATTTCCCATGATGTAGAAAATCTCAAGATTAAAATTTTTCCACCTAAGGTTGATATGATGAATCAATTAAAGCTTTACATGCATCCATGGATGAAAGTAAGAAAAGAACCACTATGCTTAGAGCTAAAAGAGATTTTTCTAGAAAGAGTGTTTTCTACTGATTGCTTTCATAATAATGATGAAGATCTTAAAGTGATTGGTGTTTCTTCCATTGATTCCTTGTTTAGTAATATTAAAATTTATGATAAACGGACTGAAGAAGAGTCAACATTAGTTAGAAGGCATCCCAATGATCCGGAGGGTGAAGATCTTGTTGATTTTTTTATAAAAGTGGGTTTGGAGAGGTCAAAACTGTAACTAGCACTACTAGAAAAAAGGCTGTTAGTGGCACACCTATTTTTGCCATTAATGGCGCACTATATGTGCGCCACTATTACCATGCCACTAGTGACAAATACTAATGGCACACCTCTGGTGCGCCATTAGTATTGCAGGTAACAGTGGCGCACCTTGTAGTGCGCCATTACTATTGCTACAGGTGCGCCACTGGTAACTTTTTTTGAATTTTTTTGAATTTTGAAGGCGGGAAAATAGTAGTGGCGCACCGTCTAACCCCCACCGTGCGCCATTGCTATTTTTGAATTTTGAATTTGGATCTGGATCTAGATCTGGCTCATTTTTTTGGCTTGTTTTTTTGCTCATTTTTTGCTTGAATTTTTTCAAATTTCGTTCTCGACCTGGATCTGGTACGTTCTTTGTGCCGGGGGAGCTCCACATGTGGCCGGAATTAGAGGAGGAGGGAGGAGAGACCATGAGGGAGGAGGAGAGGAGGGATGAGAGATCGTAAGGATTAGGAGAGGAGGGAGGAGGAGGTCGCCGGAGAGGAGGAGGAGGAGGACCGTGAGCAAGAGAGGAAGGAGGAGCACCGTGAGGAGGAGAGGAGGGAGGAGGAGGTCGCCGGAGGAGGAGCACCGTGAGGAGGAGGGGAGGAGGAGGTCGCCGGAGGAGGAGCACCGTGAGGAGGAGGTCACCGGAGGAGGAGCATCGTGAGGAGGAGGAGGTCGCCGGAGAGGAGGAGATGGAGTGGAGGAGAGGAGGAGATGGAGTGGAAGAGAGGAGGAGAGGAGGATATGGAGTGGAGTGGAAGAGAGGAGGAGAGGAGGAGATGGAGTGGAGGAGAGGAGGAGATGGGGTGGAGGAGAGGAGGAGAGGAGGAGATGGAGTGGAGCAGAGGAGGAGAAGAATGAAAGGGTAAGTGGCTGGCCGACCCTTTTATTCGGTCCCAAATTAGCAGTGGCGCACTGTGCACTAGTGTGCCATTGATATTTTTTTGAATTGTGAAGGCGGGAAAATAGTAGTGGCGCACTATACACTGATGCGCCATTGCTAATTTTTTTTTGAATTTTTTGCCTCCAGATCTTAAAAGCCCCGTATCTTTTATTCTGTCAGGTTTTTGGGGATTCTAAAAATCTCCCATAGTGTCCCCCTAATTGAATTTGGATGCAACTTTTCAAGTAGATGATTTTTCATATAAAAAACTTTTTCATCGGAGGTCGTATGCAAAAGTTACGGTCATTTTACCGAAACACGACGGCCTTTTGCAAAAAAATTCAAAATTCATGTTTGTTAATTTTCCTAACAAATAGAACACATAACACATGGGCATCTATTTTTTTGAATTTTTTTAATCTTTTATCATTTCCTTTTATTTTTTTAAAACCTAAAAGGCGATCCAAGGGGGGGGGGGTGTTTGTGTGCGTGAGACGTTAGTAGTGGCGCACCGTGGTTGTGGTGCGCCATTATTGGTTAAAACTAGTAATGGCGCACTATCCCCAGATGCGCCATTACTAGTTTAAAAAAAAGTAAAAAAATTGCTAGTAGTGGCGCACAGAGGGTGTGGTGCGCCATTACTAGTTAAAACTAGTAATGGCGCACTATCCCCTGGTGCGCCATTACTAGTTTTGAAAAAATAAATTAAAATAAAATTGTTAGTAGTGGCGCACCATGGGTGTGGTGCGCCATTAGTGATATGGCCATTAATGGCGTACCTATATATGGTGCGCCACTGCTATATAGCAGTGGCGCACCACATATGTGGTGCGCCATTAATGTCCATATTAGCTATAGCCTTTTTTCTAGTATTGTAGTTGATGACCCACAAGTGTAGGGGATCTATTGTAGTCCTTTCGATAAGTAAGAGTGTCGAACCCAACAAGGAGTAGAAGGAAATGACAAGCGGTTTTCAGTAAGGTGTTCTCTGCAAGCACTGAAATTGTAGGTAACAGATAGTTTTGTGATAAGATAATTTGTAACGAGTAACAAGCAATGAAAGTAAATAAAGTTCAGCAAGGTGGCCCAATCCTTTTTGTAACAAAGTACAAGCCTGGACAAGTTCTTATAATGAGAAAAGCGCTCTCGAGGACACATGGGAATTATCGTCAAGCTAGTTTTCATCACGCTCATATGATTCGCGTTCGTTACTTTGATAATTTGATATGTGGGTGGACCGGTGCTTGGGTACTTCCCTTTCTTGGACAAGCATCCCACTTATGATTAACCCCTATTGCAAGCATCCACAACTACAAAAGAAGTATTAAGGTAAACCTAACCATAGCATGAAACATGTGGATCCAAATCAGCCCCTTACGAAGTAACTCATAAACTAGGGTTTCATCTTCTATCACTCTAGCAACCCATCATCTACTTATTACTTCCCAATGCCTTCCTCTAGGCCCAAATAATGGTGAAGTGTCATGTAGTCAACATTCACATAACACCACTAGAGGAGAGACAACATACATCTCATCAAAATATCGAACGAATACCAAATTCACATGACTACTAATAGCAAGACTTCACCCATGTCCTCAGG
Source organism: Triticum aestivum (assembly GCF_018294505.1). Taxonomy (NCBI): domain Eukaryota; kingdom Viridiplantae; phylum Streptophyta; class Magnoliopsida; order Poales; family Poaceae; genus Triticum; species Triticum aestivum. Next base: position 621,640,129 of record NC_057795.1, read on the forward strand.
TACAAACGTAACTATTCACAAAGCATATTCATGTTCATAATCAGAGGAGTATTAATATGCATTAAGGATCTGAACATATGATCTTCCACCAAATAAACCAACTAGCATCAACTACAAGGAGTAATCAACACTACTAGCAACCAATAGGTACCAATCTGAGGTTTTGGTACAAAGATTGGATACAAGAGATGAACTAGGGTTTGAGAGGAGATGGTGCTGGTGAAGATGTTGATGGAGATTGACCCCCTCCCGATGAGAGGATCATTGGTGATCAGATGGTGATGATTTCCCCCTCCCGAAGGGAAGTTTCCCCGGCAGAACAGCTCCGCCGGAGCCCTAGACTGGTTCCGCCAAGGTTCCGCCTCGTGGTGGCGGAGTCTCGTCCCGAAAGCTTGCTTATGATTTTTTCCAGGGTAAAAGACTTCCTATAGCTAGCAGAAGATGGGCACCGGAGGGCTGCCAGGTGGCCCATGAGGCAGGGGGCGCGCCCAGGGGGATAGGCCGCGCCCCACCCTCGTGGGTGGTGGGTGGCCCCCCTCAGGTATTTCTTCCGCTCAATATTTATTATTAATTCCAAAAATGACTTTCTTGGAGTTTCAGGACTTTTGGAGTTGTGCAGAATAGGTATCTAATATTTGCTCCTTTTCTAGCCCAGAATCCCAGCTGCCGGCATTCTCCCTCTTCATGTAAACCTTGTAAAATAAGAGAGCATAGCCATAAGTATTGTGACATAACGTGTAATAACAGTCCATAATGCAATAAATATCGATATAAAAGCATGATGCAAAATGGACGTATCACTAGTGATGTGCCCACTCTTTTGGATTACAAGGACTTTAATTATGATAATTGCTCTTTGATTGAGTGTATTTCTTTGTTGCAATCCATGATAAATCCACCCAGTGCTTATGAACAAAATAAAACTTTTGCTAAACATATTGAGGATGCCATGCTAAAAGCTTGAAAAGAAAAATTGGAATTAGATATTTGAATTCCTAGAAAATTACATAACGAGTGGGAACCTACCATTAAAGTCAAGATTAAAAATTATGAGTTCTTTGCTTTATGTGATTTGGGCGCTAGTGTTTCCATAATTCCGAAATCTCTATGTGATGTGCTTGGTCTTACCAATACTGAAGAATGTTCTCTTAATTTGCGCTTGGTAGGTTCTACTATGAAAAAGCCTTTGGGAAGAAGTAATGATGTTCTTATTCTTGCAAATATGAACTATGTGCCCATAGATCTTATTGTGCTTAATATCAATGGTAATCCGTCTTGTCTTATAATACTTGGTAGACCATTTTTGCGTACTATTGGTGCCGTGATTGATATGAAAGAAGGGAGTATTAAATTTCAGTTTCCTCTAAAGAAAGGTATGGAACACTTCCCTAGAACAAAAATTAAGCCACCATATGATTCAATCATGACGGCATCCTATGGATCAAAAACTAAAGATGACAACACTTGAATCTACAAATTATGCCTAGCTAGGGGCATAAAACAATAGCGCTTGTTGGGAGGCAACCCAATGAATAATTTTTTTGCGTTTTTTCTATTCTTGAGTGTTTACACAATTATGCTACTGTTATGATTGTGTTTTTATGTTTTAATTAGTGTTTGTGCCAAGTAAAGCCTTTGGGATCATGTTGGGTACTAGTTGATTTGATCTTGTTGGAAAACAGAAACTTTTGCGTCCAGTAACAGAATTGTTAAAATTCACAGAAGCGATGAAAACTTCTGATGTTCTACACAAGATTGATATACCAATTGCCTATGCTATCCTAACTTTTCAGAATTTTTGGAGTTACAGAAGTATGAGTAAAATTCGCGCCTTTACAGACTATTCTATTTTTGAGAGATTCTGTTTTCATTGCATTGTGTGCTTATTTTGATGACTCTATGGATTGTATCGGGGGGGGGGGGGTATAAGCCATGGTAAAGTTAGAATATAGTAGGTATAATGCAATAATAAAATATGAATGGGTTTGGAATAGTACTTAAAGTGAAGATTGGTTTTCTTATACTAATGGATCTCATGAAGGTTTTGTTAAGTTTTGTGTGATTGAAGCTTTCAAGTTTTGGGTGAGATCATGATGGATGAAGGAATAGGGAGTGAAAAGAGCCTAACCTTGGGGATGGCCATGGCACCCCAAGGAAATATTCAAGGAGAACCAAGTAACTAAGCTTGGGGATGCCGTGGAAGACATCCCCTCTTTCTTTTAACAACCATCGGTAATTTTACTTCGAGCTATATTTTTATTCATCACATATCACGAGTCTTGCTTGGAGCGTCTTGTATTATATGAGTCTTTGCTTGTTTTGCTTTTTAGTTTGTCACAATCATCCTTGCTGGACAACCTATTTGAGAGAACCATAATTATTCTATGATTTGTTAGAATTGCTCTAGTGCTTCATTTATATCTTTTTGAGCACGGTGTGCTTTATATTATTTTGAGAGATGAAAATTTTATGCGCATGTTCTTCACTTAAATTTGTTAGAGCTTGTTAAAAGCAATGGCAATATATGAAACTAGTCCCAAAGTGATAGATATTCAAGAGGGAAATAATAAAAACTTTCATGAAGATCATTGTACAAAGTAAACTTGATTCTTTGTAATCGTTTTGATACATGATGATAGTGATATGCGAGTCATGTTGGTGAGTAATTATGCTTTAGTAAGAATATTGGTGTTAAGGTTTGTGATTCCCTATGCAAGCACGAAAGTCAATAGTTATGTAATGAAATTATATCCTACTTGTGGTGCATTATTCGGTGTTAGTTATGCTTAATGCTCATTTATGAGAATTCTTGTTTCTTGGTTGGTTGCTTCTCAATCTTTTTGCTAGCCTCCACTTGTACTAAGTAGAAATACTACATGTGCATCCAAAATCCTTAAACCCAGTTTTGCCATATGAGCCCACCATATCTAGCTATATGCGGTATCTCCGTGACGTTCCAAGTAAATTTGTATGTGCCAACTCTAATTTTCAAAATGAATTTCCTTTTTGTGTGTCTGTACCGCTCATGAAGCGGCAGGGGGTGGCCAATATTTTTTCATGTTGGATGTGTTATTCTCAAGATGAGTGTTTATTCACTTGTCATTGCATGAGTATGGCAGTAATAGGGATGCCTATTCCTGAAATGAAAAAGAAATTTACTTTATGTTGTCAAATAATAAATTCCTTGGAAAGTGTTGGCATGGAAGGCACCCGTGGATACGGCTAGCCATGGATTGTGAAAGAATGGTGGATAAAGGAATAAACTTTATTTTCTGTTTGGGAACCTCCTATGATGTACTCCCTCCGTTCCTAAATATTTGTCTTTTTAGAGATTTCAAATGAACTACCACATACGGATGTATATCGACATATTTTAGAGTGTAGATTCGCTCATTTTGCTCCGTATGTAGTCACTTGTTGAAATTTCTAGAAAGAAAAATATTTAGGAACAGAGGGAGTATCTAGCATGGAAAGTATTGGAAACTACTCGGTCGTTTTCATTGACAGGAAAAGCATGCCTCTCAAAAAAATTATCTCTCATTTTTTTTGCTTTGAGCTCTAGCACCTCTACAAATCTCTACTTCCTTCTGCGAAGGGCCTATCAATTTACGTTATGCAATTTTCATTTGAGTCTCCATCTTCTCTTATAAAGCACCAAGTAGGGAGCACTATGATCATACTGGTGCATTGGATGTAGCTAATATTCGAGTGTGTTTCAAGAATGGATCAATGATTGAGCATGATGGGATAGGGATAGCTTTCTTTAGTGTTGATATTTTGAAAGACATGGTTGCTTGTTGATATGCTTGAGTATTGAAGTCTTCATGTCAATTATAGACTATTACTTTGAATCATCTAAAGCCCAAATGTTCATGCTACAAAAGAAAAGAATATGTGATGAACATGTTAGGCAGCATTCCACATCAATTTTTTTGTTTTTATCATTTACCTACTAGAGGACGAGCATGAATTAAGCTTGGGGATGCTGACACGCCTCCAATGTATCTATAATTTTTGATTGTTCCATGCTGTTATATTATCATTCTTGAATGTTTTACAATCATTTTATATCAACTTTATATCATTTTTTGGGACTAACCTATAGACATAGTGCCTAGTGCCAGTTGCTATTTTTTGTTTGTTTTTTACTTCGCAGAATATCAGTACCAAACGGATTCCAAACATAGTGAAACTTTTTGGAGATTTTTTTGGACCAGGGGACAACTTGGTAGCCAAGGAAGCACCTGGGGGAGGTGGCCCATGGGGCCCACCAGCCACCAGGGGGCGCCCTGATGGGTGCTGGTGCCCACGAATGTCTCCTCCACCGCCTCTCAACTCTAGAAATACCCAAATATTACAAAAACCCTAGGGGAGTCGACGAAACACAATTCCAACCGCCGCAAGTTCCACAACCACGAGATCCAATCTAGAGCCCTATTCCGGCACCTTGCCGGGGGGGGACACGATCATGGAGGGGTTCATCGTCCTCATTGATGCTCCTCCGATGATGCGTGAGTAGTTCACCATAGACCTACGAGTCTGTAGGCAGTAGCTAGATGGCTTCTTATCTCTTTTTGATTCTCAATACAATGTTCTCCTCGATGTTCTTGGAGATCTATTTGATGTAATGACTTTTTATGGTGTGTTTATTCGGATCCGATGTATTGTGAGTTTATGATCAGATCTATATCCATGAATATTATTTGAGTCTTCTTTGATCTCTTATATGCATGATTATTTATAGTCTCGTATTTCTTCTCCGAATCTTTGGTTTAGTTTGGCCAACTAGATTGATTTTTCTTGCAATTGGAGATGATTTGTGATGGGTTCGATCTTGCGGTGTCCTCTCCCAGTGACAGAAGGGGCAGCGAGGCACGCATGTATCGTTGCTATTAAGGATAAAAATATGGGGTCTATTCCTACATGAATAGATCTTGTCTACATCATGTCATCATTCTTATTGCATTACTCGGTTTCTTCATGAACTTAATAGATGCATGCTAGATAGCGGTCGACGTGTGGAGTAATAGTAGTAGATGCAGGCAGGAGTCGGACTACTAATCTTGGGCGTGATGCCTATATGCATGATCATTGCCTTCGATATCGTCATAATTATTTGTTTTTCTATCAATTGCCCAATAGTAATTTGTTTACCCACCGTATGCTATTTTCTCGAGAGAAGCCACTACTGAAATCTACGCCCCTCGTGTCTATCTTTTATCTTATTGTTTTCAGATCTATTATTCCAAAAAACCCAAAAATATCTTGCTGCACTTTTCTTTACTTATTTTATTTTCTAGATCTATTTATCCAATCTCATATAATTTAATCTATCTTTTTACCGAGGAGGGATTGATAACCCCTCTTACGCGTCGGGTTGCAAGTATTTGTTCTTTGTGTGCATGTACCGTTTACATAGTGTTGCTTGGTTCTCCTACTGAATTGATAACCTTGGTTTCATAACTGAGGGAAATACTTACCATAGCTGTGCTGCATCATCCCTTCATTTTTGAGAAAATACCGACGCAGTCTCAAGCCACGTCACCTGCATTTAGCCGCCGGAGGCCAAAGCCACGGTGGAGGGTCGGGCGTGCGCCGAAGTTCGGCCAGGGGCGTTCATTTCGCGTGGGGTTGCGCTCGTTCGAACGAGCACTCGCCGGCGCGTCGAGTGGTGGCGCCGACCCGGGCTGAGGTGGCCGGAGCTGACGGCGGCGAGTGCCGGGGCGGACGCTTAGATGGAATCACTAGCTAGCTAGCTACTCCTACGGTCTTAAGTTTCACATCATCTTTAATCTGACTTCATTTTGAACCACCTGTGCTCACAAACTGAACATGGTACTGCTAGCATCATAGTTTTTATGCTACTACCCTATTAACTATACATACAAACTAAACTAGCTACTAGTTGGTAACACTGATGATGCATGACTAGTCAGTAATAATTAAAGAACATTTGTGGACTCTACTAAAATTGACTAAATTCTTTTCTATGGGTGTGGGGCGGGTGCAAGATACCCTCGGGGGGAGGTTGGCCCTGCTGATCGGATTCAGTTGTAGGCTGATCATAAACGAGAGCGAGGAGGATAACCTAGCAGGCAGGCATGAGACCTCCAATCTGTGTGTGTACGATAGTTTAGTTTGTCTCATTTGTTTTCTGCCATGTTGATGTGTCTGAAACATATAATCAAATTGAGAGATATCTTTCGATTCTTTGTTTGTGTTGAACCGAACCTGATACTCGATGTCGACTAAGGTTCTGTGGCCGGGAACATCGTACGACGAATTGGTTGTTTTCTGCCGAAGTGTAGGAGGCTGGTTGTACTAAACTTGTGGTAAATTTGATGCAAATCAATCCTTATTTGTATGGAATTTGCAATGCATTGAATTCTTGAGCGGTCGAGAGTTATTTGGAGGAGACATGCGTTGACATACACTGGATGGACCATGATTTGAAAATAGACACCCATCTTGCATTGTTGCTGATAGATAATTGTTGTGTGCAATGCATGGATTGGATTGGATTGGAAATGCATGCTCCAGCACCCTTCTTTTTTGTTGGAATTTGAAGACAAATTCAAATGACAAAGAATCAGGAGAGATCAAGTGAGCTTGTTCACTAGTGTTCCCATTTTCGCAAGTTTTTGTTTGAATCTCTGACATTTATAACTGGATAGATAGAGTACAAATTCATCTCTTATTCTGTGGACACTATTCAAATAAGCTCCTGGATGCACTAGATGCATACCACCTTGATTGGTTCAACACCTAGTTATGTCCAACAACTAAAGTAATGCATCTGCTTGTTTTCGACCGATCCGCCACCGAGCCTGCCTGACTTGATCTCGACACCTCAGGAAAGCAATATTAGGTCACATGATTCCCCGTGAACATACACAACCTAGATGAATCGACGGGGAGTTTCCTTACCGATCTTCATGTCGATGCACTCGTGTCAGGAAAACCTCCTGTTAGATGTACAAGTGTGATGTTCGATTGATCGATTCGCTCACGTCCTTAACTAGCCACCTGGTAGTGTAACTCCCCCAAGAACTAACATTATTACGAAGAATATATGCTGCTGATTGACTTGGTTACTTCCACGAATTAAGTTTTAATAAAAGTATGCAGGAATGAACTTCTCTATTTGTTACGAATCTTGGTCAGGATTATTTGTCTCGAAGTTGCTGTACATATAATTTTATTTTTGAACCATGCAGGAGAGAGGAGTGAGATTTACATGTTGATGATGGCAGGACAAAGGGCAACGTCCGTCACCATGCAAAATTGCAACCAAAACCATGAAAGAAAAAAAAATGACCTCGACAATGACAACACAGTGCAGGCATCACGGGGATAAGGAGTACGACCAGCTTTGAGGAAGCCATCAATTGCACGAAGTATTTCAAACTGGAATGGAAGTTCTTTTCAATATATTCGGTTTTGAGATAGCTTAATTACCACATAGGCATGTGGTATAATCTAGAATGGTAGTTGATATTCTGAAAGGGAAGGTATGTGTGTTTAATTCAGATGCTGAAGGGGGTTATAATGATATTCTGAAGTCCTGTTGGCAGGCAGGTAGGTATCTTACCTATGTCAATCTATCTATCTATCTATCTATACCTATACTAATTACAGACTCCCAAGAAATTACCATGTTAATTAGTAATTAGGAGTTGTTAATCTGGTGAGACCGAGTTATAACGGTGTAGATCCAACGACATAAATCTTGGCTAAAACCTCCCTCAGTTGTGAAAAAAAACACTCCAAGGCCCATGACAAAAGGGATCCACGATTACTCCACCATTTCTTCTCTATGTAAAGCAATCTTTATTAAAAAAATCAATCTCTATCTCTCCCATATTAAGAAACAAAATAAAATACTATACGAGATATCTAACCACCAGTCGGCTGGTGGTTTGCGAGATATCCGCACGACTCGGATGCCGTCCATCTCAAAATTGTGCGCTCGCGCGCGTCCGAGGCGGTAGACTTCGCGATTTGCGGATCTGCTGTTTTTTCTCCACGTACAGCTCTCGATGGTGCGTGATTTTCTCGGGCGATCGGTTGGATCGTTTTTTTCGGGATGTTACGATGTTTGGCAACGCGCCAGCCCCTCCACTGATTCTGTTTTTTCGATGACTTTTAAAGTGCTAAAAAACTAAGGAGGTGGGGATTTGAACCTACAACCTCATGCTACACCACACCCATCCATTACCACTTGAACTAGATCGAGTTCTTCTGTTTATGTTGAGGTTAGGTACTATTTCTAGATCTACTAATCTAACGTAAAGAAAACCACAGTCCAAAGAAACACAACAATAGCTTATTAACTTGTCTCCTCTTCTACGTTTGCACAACAGTTAATGCAATGTCCAATGTTTTCCGCAATTAAGTAGACTATTTTTACGAACTCATCTACAGTTGATGACACCGTGGTAATTTTGCCGACCAGGTGGGATACCCCCCGGTCACTTTTGTGTGAATATCAGGATAACTCTCATATCACAACCTGATAACTTATATAACTCAGTCCTGATAACTTTAGCGTAGGGATGGGTGTTGAAGAAATATCCCCCGTATCTTTTGGTGTGAATAGCATGGTAACTCATACATCGGAGATCTGATAACTTATGCAACCCGATCATGATAACTTTGACGAATAGAGGTGATGAAACATACCCCCGATAACTTTTATGTGAATATCACGGTAACTCACACATCGCTGACCTGATGACTTATGTACCTAGATCTTGGTAAATTTGGTGACTGGGTGGAGGGAGGCACGTTGATCAATACCCTCAGTTATTTTTTGTGCGAATAGCTTGATAACTCACACATCGCAGGCCTAATAATTAATGGGAGAAAAAGATGTGGAAACAAATCTTGATGCTAATAGTTTCCATATTGTATTTTATAGCCTAAAAATTCATGCTGAAGCTAAGAATTGAACACAAGACTTCAATATTGAGATCTTAACACACTAGCCAACTCACCCACTACTTGGCTCCTGACAAGTTCAAATAAAATACCACTTTTTTACCATCCGAGGTGAAAAACTTGTTAAAATATACCACCCGATAACTTCCATGTAAATAAGATGATAACTTACATGCAATTAACCTGATAGCTTACATATAAATGCATTGATAATTTTTCACCGTGGGCGAAAAGTTCTAGAAATATGCCCTGATAACCTAGTGCAAATAGCACGGTAATTTATGCATCAGACACCCGATAACTTACATACAACATATTTTGATAACTCTTTACAAGTCATAGTTATCACGTTGGTCGTGCCAAAGTTACCAAGCAAAAAGAAACTATTATTGCTGGTATGACAGAAAAATAAAGGTTCAAATAACCTTGTTTATATACAATAGACAACAACTAAAGGTGGCTTAGTTGGTTATTGGCCTCAAAGTCTAATGAATAGAACTGGGTTTGAGTCCCCTTTCTACCACTTTTATTTTCTTTTCATATTGTGTAGCCAAAAAACCAGAAAAACCACTAGGAATTTACTATTCACGTATACGGTTTTCGAGAGAAGAAGAAAAATAGGTGGAACCGAGCGTGCAGGTCGCGAGAGGAAGCTGAGTTACGGTCGTGCGGATCTGTTGCTAACGACCAGTCGACTGGTCGTTAGCACAGTCCAATACTATATCTCCTTATACTACACATTTTCTCCCTCTTCTACTCCACGCTATTGATTTGCATGTCATACGTCATGCAACTTGGTCTACCTTGGATTTAACCTAGCAAACAGAAGAATCATCTTGGACCATAAATCACGGCCTTAAACTCCATGTGCCAAACGGCCAGTGCATTAGGATCATGATGCAGGCGCCGGTTATCAAATTAGGGCCGGCATGATGATTTGCCTGCATGTCGACAAGTGGCATGGCGTCAAGAAGGCTCCCCGTTATGGTTCGTGAACCAGATCACTCATGGCGCCTAATGTCGAGGTTAGCAGATTGGCTTGCATGCGTGGTTCTAAGTTGGAGAGCGAGATCACTCATGGCATCTAATGCCCGGGTTAGCAGATTGACTTGCATGCATGGTTTTGGGTTCTGTAAGATAGCGATGGATAGGGTTGGATCGTGTGATTGAGCTCAACTCATGAATTGTATTCCTCCACTTGGGGTAGTACAGAGATATATACGACTACAATAGAGGGAGGAAGAAGATAATACACACAGCACATGTTAAAAACCTAACTGTAGGTCCTCCCTTCACATAGGGAAGGAGGCGGTCCTGCATAGCGGGTGGAGGCGGCCCTGCATGGCGCACGCATAGGAGATATGCATCGGCAGCTAGATCTCCTGAAGAATAGCTCAAGTGTTTTTTTTTGCAGGTGAGAATAGGTTAAGTTTTAATCTCTAATCGGATCTTAATTACCATTGCAACGCTTTATTAAGACTATACCCATATGTGCGACTAATACATGCGTTTCGAGTATCTCCTTAATTTCTGTCCTTCCCTTCTAATATATGTCAGAAAATATGTCTGTTGAAGCTAGCATGGATAGCAATAACTTGGTCTATGTGGTCAAGGATGGTGATGATTGAGGTACGTACATTTTCTTATTTCATGTTAGATGGTCAAATTAATATTATGTGGTTTAATAAGTCTGCTTTGTCTATTATCTTGATTAAATAATTGTAAGTACAAGAATTTCTCGGATTGGAACTGTTGCAAAATGCATTACTATTCAAGATTTTAATAGTTTAAGTCATGGTTGTTGTCTTCTCCATCATGTCGTGCGGGCTGGCACCAAAATTCACCCTAACCGTGAACGCTCAATACATCTCCAACGATTCCGGCAAGCAACATAATCTTCATCGTAGCAGACGATGAATGTGCTAAGCAGTATAGCTGCTAGATGTTACTTGACAAATGCATCAATCTGGTCGTCTTTGACGACATGTGCACCATATATCATGTATGCTACTCCTTTGTCAGTTGAATTGCTATCCATTACTTCCAATCTATTGTGTCCTATTTCCAGTATTTTTGTCTTCTCTCATGAGACCTCACATGTCCCTTTGATTCAAATTTATTCACATTTTCTTTCCACTATGCATGGTTTGTCGGACAACATGTGAACTAATGATCTACCTTTGGATTCACCAGGGCTGACGAATCAACGACCTTAAAGACACATAATTAGTAGTTTTGCATTGGATGGTGCTAACCATATGGAGATGTTTCGGACTTCATCGGTGAGGGATAGGCCATGTGGATGTTTTAAATCTCTTAGTTGATCTTAATTACCATTGCAACCTTTAATTAAAACAACACCCAAATGTGTTCCTAATCCACATGTTTCTAATGTCTCCTTAATTTTGTTCGTTGCCTTCTAATATACTTTCTCCGTCCCAAAACGTAAATCATTTTTGAAACTATGCATTTTGGGACGGATGGAGGTATATATTAGCATATAAGTGTATTGGAGCTAGCACACATAGCAGTACCTTGGGCTATGTGGTCAAGGATGGTGATGATCTATGCTTCATAGGTACGACAAGTTCGTAATTAGTTTTAGATAGTGATTAATATTTTGTACTTTAGTAAGTCTGCTTTACCCTTTACTTGATAAATAGTTGTAAGTAGAAGAATTTCTCTTATTGGAACCGTTGTATGCAAAATGCATGCCTACTCAAGATTTTAATTTGCATTCATATCATGTGCTGCTGCAAAATCCATGATTGGATTAATTGAGCCCTCTTATAGTTCTACCTTCACCAAGCAACCAAGAGTAGTCTTCTAATTCACAAAAAAATAGCAATTATACAAAAGGATAAATACAGAGCACTCATCCCGCCCATTTGTTCAGTAAAAATGTTCTACACTTGCCATGTAGTCCGTACGTAAACATGAAAATAAGTTTGTCACCTAAGACCATCATCTATGTAGTACATCTATACAATGTACGGTCCAAAATACTATATTTATAGACATTCGAATATGTGTTTCAAGTGCGTCTAAAAAAATCTGTTATATGTAAGTTTCTATGGACCGCAAAAAAGTTAATGTTCTATGATGTTCAAAAAGGCTATCTTGATGTTATGGCATTCTTCCGTTACAAGATTAAATAACTTGGGGTATTTGTTTAATTCCAGCCTTTATGTTGTATCATTGCTTGATTTCTTAACTTAATTGAAATTTTTCCTTACTCGGTTAATTTGAAGGATATATGAACTGTCAAGCATATCAAGTATCTGAGAATAATTCTTTATTATTTTTCCTAGAACGAAACCGTGTTTAAGGGTAACAATTTTTGTGTAGGAGTACACTGTAGTTAATACAATTTAATGTTTTCTTAGACTATAATTGGCAATGATGCTATTATTCTGAGATAGTTATCTCTACTCCTAATGAAGCAGTTGATAGTCTCGTTTCCAGGTTTTTTTTCGTCTCACTATTTTCGTCCGGTTTTTTTTCGTAGGTTAACCGTCGTAGGTTTTTTTCGATGCTGGTTTCTTATTCACCGGTTTATTTACCCCTCAGCTCTTTCCTTGCAAATCAGCACTTACCAAACATGCACGCAATCACGGATCTAAATTTACTAACTTATCCAAATCAACCGATACCTTCCATTATTGCAAATTTCTTTAGGAAACAAATAATAGATTTTAAGGAAACAAATAAAAGATTTTAAAGATGCATCATACTTTACTAACAATCACTAAAAATCAAATCTAAATTAATTAACCTTACCTTAAATCACTCAATCACTTTAATTAGAAAACATTTTCTTTCCTAACTGCATCCCGCTTAGTGTGCACATAACAATCCGAAGTAATTAGAGTCACATGATTGAATCCATTTATTTAGAGCGACATGATTGAATTCATTTATTAACAATAATCCTCACCAAATGTGCGTTTAGCAATTTTAGAGGGCGGACCAAAACTCTGCCATCCGCTCGCCCGCGTTTGTTTAGGTACAGGAAAAAATGGCATAAATATATGGAAACAACACGACCGGGGCGGCGGCGCAATCTTTCGGGATAGGGGATCGGAGGAGAAGGATTGGCCTGGCAGCATGACTGGGGTGCTTCCCCGCGTCCGCGGCCGTCCTCGGGATGCCACCTACCCAAAATCAACGCTGCTCCCTGCTGTCAGCCGAGGCGACGCCGCCTGCCCTCCTACCCACGGTCCGTTGCCGCGTGCGGCTATGGCGGGAGGAGTAGCGACGGGGCCGAGGTCCTTCATGCGTTCCGGGATGGAGGCCATGATTTCGTCGAGGTCGTTGCTGCCTCCTACACTCAGGGTGTGTCGCCGAGATCGAGGCGAGCATGAGGAGCTGTGGCCACCGCCATGGTCACCCCATCGCAGGGGATGGAGCACGCCGCCGGCCTACAACTTGTGGAGATCACTGTTGCTCTTCAGGTCGCATGGTGACCGGATCTTGCCGATGTGTCCCTCCCCGACGACCTCCTCTTCGCCCGGTTGGCCGGCATGAATCTCGCCACTGCTGCCCTCAACTTCTCTGCCTCGAGCTCGACGGTCAGCCACCATGGATCCCCCAGCTGGAGGGTCACGTGAACCAGCCGTCCTCCCATGCTGCAGCGGCGAGAAGGTGACATGGCTCTCCGTACATGAAGAGTGGAGTTCAGTCAAGTACTTACATACTTGGGCTCTACTGCTGATCCATGTACATGGAGTAGAACAGACAACCGCTCATTCATGCTTCGTTCCACTCCTTTGCGCTACATTACTGGAGGTGACATTTTCCTATCTCTCTATGTTCTAACAAGCCTGCTTCCTGCATAGTTAATGGATTTTTTATTTAAATTTATCGCTGCTTAGTGCTTTGTTGCAATTGTTCACCCAAGATTCATATATATAATCTGAGCGTATGTAGGCATACTTAGCTTTGCTATTCCATTTTTTCTGGCGCATAGAAATAAGAGTATTGTCCAGGTTAGGTATTCAATTGAGTATGGTATTTGGATTGCTATCAGAATGTCTTTTCTATGCATGTGATTTCTCACATCTGGTTATAATATTTGTGAAGACATGCATTGCACGTGCACTTGGAAGCGGGCCCGTGGCCCGCGCTGGACGGTGCCGACGCCGACCCGAGCCACCTCGTCCGCGTATTCTTGAAGCTGTGGCTGGTCGATTTACATGAAATTAATTCCCTCAGTTCTGGTGGCAAATATAATACACATAATCCATATTGTTATGCACTAGCGTGTATGTGTGAAATAGATGGATTATGGTCCCGTACCCAATAAGATGGATATGTGTGTGTGTTAGAGAGAGAGGGAGAGGGGGATAGAGAGTGAGGAAGAGGGAGGGAGAGTGTGTGTCTGTGTGTGTGAGGATTTGATGGTAAAAAAGGTCGCCAATGTCGTAATATTGAACTCTTAAAGTTAATGTGGCCCCGTTGCAACGCACGGGCGTTCTTCTAGTTTGTATAAAGCTCAAGAATTTACACATATCAATTGACCTAGCAAGTACTCATAATTCAGAAGGAGATACAATAATTTCAAAAAAAGTTCTTCATATATGCAAAGGACGCTGAAATAATATATTGAGCTGATATCAATGACACATACTATTTTTAGGTGTTACCACATTAATTATTAGGCTCCATTTGACCAACTAATTTGTAGAAATATATACTCACTCATCAATCCCCATGGAAATTATGTAGGTTTTATTACATGGCATGTCCCAGTATAATTGTACAGAAGTCATTGTTGTATGTTAATAATACAGATTGCATTGTAATATTTAGTACCTAGACCGTGCGAATGCACGGGTTGACGACTAGTTTATCGTTTAATTTGGCTTGGATGCCTATGTAACGATATTAAGATATGGAAGAAATCTTCCAGGTCATGACTATGCTGAAATCTGAGATGGGCTCTAGGCTCATATTGCAATTTCTGAAAAATCTCTAAGGGCCCATGTGGGTTATATGGCACTAGGTGTGGTGGGAAGTTTAGTCCCACCCCGGAAGTGAAAGGAGAGTTGGAGTGGTTTATAAGGGTTTCTCTTCTACATGCTATTGGAGCTTGAGAAGAGAAGAGGCCCTCGCGCACTCCTCCTCCGCCGCCCGCCTCGCCACGCCTCGTCACGACGCGCCGCGGGTTGCGGGATTGAGCCGAGCCGAGCTCACACCTACGCGCTTATTTTTGCCAGTCACTAACGGAGAGTTTTCTGACAGCTGGGCCACGATCTGAGACGTCGGATCGTGGGCTGTCACGGACTCGGACGTGGGTCGAGCCCACGTCTCTCCACGCGGCTGCGCCTATAAGTATGCGGTGTCTCCTAACCCTAGCCGCCACGAACAGATCACATCTGCTCACGCGCACGCCCACCGTCGTTCCTTTGCTGCTGCTGCCGCCGGTGACTCCATCCCGTCCGCCACGTACACGGTCGACGGGAGAGCAGGTCTCCGAAACCACGCCCTTCTGGTTCCTGTACGGGGTGAGGGGCGAATAGGTTTTTGGGCAGCGATTACGCGACTGCTCGCTTCCGATCGTCTACTTCCTCTACGTCCGCGTCGCCTTCGTCATCACCATGTCCACCGACGCCGACCGTGCCGCCGCCGAGAAAGCTGAAGCCGACAAGAAGGTCGCCGAGGACGCCGCTGCTGCCACCAAAGCCGCGGCCTCTGCGTGGCCTACTGGAGGGTATAACTCGTTTATCCCGCTCCTGATTATTTTCATATTAGCAGTACTAGCAGTATGTGTAGATTTGTCTACTGTTTGCTTAGTACGTGCATGTTTAGATCAGAGTCAGTACGTCATCAACTTAGTCAATGCCATGCTAGTGATTTACTCATGGATTAATTTAATCGAGAAATTGCCTATTTACTCAACAATCCAAAAACCTATTATGTGTAGGAATTTCTCGGCAAGTGGCTTTGCCGCTGCACTGAAACCGGATAAGTTTACCGGTACATACTTCAAGCGTTGGCAGACTAAGACCACGTTATGGCTCACGGCTATGAACGTGTTCTGGGTCACCGGTGTCTCCACGGGAACGATTGCTCCTGAACAGGAGAAGGCGTTCAAGGAGGCTACCGTTGTGTTTCTCGGAGCAGTTCTTAGCGTGATCGGAGATAAACTGGTCGACGCATATTTACATGTGCATGTCGCCAAGGACTTGTGGGAGGCGCTCGAATCTAAATTCGGGGCCGCCGATGCAGGGAGCGAGATGTATATTATAGAGCAGTTCCACGATTACAAGATGGTTGAAAACCGTCCTGTATTGGAGCAGGCTCATGAGATAATATGCATTGTTAAGGAACTTGAGCTTCTCAAGTGCGAGTTACCGGGCAAGTTTGTCGCGGGCTGCATAATCGCTAAGCTCCCTAATTCCTGGAGGAACTTTGCCACCACTCTGAAACATCAGAGGCGTGAATTCTCTGTGGAGGATGTCATTGGCCATCTGAGTGTTGAGCAGAATTCGAGGGCAAAAGACTCGCACGGAAAAGGGGCCGAAGGGACTTCTGTTGCCAACATGGTGAACCAGAAGAACTTCAACTCCCACAAGCCCAAGGGAAAGAACGGTGTCCAACACAATACCGACTTTAAGAAGAAGGGTAAGAAGACCTTCAAGAAGAACAAGAAGGACGAGGGCTGCTTTACTTGTGGTTCGGTTGAACATTGGGCCAACAAGTGCCCAAACAAGTACAAGAAGTCAGGACAGGACTCCAAGTCTGTCAACATGATTGTGGGCAACAATGAGAATGGTGCATCTGGGTACGGTAATTTATTTACTGTTTTTTCAGTGTTTCAACCCAACGATTGGTGGGTGGACACAGGTGCAGGTGTTCATGTGTGTGCTGACATTTCATTGTTCACTTCTTACCAGGTCACAGGTCACGGGTCCGTATTGATGGGGAATGGCGCGAGTGCTTCTGTTCATGGTGTTGGCACGGTCGATCTGAAGTTTACTTCGGGAAGGATCGTGCAGCTGAAGAACGTGCAGCATGTCCCCGCCATCAAGAAGAACCTCGTTAGTGGCTCCCTTCTATGTAGAGAAGGGTTTAAGTTGGTTTTCGAGTCTAATAAATTAGTTGTTACAAAATATGGACTCTTTGTTGGAAAAGGTTATGAGAGCGGAGGGATGTTCCGCCTTTCCCTCGCAGATTTTTGTAATAAAGTCGTGAACCATATTCATTCGAATGTTAATGAATCTGAAGTTTGGCATTCACGTCTTTGTCACATTAGTTTTGGTGTTATGACGCGGCTAGCCAAGTTGGATTTAATCCCGAGTTTCACTTTAGCCAAAGGTTCTAAGTGCCTTTCATGTGTGCAAGCTAAGCAACCTCGCAAGCCTCATAAGGCCGCGGAGGAGAGACACCTGGCACCATTAGAACTCATACATTCTGATCTTTGTGAGATGAATGGTGTGTTGACTAAAGGTGGAAAGAGATACTTCATGACATTGATAGATGATTCCACTAGATATTGCTATGTGTATCTGTTAAATACTAAAGATGAGGCTCTACACTACTTTAAAATCTATAAGGCAGAAGTTGAAAATCAACTTGAAAAGAAAATTAAACGAGTCCGGTCAGATCGTGGTGGAGAGTACTTCTCGAGTGAGTTTGATTCCTTCTGTGCGGAACACGGCATTATTCATGAGAGGACGCCTCCCTATTCACCCCAGTCAAACGGGGTTGCCGAGCGGAAAAACCGTACTCTAACTGATTTGGTTAACGCCATGTTAGATACATCGGGTTTATCCAAGGCATGGTGGGGGGAGGCTATATTGACGGCATGTCATGTCCTGAATAAAGTTCCGACAAAGGATAGTGAGATCACTCCCTATGAGAAATGGGCAAAGAGAAGGACGACACTCTCGTACTTGCGCACTTGGGGCTGTTTGGCGAAAGTCAACGTGCCGATCCCCAAAAAGCGTAAGCTTGGACATAAGACCGTGGACTGCATTAATTTGGGCTACGCTAAGAACAGCGTTGGCTATAGATTTCTAGTAGTGAAATCTGAGGTACCTGACCAGAAGATCGGTACAATTATGGAGTCTAAGGATGCTACATTCTTTGAGGATATTTTTCCTATGAGAGATATGCAAAGCACTTCTAGACAGGAATCTGAGGAGACTCCTGAACCTGCCATCCCTATGGAATATTATGAACAAACACATGATGAAAATCCCGAGGAGGATGACGAGGAAACCCTTGGTAGGGGCAAGAGACAAAGGACTGCAAAGACCTTTGGTGATGATTTCTTCGTGTACCTCGTGGATGATACTCCCACTTCTATTTCAGAAGCGTATGCCTCTCCAGAAGCTGACTACTGGAAGGATGCGGTCCGTAGCGAGATGGATTCCATCATGGCTAACGGGACATGGGAGATCACTGACCGTCCCTATGGTTGCAAACCACTGGGATGTAAGTGGGTGTTCAAAAAGAAGCTTAGGCCCGATGGTACGATTGAAAAGTACAAGGCTAGGCTTGTGGCCAAGGGCTATGACCAGCAAGAAGAGGAAGATTTCTTTGATACTTATTCACCTGTGGCTAGACTGACCACCATTCGAGTATTACTCTCGTTGGCGGCCTCACATGGTCTTCTCGTCCATCAGATGGATGTTAAGACGGCTTTTCTAAATGGAGAGCTAAAGGAGGAAATCTACATGCAACAGCCTGATGGCTTTGTGATAGATGGTCAGGAAAGAAAGGTGTGTAGGTTGATAAAATCTTTATATGGCCTGAAACAAGCACCTAAGCAATGGCATGATAAGTTTAATACAACTCTGACATCTGTTGGTTTCGTTGTTAATGAGGCTGACAAATGTGTATACTATCGCCATGGTGGGGGCGAAGGAGTTATACTGTGCTTGTATGTTGATGACATACTGATATTCGGAACAAACCTCAAAGTCATTGAGGAGGTCAAATCGTTTCTATCTCAGAACTTTGAGATGAAAGACCTTGGTGTGGCTGATGTTATCTTGAACATCAAGCTACTGAGAGATAATGAGGGTGGGATCACACTTCTGCAATCCCATTACGTTGAGAAGGTGTTGAGTCGTTTTGGATATTCGGACTGCACACCATCTCAAACACCATATGATCCTAGCGTATTGATTCGAAAGTCCAAAGGCATGGCTAAAGATCAATTGAGATACTCTCAAATCATTGGTTCACTGATGTACCTAGCGAGCGCAACGAGGCCTGACATCGCGTTTGCTGTGAGCAAACTGAGCCGGTTTGTTTCCAAACCGGGTGATGTACATTGGCATGCTGTTGAGAGAGTTATGCGCTATCTGAAAGGTACTATGAACTATGGACTTCACTATACCGGATACCCGTCGGTACTTGAAGGGTATAGTGATGCGAATTGGATCTCTGATGCTGATGAGATGAAGGCCACAACTGGGTATATGTTTACTCTTGGAGGTGGCGCTGTTTCCTGGAAGTCTTGCAAGCAAACGATCTTAACGAGATCGACAATGGAAGCAGAATTAACGGCATTAGACACATCTGGTGTTGAAGCGAGATGGCTTCGAGATCTTTTGATGGACTTGCCATTGGTTGATAAACCGGTTCCGGCTATCCTTATGAACTGTGACAATCAGACTGTCATCACCAAGGTGAAGAGTTCAAAGGACAACATGAAGTCCACCAAACACATAAGAATGAGATTAAAAGCTGTCAGAAAATTAAGAAACTCCGGAGTGATAGCGTTGGACTATGTCCATACGGCTAAGAATCTGGCAGATCCCTTTACAAAAGGGCTATCACGTGTTGTGATAGATAATGCATCGAGGGAGATGGGTATGAGACCCACATGAGTTGCCATGGTGGTAACCCAACCTATATGATCGGAGATCCCGTGAACTAGGACCTGGGAAAACAAGCCAGTGGTGAACTGAGGAGAGTAACTATACTAACCCACTCCGTTGGAGATGCAATACTCTCGATACTGTATGGTAGGATGACTACGGTCTCAATGTGTTCCAAAGCTTATAAAAGCAAGATGCTATCCTACAGAGCGATCTTTGGAGGAACACACCTATATGAGCCCGACTGCTGGTCACAGTCTATGAGATTGGGGTGATCTCTAGTAAGCTCATGAATAGGCCAGGAGTGTGACTTATATGCTCCACCCGAGGGGTCAGCCTTCGGCAGCCTAGTACTAGTAAGACATGTAGTGAAACTTCTTTACGCCAAACTGACAATTCAAGGCATAGTCCATTGTTCAGTTGTGAAGGAGTGTAGCCACTTGTTCTAGGTGAAGTTCAACCTTAACAGGTCTTTACTGAAACACTGGTATATCGAAACAGCAATTGGAACAGAGGACACAATGGGCCCTCGAGATCTGGTGGGGGATTGCTGAAATCTGAGATGGGCTCTAGGCCCATATTGCAATTTCTGAAAAATCTCTAAGGGCCCATGTGGGTTATATGGCACTAGGTGTGGTGGGAAGTTTAGTCCCACCCCGGAAGTGGAAGGAGAGTTGGAGTGGTTTATAAGGGTTTCTCTTCTACATGCTATTGGAGCTTGAGAAGAGAAGAGGCCCTCGCGCACTCCTCCTCCGCCGCCCGCCTCGCCACGCCACGCCTCGTCACGACGCGCCGCGCGGGTTGCGGGATTGAGCCGAGCCGAGCTCACACCTACGCGCTTATTTTTGCCAGTCACTAACGGAGAGTTTTCTGACAGCTGGGCCACGATCTGAGACGTCGGATCGTGGGCTGTCACGGACTCGGACGTGGGTCGAGCCCACGTCTCTCCACGCGGCTGCGCCTATAAGTATGCGGTGTCTCCTAACCCTAGCCGCCACGAACAGATCACATCTGCTCACGCGCACGCCCACCGTCGTTCCTTTGCTGCTGCTGCCGCCGGTGACTCCATCCCGTCCGCCACGTACACGGTCGACGGGAGAGCAGGTCTCCGAAACCACGCCCTTCTTGGTTCCTGTACGGGGTGAGGGGCGAATAGGTTTTTGGGCAGCGATTACGCGACTGCTCGCTTCCGATCGTCTACTTCCTCTACATCCGCGTCGCCTTCGTCATCACCATGTCCACCGACGCCGACCGTGCCGCCGCCGAGAAAGCTGAAGCCGACAAGAAGGTCGCCGAGGACGCCGCTGCTGCCACCAAAGCCGCGGCCTCTGCGTGGCCTACTGGAGGGTATAACTCGTTTATCCCGCTCTTGTTTATTTTCATATTAGCAGTACTAGCAGTATGTGTAGATTTGTCTACTGTTTGCTTAGTACGTGCATGTTTAGATCAGAGTCAGTACGTCATCAACTTAGTCAATGCCATGCTAGTGATTTACTCATGGATTAATTTAATCGAGAAATTGCCTATTTACTCAACAGACTAACTATATATGATTGCACTTGGCGTTAAGATTCTCTCTCTCTCTGTCTATCTAAAAAAAAAAAATCCATCTCAACGTGCATTCACCAGATCGTAGCCGGCGAGATGCACGATGCGAACAACGACACCGCCCTTACCACGATGTCATCCTTAAGACAGGGGCGGACCTAGAGACTACTGTTGGTGTGGGGCAAACTACACTTGGTACAAATTCATACTTTTGGCATTTTTCTTGTCAAATTACAATCCAAATACTCATCAACAATTGCTAGAGTATTACTCCATCCTATTGCAAACCAAATATATATCAGACATTATTTCTTTCTTGGGACAAGTAAAGATGCATGTACGTAAGCTTAACTAGGCTGCAAAATTAAGGAGCAGGTAAAGGAGGGGATGTCATCTCCACTAGTATGTCTTCTGAAGCCGAGGATTTGTTACACTCTTTCTTGCACTCATCCATTGTAAAGTAGCAGTCATACCCTGTCAAACAACAGAAGCACTCTCCTGCACGGCTGCATCGAAACCGATTCACCTTGGTGCATAGCCCGTTTGACAAACTGATCTTCTCGCCGTCCGTGTCAGCCATGATTTGGCCTATGGAATAACAAAGGAACAATTGATTGTTATGCAATTATATATTTTGGAGTAGAATGAATAAACGTCCAACAGCTTAGACAAAAAAAAAGCCCTCCTTCACTAGCAGTAGTACTACATATATACACTTCCAGGAGAAGAGAAAAATTTAAACCGGATTGGTGTGCTTACATTGAGCAACAGTAGCAGAGCATACGAGATACAGAGACAGCAGGGCTAGTGCAAGGATGCGAATCGTGTACTTGTCCATAGTCCACCCGGTACAACACTAGGTTGTCAACCTCTTTGTTTGTCGATGAGAAATATATTCGCTAGCAATCAACATATGACATGACGCATACAAGACATCACCCGTATATATATAACTCATTCCCATCCGGGCAGTAAACATCGAGCAATAAAACCAAAATTTAGTAGTATCTTTCCATACTATGAACCCTCAGTAAAGGACAGCCCCACGCGCATATTTCAGGCAAGGTTATTTTCCTCCTTCTTTAGACAAGTTTCCAAAATTTTGTAGCAAATTAATGCAGATAATTAGTACAAGTATATTTCCATACTATGAACCCTCATTAAAGGACAGCCCCACGCCCACGCGCATATATCAAGCAAGGGTATTTTCCTCCTTTTTTATACAAGTTCCCAAATTTTGGTAGCAAATTAATGCAGGTAATTAGGAAATTATTGTTTGTCGAAATTATCTCCTACTTCGCATGTTTATAGTTTTTCCAAATTGTAATTCTCCAATATTTATTGCCTGCCTTGTATGGTGTAGCACAATTGACAATATAGCATTAATTAGGTCTATATTTTGAACGACAGATTTTCATAACACGGAATCAGAGGAGCATGATAATATACTAGTGGTTGGGGTGCGCCCGGAAAAAATTATATGAGACCAGGTCTCACGATTAGCAGGTGAGACTCGCCCTGATGGATGACACGTGTCCATTTTACGTAGCAACACATGTCTTAGTCGTATAGATGTACTCATTTGACAGGCCTTTCCACGCCTCCTGACACAGTCCTCTGCGCTACTATGTTTGCGTCATACTCCCTTCATTCCTTTATCTAAGGTGTACTAGCTAAGTGTCCGTGCGTTGCCACGGATTAACAAATATATATACAAAGAGAAAATTCATGTCACATGAGAGTCAAAGGTCATTTCTATGGGATGATATCTCATGGTCATGATCTAGTAGATACATACATCTCGTCATTGTCTTTCTTCCACACTCCATGTCTGAGCTACCACGCGACATTCGACTTCCTTCTCCCACCATGCATGCTTTTATCTCCTATTTCTCCTACCTTTACCTTACACGACAGTACCAAGTTTCTTGTCCAACTATCATAATCTTCTCCGGTAGGGCACCCCCTTAGATTATTACTGACTTGTACATGTTGCAAATAAGATCAACGAAAATGGATACTAAATTTCTGATGAGAAATGAGAATTCAGGGCAATATCTTCCCAAGACAATAATAATTCCAAGACAATCTTCTTATACCTTCTGTCAACATTGGGACACACATTCCACACAATAAGCATGCAATGATGTTGATACTTGATTAATTGTCATTATATGTCTACAGTAAAGATAACTTTACTCAAAACCGCCTATCTTAGCCAAATCAACAAATCTCTCTCATTAATGCAATTTTCTTTAGAAAACAAATAATAGATTCTTTCCTATCTTAGCCAAATCAACGGATCTCTTTCATTAATGCAATTTGCTTTAGCAAACAAATAATAGATTCTTTCCTACCTTAGCCAAATCAACGGATCTCTCCCATTAATGCAATTTGCTTTAGCAAACAAATAATAGATTCTTTCCTACCTTAGCCAAATCAATGGATCTCTCCCCGGTTCGCTGGGCGCGTTTCGGTGGGTGGGCGTGGGGGTGGGGGTAATTTGATGGAAATAAACCGGTTGAAAATAAACCGGTTGAAAATAAACGGATCCTGTCTCACTCTTCACTTTCTTTACAATAAACTTCAGAATAGAAATCTTGGCGAGTGATCTCGACGGGGTTCAATCGGCGTGGCGCACCGCTGATTCTTCCAGGAGTGGGTGCTGAGAGGAAGGATCCCAAACCTCCATTGTCAATCGGCCAGAGCTGCATCGTCCTTTGGATCAGAGCGTGGACGGGATCAAGACAGTAGGGTTTGAGGAATTTGTAGGACATGAGGGTTTATGGTTGGCAGCACGAGAACTCACCCATATCTTGGCAGACGGCAGGCCCGAGGTGCGGTCGTGTTCATGCTTCGGGAGCTGCCACATGCTGTCCTCGCCGCCATCAGCGACACCACCGCCATCGCCTGTTGCCACCACTTCAGCGCCATGAGCGTGGGACCGAGGGACGAAGGGAAGGGAAGGAAGTGAATTGACGTACCTATGTTTGGTATATATCACATGAGGAATCAAAACTGGATGCACGTGAAAGCATAGAGATGGGAGAGGAGGACAGAGGAAGGGAAGGGCAAGAGGAACCTGAGGATGTGCGATGAAGGAGCGATGCCAAAACATCACAAAGGGGGACCCGTAGCTCGTCACGTAGTGCGGCCGCCTCATTGCCGGCTGCCACCCCGTGCTACCGCCTCCGTGCGCAGGTTCCGTTCGTGGAGCGTGAGGAGCACATGACCTGCCTTCACCGCGGCCTGGTCCTCCCCACTATCGTGAAGCTCGCCCGCATCGCCGCCCCAATTGCTCAGGATGACGGATGAAGATCCTGCAACAGCGACGTGGGCGAGGGATGCAGCCGACGATGGAGGGATGATTTTCGTGGCTAAACCCTCCCTATCAAAATAACTACTTAAAAAGGCAAAGATCGATGCATTAGGAAAATTAGGATTTGGAATTGATTGTCATAAAACAAAATTTTATTAATTGATAACGTGCTATCGATACATGCCCGTTTATAACGTGTCTAGTTAGGAAACTTTGGAAAAGTTAGGAAAGTTTTTATTGTGAGGGTAAAAAAATCAATGTGAGGAGATATGGTGGTGGGATATGAGACGAAAATAAACCGGACGAAAATAAACCAGACGAAATATAACCAGACGAAAATAAACCGTGGACGCAATCCTACCAACTGCTCCATTAGGAGTAGAGTAAGATCAACGAAAATGGATACTAAATTTCTGATGAGAAATGAGAATTCAGGGCAATATCTTCCCAAGACAATAATAATTCCAAGACAATCTTTTTATACCTTCTGTCAACATTGGGACACACATTCCACACAATAAGCATGCAATGATGTTGATACTTGATTAATTGTCATTATATGTCTACAGTAAAGATAACTTTACTCAAAAAACGCCTATCTTAGCCAAATCAACAAATCTCTCTCATTAATGCAATTTTCTTTAGAAAACAAATAATAGATTCTTTCCTATCTTAGCCAAATCAACGGATCTCTTTCATTAATGCAATTTGCTTTAGCAAACAAATAATAGATTTTTTCCTACCTTAGCCAAATCAACGGATCTCTCCCATTAATGCAATTTGCTTTAGCAAACAAATAATAGATTCTTTCCTACCTTAGCCAAATCAATGGATCTCTCCCCGGTTCGCTGGGCGCGTTTCGGTGGGTGGGCGTGGGGGTGGGGGTAATTTGATGGAAATAAACCGGTTGAAAATAAACCGGTTGAAAATAAACGGATCCTGTCTCACTCTTCACTTTCTTTACAATAAACTTCAGAATAGCAATCTTGGCGAGTGATCTCGACGGGGTTCAATCGGCGTGGCGCACCGCTGATTCTTCCAGGAGTGGGTGCTGAGAGGAAGGATCCCAAACCTCCATTGTCAATCGGCCAGAGCTGCATCGTCCTTTGGATCAGAGCGTGGACGGGATCAAGACGGTAGGGTTTGAGGAATTTGTAGGACATGAGGGTTTATGGTTGGCAGCACGAGAACTCACCCATATCTTGGCAGACGGCAGGCCCGAGGTGCGGTCGTGTTCATGCTTCGGGAGCTGCCACATGCTGTCCTCGCCGCCATCAGCGACACCACCGCCATCGCCTGTTGCCGCCACTTCAGCGCCACGAGCGTGGGACCGAGGGACGAAGGGAAGGGAAGGAAGTGAGTTGACGTACCTATGTTTGGTATATATCACACGAGGAATCAAAACTGGATGCACGAGAAAGCATAGAGATGGGAGAGGAGGACAGAGGAAGGGAAGGGCAAGAGGAACCTGAGGATGTGCGATGAAGGAGCGATGCCAAAACATCACAAAGGGGGACCCGTAGCTCGTCACGTAGCGCGGTCGCCTCATTGCCGGCTGCCACCCCGCGCTACCGCCTCCGTGCGCAGGTTCCGTTCGTGGAGCGTGAGGAGCGCATGACCTGCCTTCACCGCGGCCTGGTCCTCCCCACTATCGTGAAGCTCGCCCGCATCGCCGCCCCAATTGCTCAGGATGACGGATGAAGATCCTGCAACAGTGACGTGGGCGAGGGATGCAGCCGACGATGGAGGGATGATTTTCGTGGCTAAACCCTCCCTATCAAAATAACTACTTAAAAAAGGTAAAGATCGATGCATTAGGAAAATTAGGATTTGGAATTGATTGTCATAAAACAAAATTTTATTAATTGATAACGTGCTATCGATACATGCCCGTTTATAATGTGTCTAGTTAGGAAACTTTGGAAAAGTTAGGAAAGTTTTTATTGTGAGGGTAAAAAAATCAATGTGAGGAGATATGGTGGTGGGATATGAGACGAAAATAAACCGGACGAAAATAAACCAGACGAAATATAACCAGACGAAAATAAACCGTGGACGCAATCCTACCAACTGCTCCATTAGGAGTAGAGATTATTTTCAGCACGTTAGCCAAGGCACGGAATTATGGACTACTTAGGACGAAATTACCCTTGTCGAATTCATAGATTAGCGGCAAGTAAATCATTTAGGCTAGGAAAGAAAGAGATACAGGCAATCAGGAGAGAGATAGTTTCCTTTTCTATCTGTACAACGAGAGATACAAGCAATCAGGGGAGAGATACTTTCCTTTTTCTGAAGGGCCAAAATCAGAGTTACGTGGAATTAGAACAAATGCACCTTACATTGTGGAATTTTATCAAAAAACAAATACACCTTATATAAAGGAACGGAGGGAGTACATTGGACTGACTTGTTTGTTACTTGTGTACATGAACATTGCCTTGAGTTAGTAGGCAAGAGCAATGTCAAGAAACCCATATGTCAGTAGGTGAGATTGTTTAGACGATAAACAAACATCAGGCCCTCTAAGCACCAATATTGTTAGTATGTAATAGGGAACTAGATTCAGTATATGAAGTAGTACATGTGATTAGAGTCACACCTAGAAACTATGGGCCTGTTTCCGCTCCCGAGCAGGCGGAGTTTCAGTTAAAAACTGTGGAGCAAGCGAACAGGTACTCCACATATTCTTAAATTCCAGGGAGTTGGTGGATCGCCGAACTGCTCCTATATGTGAACATGAACTTAGAATGGTTCTCACAATGTAGTATCACAAATGAGCACCTCCTGAACCTATACAAAATTCTACAGTCTAATAAACCGCCACGACAAATAACATTAGTTCTTGACTTAGTAAATATAGCTCGCTACTCTGTTTGTTTCCTACCTTGCTATTTTGCCTCTCCTCGGAACAGACACATAAGCATTAACTTACGGAAATGTTAACGCCCACACGTGTGGGCGTTTGCTCATCGCCCACATGCCTCCATCACCACTCATTTTGCCACGTATGAATAGATGACATCAGCAATTTTTTTTTGGTTTTCGGCTTAAAAATGTTGTATCTTCTAAATAAAAAAGCGAACTAAAAATCCGTTTTCACCATTAAATCCGTCTCGACGAGATCTTCAAAACTAGACCCCATGTTTTCACCATGAATTAATTTTTTTGCCAGAAGTTGCCACGATGTTTACACTGCAGTTGCCATAGGGCTTAAACTAAAGTTGCCATGTGGAAAATTTAGTTTGTAGATCATGGCAATTTTAGTATTTTGATGATGGGAACTCCAGTACTTTGATCATGAAAATTATTTTTTGTATGAACCATGGCAATTTTACGTGCATGTATCATGGCAATTTTAGTTTATGGTTCATGGCAAGTCTAGTTTCTTAATTCCCCGTTTTATAAATGTCAAAATTTACTTTTAAATGTAGAAGAAAATAGCTGAAATATATCATGGCAACTTCAGTGTAAACATCATGGCAATTCATATGCAATAGACATGGCAACTTTTAATCCAAAAAAATTCATCAAAACATATCAACATGGGATCTAGTTTCGAAGATCTCATCGCGAGGGATTTAATGGTGAAAACGGATTTTCAATCGGATTTTTCGTTTAAGAGATAAAACATTTTAAAAACTGAAAATCCAAAAAGATTCCTGCATGCATGCATGCGATGACGTGTCAATCTGTTTACATTAAAGACGTATGGTGCGTCTCCCTTCCTGCCACACGTGTGGCAGTTAGCGCGACCCTTAACTTAATCCAGGGAGCCAACCTATGAAAAGTTGTGGCGGTGCCAGGTGGGAGGAAAATAAAATCATTCTTTGTTGCAGCTTAACACTGGAGTGTTCTCAATCAAATCAACAGTACGTACAATACAATCTAAGGAGCAGAAATAACTTTCTCTTCTAAAGATTAGTGTCAAACGATTTTGAAAAACATTTCCGTTGGCCTTTTCTGCGCCTAGAACACAAGCAACTCCATTTGTAGCAGTGTACTGCACTCCCAAACTATCAAATGTGATGTGATAAAGAAGCAAATATATCCTCCAGTAAGAATTGCATAAATATATTATTTGGGGGAATCAACTCAGCAATCAACATGATGCATCTTATCAAAGGAAAAAAAGGACGCTAATTCGAGATACATTTAAGAACACATGTGCTCCTAAAGTCTATAGAAATATTATTACCTTTAAGAAGAACACCAATCATTGTTGCTTGGTAAATAATCATCTGCCATCCTTAGAAAAATATACATATCATAGCCACTTGAATGAGCTAAAGCTAAAACCAATGAACATATTAATATATAGGCACATCATAGACCACCAAGCACATTAATCAATCTTGATCCCAGTCCTCTGTAAACAATACAGATTTGCTAAATTGAGCAGAGCAGCCGGCCTTAATAATTTATAATAAGAGAATGGTAGAAGGGAAGCACCTGCGACAGAACCGTGAGGAAAATGGCACTAAAGTGGACAAAAAATGTGGGAAGTGGACAACAAATGTTGGAACCTACTATTTATATTCCAGCTCTAGTCTAGGATGAATTATTGAGGTAAACTATTGTTCGTTTACAGTCAGCGCAATATAATTAGTAACATGCTAAACCTGAGAGAAGACATTACAAAGAAATTTACAAATAAAACTAATGTGAGACATTCTTTTCAGCTCTCTTCATATTGATAAGAAGACCAGGGCATGAAATTGCAATAAAAAACTGTTGTTTTGACATTCTTTTTCAGCTTTCAAATTTTGAGGTCTCAATAGGTTGCAGCTAAATTGGTAGCAAAAGACAGCGGCAACACCTGTAGTACTAAAAGAAATTCAGCTATGTTTAGGGTAGTAACTGCCACGGTCATGAAAATAGAAGGACTTGTAATTAAAACCCGACTATGTATACACAATCACACAGAATCTAGCAGGACCATCTAGCCAAACCATCTTTGACGTAGCCCACGTCCCTCCTGCGGGCCG
The DNA here is from genome assembly GCF_018294505.1 of Triticum aestivum. Lineage (NCBI taxonomy): Eukaryota > Viridiplantae > Streptophyta > Magnoliopsida > Poales > Poaceae > Triticum > Triticum aestivum. The sequence goes on from NC_057795.1 coordinate 621,669,759, forward strand.
AATAATGCACCATCAGCCTATCAACCTTTTGCTGAAAAAGATTGTTACTAATCTTGCTTCAATTGTTGCAGAGGAAATGATTAGGCGCAACTCTGGCTGACAACGTTGAATCTGGTCGATTTATGTAAAGAAACATGCAAAGTGGGAAACAAAACATTATTCACAGATGACTTGAAGAGAATCCGGACTTGCGAATTCAAAATTGCGAACCTTTTTCAGGAATCCCCACAATATGTCGGTTGAAATGGATCTTTCAAGAGCTTCATCTATCATAATAACACTAATTAAACAGAAAAACATGGATTGGTATGTGAATATCGTAAAACCAGTATGGAACCGTCCAACTGAAAAAGGTGTTATTATGCCACTACGATTATCACCACAAATGTGTAATCACAATAACAACATAAATTTGATCAGACATGGCATGTCATTATTGGGGAACATAGCATGCAATTTCAAAAAAATTCCTACGATCACGCAAGATCTATCTAGGAGATGCATATATAGCAATGAGAGGGGGAGAGTGTGTCCACATACCCTCGTAGATCGAAAGCGGAAGCGTTAGGTTAACGCGGTTGATGTAGTCGAACGTCTTCGTGATCCAACCGATCAAGTACCGAACGTACGGCACCTCCGAGTTCAGCACACGTTCAACTCGATGACGTCCCTCGAACTCTTGATCAAGCAGAGGGTCAAGGGAGAGTTTTGTCAGCATGACGGCGTGGTGACGGTGATGGTGATGTGATCCGTGCAGGGCTTCGCCTAAGCACTACGTGAATATGACCGGAGGAGTAAACCGTGGAGAGAGATGCCGCACACGGCTTGGAACAATTGGTGTGTCTCTAAGGGGTGCCCTGCCCACGTATATAAAGGAGGGACAGGAGGAGGCCGGCCACCAGGGGCGCGCCAAGGAGAGGGGAGTCCTACTAGGACTCTAGTCCTAGTAAGATTCTCCCCCCTTTTTTCCTTCTCATGGAGGGGTATAGAGGGAAGGGAGAGGGAAGAGGAGAAGGGAAGGGGGGCGTGCCCCCTCCCCTAGTCTAATTCAGACTCCCTATGGGAGGGGGCGCGGCCACCCCTTGTGGGCTGCCTCCCCTCTCCCCTATGACCCATGTAGGCCCATTACTTTCCCCGGGGGGTTCTGGTAACCCCTCGGTACTCCGATAAATATCCGAAACATCCCGAAACCATTCCGGTGTCCAAATACTATCGTCCAATATATCAATCTTTACCTCTCGACCATTTCGAGACTCCACGTAATGTCCGTGATCTCATCGGGACTCTGAACAATGTTCGGTCACAAAAACACATAACTCATAATACAAATCATCATCGAATGTTAAGCGTGCGGATCCTACGGGTTTGAGAACTATGCAGACATGACCGAGACGCATCTCCGATCAATAACCAACAACGGAACATGGATGCTCATATTGGTTCCTACATATTCTACGAAGATCTTTATTGGTCAAACCGCAATAACAACATATGTCATTCCATTTGTCATCATTATGTTACTTGCCCGAGATTCAATCGTCGGTATCCTCATACCTATTTCAATCTCATTACCGGCAAGTATCTTTACTCGTTTTGTAATGCATCATCCTGTAACTAACTCATTAGTCACATTTCTTGCAAGGCTTATCATGATGTGCATTACCGAGAGGGCCCAGAGATACCTCTCTGATACTCGGAGTGACAAATCCTAATCTCGATCTATGCCAACCAAATAAACACCTTCGGAGACACCTATAGAGCATCTTTATAATCACCCAGTTATGTTGTGACGTTTGATAGCACACAAGGTGTTCCTCTGGTTTTTGGGAGTTGCATAATCTCATAGTCAGAGGAATATGTATAAGTCATGAAGAAAGCAATAGCAATAAAACTTAACGATCATTATGCTAAGCTAACAGATGGGTTTTGTCCATCACACCATTCTCCTAATGATTTAATCCCATTCATCAAATGACAACACATGTCTATGGTCAGGAAACTTAACCATCTTTGATTAATGAGCTAGTCTAGTAGAGGCATACTAGGGACACTTTGTTTTGTCTATGTATTCACACATGTATCAAGTTTCCGGTTAATACAATTCTAGCATGAAAAATAAAAATTTATCATGATATAAGGAAATATAAAATAACAACTTTATTATTGCCTCTAGGGCATATTTCCTTCAGTCTCCCACTTGCACTAGAGTCAATAATCTAGTTCACATCGCCATGTGATTCAACACTAATAGTTCACATCACCATGTGATTAACACCCATAGTTCACATCTCCATGTGACCAATACCCAAAGGGTTTACTAGAGTCAAAAATCTAGTTCACATCGCCATGTGATTAACACCCAAAGAGTACCAAGGTGCGATCATGTTTTGCTTGTGAGAGAAGTTTAGTCAACGGGTCTACCACATTCAGATCAGTATGTATTTTGCAAATTTCTATGTCTACAATGCTCTGCATGGAGCTAGTCTAGCTAATTGCTCCCACTTTCAATATGTATCCAGATTGAGACTCAGAGTCATCCAGATCGGTGTTAAAGCTTGCATTGACGTAACTCTTTACGTTGAACTCTTTATCACCTCCATAACCGATAAATATTTCCTTAGTCCTCTAAGGATAATTTTGACCGTTGTCCAGCGATCTACTCCTGGATCACTATTGTACCCCTTTGTGAAACTCATGGCAAGGTACAAAATAGGTCTGGTATAAAGCATGGCATACTTTATAGAACCTATGGCTGAGGCATAGGGAATGACTTTCATTCTCTCTCTATCTTCTGTCGTGGTCGGGTTTTGAGTCTTACTCAACTTCATACCTTACAACTTAGGTAAGAACTCCTTCTTTGACTAATCCAGTTTGAACTCCTTCAAAATCTTATCAAGGTATGTACTCATCGAAAGTCTTATCAAGCGTCTTGATCTATCTTTATAGATCTTGATGCCCAATATGTAAGTAGCTTCACCGAGGTATTTCTTTGAAAAACTCCTTTCAAACACTCCTTTATGCTTTCCAGAAAATTCTACATCATTTCCGATCAACAATATGTCATTCACATACTTTATCAGAAAGGCTGTAGTGCTCCCTCTCACTTTCTTGTAAATACAGGCTTCACCGCAAGTCTGTATAAAACTATATGCTTTGATCAACTCATCAAAGCATATATTCCAACTCCGAGATGCTTTCATCAGTCCATAGATGGATTACTGGAGCTTGCACACTTTGTTAGCACCTTTAGGATTGAGAAAACCTTCTGGTTGCATCATATACAACTCTTATTTAATAAATCCATTAAGGAATACAGTTTTGACATCCATTTTCCCGTTCCGTAATGCGTCATCCCGCAATTAAATCATTAGTCACATTGCTTGCAAGGCTTATCATGATGTGCATTACAAAGAGCGCCCAGAGATACCTCTTCGATACTCGGAGTGACAAATCCTAATCTCGATCTATGCCAACCCAACAAACACCTTCGGAGACACCTGTAGAGCATCTTTTTAATCGCCCAGTTATGTTGTGACATTTGATAGCACACAAGGTGTTCCTCCGGTATTCGGGAGTTGCATAATCTCATAGTCAGAGGAATATGTATAAGTCATGAAGAAAGCAATAGCAATAAAACTTAAAGATCATTATGCTAAACTAACGGATGGGTCTTGTCCATCACATCATTCTCCTAATGATGTGATCCCGTTCATCAAATGACAACACATTTCTATGGTCAGGAAACTTAACCATCTTTGATTAACGAGCTAGTCTAGTAGAGGCATACTAGGGACACTTTGTTTTGTCTATGTATTCACACATGTATCAAGTTTTCGGTTAATACAATTCTAGCATGAATAATAAAAATTTATCATGATATAAGGAAATATAAAATAACCACTTTATTATTGCCTCTAGTCATAATTTGGACTGCCACCTTAAGTTTGTACTAATACTGAGGATCATAACATGGTACCTATATTTGCTTAGAAGAGGACCTTACATCTTTTCTCTAATAAGTACACCATCTATGAGAAATTTGATCATGGCCATGCCCTATCAAACCGTCTATGGCATAAGTAGAGTATATTGGTCATGAAACCCATGAAACTAAATTTTTTGCTGTAGAACTAAGATAAAGAAAATCAATACAAGGAGGGAAACTTAGATCATACCGGGTATATTTCATCCTCAAATATTATTCTATCTCCTACTTCTTCTCCAAGTTCCACACCTACTTGGTCAGCTACTCTTGATGCAATCATTGAAAGGATCGATATAGTTGACTGAGGGGGGGGGGGGTGTGTGAATAGGCAACTAACAATTTTAGCTTTTCTTTACCAAATTAAACTTTGCATCAAAGTAGGTTGTCTAGATATGCAACTAGGTGAGCAACCTATATGATGCAACAACAACAAGCACACAAGCAAGCAAGGGATATAACACAAATAAGCTTGCACAAGTAAAGGCACGAGATAACCAAGAGTGGAGCCGGTGAAGACGAGGATGTGTTACTGAAGTTCCTTCCTTTGAGGGGAAGTATGTCTCCATTGGAGCGGTGTGGGGGCACAATGCTCCCCAAGAAGCCACTAGGGCCACCGTATTCTCCTTAGGCCCTCACACAATGTGAGATGTCGTGATTCCACTATTGGTGCCCTTGGAAGCGGAGACCGGTCCTTTACAAACCATGTTGGGGCAATCTCCACAACTTAATTGGAGGCTCCCAACAACACCACGAAGCTTCACCACAATGGAATATGGCCCCGCGGTGACCACAACCGTCTAGAGTGCTCAAACACTCAAGAGTAACAAGATCCGCAAAGGATTAGTGGGGGGAATCAAATTTCTCTTTGTGGAAGTGTAGATCGGGGCCTTCTCAACCAATCCCTAAAGAATCAACAAGTTTGATTGGCTAGGGAGAGAGCTCGGGCGAAAATGGAGCTTGGAGCAACAATGGAGCTTGGGGATGGAAGAGGTAGTCGCTCGGAGAAGAAGACACCCCTTATATAGTGGAAGAACAAATCCAACCATTAGCCACCAACTCAGCCTACGAAGTACGGTACTACCACACCGGGGACACGGTACTACTTCAAGGGCACACGGTACTACCGCAAGGCACCGCGGTACTACCGCCCGTGCAGCAAAAACCAAAGCAGCCCTGCTGCGATGAAGAATAGGGCGGTAGAACCGCTGACGCAGTACTACCACCCCCCCTTGCGGTACTACCACAAGGCGGGGATAGTCTAGATTTTGGGAAGGCACAGACATATAAAAATACATCCGTGGCAACTTCCACTGAGTTGGGATCTATCCAAAAATCTGACACGGTAGTACCGCAAGCCTGGAGCGGTACTACCACGAGGGGCGATGATGTAAAAAAATACATCCGCCCCTACTGCCGCTCATGCTGCTGAGCCTGGCCAGAGCGCACGGTACTACCGCGTAGGGCACGGATGTAAAAAATTACATCTGCCCCTACTAACGCACTAGCAGAAGCGCCTGGCCTGAGGCCACAGTACTTCCGCTCGCAATGTGCGGTACTACCGTGGGCACTTGCGGTACTACCGCTCCCAAGAGCAGTACTACCGCAAGCCCCAGTCCAGCAACACTAGGAGTCCTTCATTTTTCATAGACAAGGAGAGACGGAGGATGCTCCAAAGAGTCAAAGGAAAGGTGGTGCAAAAGGAGTAGACGTGTACGTGATGATTCCACCCAAACCTTTCCAAAGTGGACCCCCTCTTAATAGTGCGGCTTTCCTATGACTCAAATCCACCATAAAGAAACATAGATAAAAGTCGTCTTCAATAGTCTTCGAGGGGCACCAAATCGTCTTGTGCCTAGTCATGATATGTCTGAAATACTCCATGCACACGATTAGTCCGCAAAGGCATTGCCATCAATCACCAAAACAACTAAGGGATAAATATGCCCTTATAATCGTCTATTCAAATTATTGAGATGGGTTGGAAAGAGAAATGATCATAAAAAGATAGGGATCTAAAAATGCAGTCTAGGAACAGAGAAGGAAAATAATGGAACGTAAGAAAGTTAGTAGCCATCCTCTAAGCAGTACAGATATGGTTCTGTCAACTGACTTCTCTAGAATAGCATGCCAGAAATCACCATCGGACCACATGAATAGGTTTTCAGAAGAATGGATTTTGATGTTGGATTGTCACAAGTAGTTAGACTTATTGCTTGTGCTGGCGGCGAGTGAACCGAAGTGGATGTCCAGGTAGATCTAGAGTGAATAAGTTCTTTCCCCCCAGCAAATTGTCCTATTAAGATGTAGTGAAATAACATCATGAGGATCCTACTCCTACTCTTAGCATCTATAGAAATTTATCATTTCAGAATAAGGGCAGCAAAGAGATTAATCAACCAGGGAAGGCTTAACATTTCAACCAATCATTTATCCCACAAAATATAGCAGCCAAAATGCAGTAATCGGATATGCAGACAAGTATCATTAAGTTCAGTAACAATCTCTAGCAAAGCACACATGTACATCACAACTACATAGCTGAATTATGCTACTTCACCCTACTAATGCATGCAGCTGACATGCAAATGGGTGTACCTGTTAAGTTTAATTCATGCCCTGTTCTAGAAGTTAAGCATGGTGATTTGGCCTATCACAACATTTGCTTCAAAACATTGTTGACCAAGGAGTTGGTGCTGCATCAAATCATCAACTTGCTTGTACAAACTGCTAGTACAAAATTAATAAAAGGCCAAGGAACAGAAAATTATCTTTGTAAATGAACAATAAAATAAATATGAGAGCTTAGGAAAGGAAGGAAGGGGAATGAGTGAGTACCTCGTGCGGTGGCGGTGGTGGTGGGACGCGTGTCTCTGTTTTCAAAATTATGAAATTTCCTTTCTGCAAGGCTAAGCTGGAGGCTCCTCCAAGGCTGACAATTCAGTGGATATAATGTTTAGGGTCAGACAAATGGGTGCAAGTGGAACCCAGAAAATGTTCGAGTCCAGCATCACATCTTGCTTATCCTCAGGGCTAGAATAATCTCATTTAAACACCTCCCAGACCCTAATGAACAGATAAAAGACACTACCACCAGAAAATGACATTTCTCTCGTGATATAAGCTATATAGATACTAAAAATCCAACACCTTTGTCCACCACACAAGAAAATAAGTCAACATCGGCACATTACGGTTACCAGGCGGCCATCCTTCCTCGATTGGAAGTTTCAAAGCGAACATTTTTTGGACTTAAAAGTTTACAACAAAATACACAGGGAAGCGAAACAACTGCGCTCACACGTTCATCTTGTTGTCATATGCTTCATTTACATCTTCAACTTTGGGAATAACCTTCACATTCCCCATCTGCACATCTGAAACTGAATCACTGCAGGTGCCAGTAGGCGCGGCTGGTAAGGGAACAGTCGGCTTTTCAGATGGCACTCCTTGATCTGGGTTGCGAACCACGGTCACCTTCTTACTGTTCACATACATCCTCTTGTGTGCCTTTTGGGCTTTCTGCTTAGCTGGGCTAGCATTCTGAGCATCTACATACGCCACTTCTCTACTAGCTTGCAAAATCTGGAGCCTAAAATCAGTTCCTGGTCGATGGCATACCTTCCTTAGAGGAACAATCTCCTGTCACATGAAAAGAAAGATAAAAACTAATTATTCGTGTGAAACATCATAAAAGAAACTAAACTCACCACTCTGCTTTCCGTTTTATTTGACTACATAGTAAGATAATTAGCCTAGAATAAAAAACCATAGTAGCATACTATTCATCCCCAGATTTGTTTGTTTGGTTGCCAAAGAAATTGCATATTGGAAATGAAATCACAAGGAAATTCCAAAATAGGTTTTGTTGCCTACAAAAACTGGGATGGGTTTTAATGGGACGACTAAGGACCATGGCTAGCTTGATGGGGCTGGACAGCAACAATGCGCTACATGACCCCCTCCACTTGTGATGAACTTTGAGGACAACTTCAACCAACAAATAAGCAGCGAAATAACACAAACAACATGCACAAGAAACACAGGATTTTACGTGAAAAAACCTCCTCAACTTGAGGAGTAAAAAACCACGGCTGTGGACCAATCGGTCGACACAACTTCACTATGAGAATGATGAGTACAAAGTCTTCTCTAGAACCTCCAGAGAGATTTACAACACACGCTCCAAGTTGCCAACCGACAACAGAACCAACAGCCACAAGAGGCAAGATTTCAGCAAAGCAAAGTCTACACAACTTCTGTACCCTTCAGTGTTTTGCAATCTGCTCTTAAACCGCTAAACCAAACAGCACCAAATTTGGTAGACAAGTAGACACATGAGTTCTTGAGATCCCCTTAAAATTTCAGCTCAACCGGACAAAGTTTACCTACCCAAACTGTTCTTCTCCCAAAACTACTTTATTCTGAAACTGCAGCAGTCAGAGCTAACAAAACCACTCTCAAATTGGATGCTCCACTGACCCAATTCTCAAACCAGCTAACCACATTGAAGTACTCAAAGTAAGGAACGAGCTCACCAAGTTTGGGGTCGATCCAAGCACATTTGAGCCTACAATCATCAGTGTGAACACTGTCTAGTCAGATGCAGCAAATCTAGACAGAACCTCTGCTTTTTCTTCTTCCTCTCTTTCAGGTTGTATTTTCTCTTGTGTGCTCTCTCACTCTCATGAATGGCAGCCACCACCAGCAAGGGTGGAGTGGCTAGGGTTTTCTCCTTGCTTCACTTCCCTTTGAAGCACTCTCAACTATTGGATGCAGCGAAGATCAATGGCTGACATGTGTTGGACTTATGGGCTGATGTTGGGCTGCCAACACCGTCCATGTGGAGGGACTTAGCCCAACAAACTCCCCCTCCCAAAATCATGGAGGGTCTCACTACCTTTCGGCAGCCATGCCAGTGAGCCGGCAGCATACTTCGAGCTTCTTCCTTGTCACCAGTTTAGTCAACATATCAGCCCCATTGTCATCGGTGTGAACCTTCTCAAGTTGCATTTGCTTGGAATACAACACATCTCGAATCCAATGATAACGGACTTCTATATGCTTAGACCTTGAATGAAAGCTTGCATTCTTACTCAAGTGGATAGCACTTTGGTTGTCACAAAACAACACATACTTGCCTTGCTTAAAACCAAGCTCGCAAGCCAACCGTTTCAGCCACAATAGCTCTTTGCTCGCCTCTGTTACTGCAATGAATTTAGCTTCAGTTGTATTCAGTGTCACCACACTTTTGCAGCCTGCTTTGCCATGACACCGCTCCCCATACATAGGTAACCAAGTAACCTGAAGTAGACTTCCTTCTGTCAACATCTCCAGCCATGTGCCTTGCAGTACATAGTCAAAAAACACATCTCCAGCCATGTCAGAATCTGAAAAAGCAATCAGCTTGGCCTCACCATCACCGAAGCAAAGTTTCAGATTTGTGCTGCCCCGAAGATATCTCAAAATCCACTTCACGGCTTCCCAATGAGGTCTTCCTAGATTGGACATAAATCTGCTCACAGTACTAACCGCATGAGCAATGTCAGGCGTTGTACACACCATAGCATACATCAAACTCCCAACCGCTGAAGCATGAGGAACATGGGCATTTCCTTTTTCTGCTCATCAGTGGTAGGAAATTGCTTTCTGCTCAACTTGAAATGGGATACTAGTGGAAAACTCACAACTTTAGCATTTTCCATCCTGAACTTCTGAAGTACCTTCTCAATATACTTCTCTTGAGACAAATATAACTTGTTGCAATTTCTGTCTTGCTCAATTCTCATTCCAAGAATGTTCTTTGCTGGACCTAAGTCTTTCATAGAAAAATATTTTCTCAGCTCCTTCTTCAACTTAGCAATCCTGGAGACATTCTTGCCAACAATCAGGATATCATCAACATAGAGCAATAATATGATGAAATCATCACCTGAGAACCTCTGAATAAACACACAATGGTCTAAGCTACACTTCTTGTAGCCTTGCTCCCCCATGACAGTTTCAAACTTCATGTACCATTGTCTTGGTGCTTGTTTCAGGCCATAGAGACTTCTCTTCAGCTTGAACACATAGTCTTCTTTGCCTTTCACAAGAAACCCCTCATGTTGCTCCATGTATATTTCTTCCTCCAACTCACCATGAAGGAATGCAGTCTTCACATCCATTTGCTCAACCTCCAAGTTGAGACTTGCTGCCATGCCAAGGATTACTCTTATGGATGTCATCTTCACAACCGGAGAAAAGATCTCATCATAGTCAATGCCTTTTCTCTGTCCAAATCCTTTTACAACTAGCCTGGCCTTGTACCTTGGATGTGATGTGTGCTCTTCTTGCTTGATTCTGTAGACCCACTTGTTCTTGAAAATTTTCTTGCCCTTGGGCAACTTCACCAACTCATAAGTATGATTCTTATGCAAGGAATCCATCTCCTCTTGCATATCATTTTTCCATTCCTTCTTGTGCTCATCTTTCATTGCATCTCCAAAGCATTCAGGTTCTGAGCGGTCAGATAATAACACCGGGTATTGATCTGAGGGATACCTGCTGGAAGGAATTCGACCCCTGTTGGATCTTCTGAGTGGAGTAGCTGGTGGACTTTTTGGTGCTGGTGCTTCCTGCTGATCCGGATCATCAACTTTAGCATCATACTCTTGCTGCTGCTGTTGGGGAGCATCTTCTTCACCTGCACCACCATGTACATCATATTGTACATCTTCTGCATCTGCTTCAACTTGCACAGGAGCTGGAGTTGCAGGAACTGGGTCAGAATCAATCATGTCTTGCTGCTGCTGAGGAGGAACCTGCCCCTTTGTCTTCACAATATCCTTAATTGTTTGGTCTTCAACAAACACAACATCACGGCTTCTCACAACTTTCCTTGCTATAGGGTCAAACAACTTGTAGCCAAACTCATCACCACCATAGCCAAGAAAGATACATTGTCGTGTCTTCGAATCAAGATTTTACCTTTCATCTTGAGGAATATGAACAAAGGCCTTGCACTCAAAAACCTTCAGGTGGTCATATGAGACGTCCTTGTCACACTAGACCCTGTTAGGAACATCTCCCTGCAAAGGATAACATGGTGAGAGATTAATAAGATAAACTGCAGTCATCAAAGCCTCACCCCAAAAGTGTTTACGTAGCTTTGCACTTGACAACAAGCATCTAACTCTCTCCACAATTATCCTGTTCATCCTCTCAGCAAGACCATTCAGCTGTGGTGTATTCGAGGGAGTAAATTGATGCCTAATACCTTGCTACTTGCAATATGCGTCAAATGGCACAATATACTCTCATCCATTATTAGTGCCAATGCACTTGATCTTCTTCTCAGTTTCTCTCTCAACCGAGGCTTGGAATTGCTTGAATACACCTAGTACTTGATCTTTGGTCCTCAAAGTGAAGGCCCAAACTTTCCTGGAAAAGTCATCAATAAAAGTCACAAAGTACTTAGCACCACGAAGAGATCTTATCGACATTTTGCAAACATCGAAATGTATCAAGTGCAGCTTCTCGGGCTTCTTGTGAGGAGGTAGAGTCTTGAAGGAAACTCAGTGTTGCTTCCCTGCTAGACAATCTGAACATTTGTTGACGTGAACTCCTTTCACACCCTTCAACAGTTTTTTCTTCACTAGCACCGTCATCCCCTTCTCACTCATGTGCCCAAGTCTCTTGTGCCATAGACCACAATGGTCATCCTTCTCTAGTGCATTGACAGAAGCACTAAAGAGCTTAGCATGAACATGATACAACACTGAGACCATTTTACCTCTTGCAACAACCATGTTTCCTTTGGTGAGCTTGTACTGCCTTTTTCCAAAACTGCTCAAGTAATCATCTCCATCAAGCAAACCAACCGAAATAATATTGAGACGAAGTGCCTCCACATGCCTCACAAATTTGAGGACTAACCTTGTACCATTTGCGGTCTCCAAATGCACATCTCCTTTTCCAATGCTGGCTGCTCTATCATTGTTCCCCATCTTCACAACACCAAAATCACCTGATATATAGTTAGTGAAGATCTCTCTACGAGATGTAGCATGAATGGTAGCACCACTGTCCGGTTTCCAAATCATCTCGTCACCATCCACGAGGTTGACAGTTTCATTAGAAACAACATTGATCTTCTCCTCAGTAGTGGAACCAAATCTGCCCTCATTTTCTTCATGCATAACAAGCATGATGTCCTCTTCTACTGTAATAACTCGGTTGCCCTCTATGTCACTATCACTATCAACTTGCTTCTGATCTTGCTTCTTCCTTTTCTTTTTGTCTTTCTTCCACTTGTCACATTGCCACTTAATGTGGCCCTTCTGATGGCAGTGATGGCACTCATAATCAGCATACTTTCTTTTTGATTTGCTCCTACCTCTTTCTGCCCCTTTACTTGGACCTCTTATCTTACTTCTCCCCCTGGACTGAGTGACCAACACCTCTGAATGTGAGGAAGAACTAGCTTCAGTCACCTTTCTGGACTCTTCATTTAGTACCCTGGTTTTCACAAGATTCCAACTGACAACTCCATTAGGTGTTGAATTGCAAACCATGACCTTAAAAGGTCTCCCAGCAGTCCGGTAATGAGCCTAGTAGCAGCAAAGCTCTTACTTCATCTTCAAATGTTATTCCCATGGAAGAAAGCTGATTTATAATGCCTTGGAATGTATTCACATGATCTGCAATTAGAATGCCCTCTTTGTACCTCAAGCACATCAATTGTTTGATCAAGAACATCTTGTTTGTACCTTCTTTCCGGGCAAACAACTCTTCCAATTTCTGCCATAAGGTGCGTGCATATGTCTCTTCAATGATACGTTCAAAACATTATCATCGAACCATTGCCGAATAAACCCATGAGCTTGGCGATGAAGTACCTTCCACTGACCTTCGTCAATGCCCTCCAATATCTCAGTGGAGGACACTGGCTTCCAGTATTCTTTCACATACAACAAGTCCTCCATCTTCCCCTTCCATGCTTCATAATTTGTACCATTCAAAGATATCATCCTGCTGGTATTCACTTCCATCTTTCACCGCAAGAAACTCAGCAATTTGCACAAGCAAACCAAGGCTCTGATACCTATCGGAGTAAATGATCATGGGTAGCCTAGCCGGCTCCCTTTGGCCCCTTGAAAAAATAACAGGCCGATTGAGCCCTGAAGCACCTAAGACGCGGGGCCGCCTTCCTCTGGCTGTCTACCTCACAAGCCGACTAACGGAAGGCAGCCCAGCCCTAAACTCTCTTGGAGGAAGCCATGATAGGGCCGACTCCAACAAGCCAGCCATGAAGGGACCGACTCCAAGAAGCCGGCCCAAGAAGATCGACTCCGAAGGGCCGGCCCCTGGCAAGCGGCCAGGGCCGTGCCCTAAAAGTCTGCCCCCAATAACGATGATGGGACGGGGCATGGCAACAGTGGAGCCTGCCACCCCCGAATCCCGGAGCACGCATGGCTACAGTACGCCGTACGGGGCAGCCATCGCCCGTCCGGCGTGGCACTGTTTCCATGCTAATCATGACGCCCTCCACGACGGGCCGTCAGTATGGCCTGCAGGTGGCGGGCCCCTTTGGTCAGAGAGATGCATGAAGGCAGCCCGGCCTCCCCCAGCCAGCCTGGGGCATGGCCGGCTTCCTATGGCCATCTTGCTTCCCTCCTCGAGGCGCGCACACCATTAAGAAGACAAGACGATGTAAGGCTACAGTGAGAGCCCACAAGACGGCGGCACTGTAGCCATGCTTACCTCGACAAAGCCCTCATCATCAGAGGCAAGGCAACAGTAACAACCCCCAACAAGACCTCCAAGTGGTGGGGCCGGCCTGTCGTCTAATGAGCCGGCGGCCGGCGGGACCCACCAGTCGGCGGGCCCCAGCAGCCGGCGGAGAAGCCGGCGGCCATAGACACTGACGGCTAGGGTCCGTGCCCAGTCGGATTACCATTGTTCCCCCGGGGGGTAGGCCTATATAAACCCCCCCGGGCACCCATGCAAAGGGTTGATCTCATAGAGTTTTAGACACTACCATTGGGAGAAAAGAGAGCTAGCCTTGCCCTTCTTCCTCCTCCCACCGAACAGCTCAAGGAGCCCCTTGTAGCTTCTTGTTGATCTAGTGATCATGCGGAGACCCCGCAGAGCAGGAGTAGGGGTATTATCTCCACGGAGAGCCCCCAACCTGGGTATGATCTGCCGGCGTGCATGTCTTCGCCTCATCACGTTTCCAGGCATCGGCGACGTCTTACTGGCTCCCACAATGATAAGCCATCCGTTGGCATATGTCGCACCTACCACCTGACATTTGGCGCCCACCGTGGGGCTAGGTGCACCATCGTCCGGAGACCTACTCTGGACGGGAACCCTTTTCCTCCCCCGCGAGCGTAGCCAGCCCGGCACGCCCGATGGCGCTTGCCCCGATGCACTGCAAAGCATCGACGATGCCTGCGCAGCGAGCTACCTCGCCGATCTTCTTGGCGAGGCTCACATCTCCGACGAGCCCGATCCAACGCGGGCACTGGCTGCCCCGAGAGCCGCCTTGTCAGCCTCCTCGACCAACTCCACGTCTCCAGCGAGCCTACCGCAGACTCGGAGTCGGTTGGCTCCACCGACCCGATGCTTGTCGACTTCGACACGGCGTCACTTGACGCCTTCCCCACCAACGTGATCATCTTCGACGACCCTCTCCCTCGAGTCGATAGCGGCGGCAGCACCGTCACCGAGGTGCTAGTCATCAGCCACGGCATCACCTCTAGCGAAAACACCCACGATGCCCTGCAGGCGATGCTGCACGATCTGTCCGCCCCCATCCTGGCGGATGCTGACGCCAAGACGCTGGAGGCACGCCACCTTGCTCTCCTCACGGAGGGCCAGAGGATAGCCTCCATGAGACGCCTCACTGGAGCTCACCAGCGCGAAGTTGACCGCGCCGCCTTCGGCACGCCGCCTCCTGAAGGGCCAAGCCGAGCCGGCATCGTCAAGAAACACGGCGCGGCCATCGCCAGCATGCTGGGAGCAGACCGCCCAGTCTACACCACGCCTCTCGAGAACCTACGCGCCGGTTAGTCGATCGTAGACGAGCTGAATGGACTGGGGGCCGACGAGCACCCCTACATGACCCGACGCATCCAGCAGTTGATCGACGCGCCCGCGGAGCGGCTCGAAGCCGGCGTCTGCACTAGAAGCCCCCCTCGCCGAGAGCATGGTGTGACGTCACAGACGTCGACTGCAGGCGGCGCCCGTGCAAGACAAGAGAAGGAGCCGACTGCTAGCCATAGCCGGACTTGAGTCACCATCGAGCACGACGCAGAAGGCCGCCCTCGAGGTGTGCAACAACGAGGCGACCAGCCTCCTCCTCCGCCTCGTGGGGAGAGATATCCCACCCCGCCGCCTGTCACACATCCGACTCTCAGTGGCCGACTAGGTCGCCGCGAAGGAGTCGGCGAAAATGATGCCCGCCACCGGATCGACCGCCTAGCATGATCCCTGGCTTTAAAAGAAGAGGATGATGTCGGCCCGCCTTGCTTCGGCCCCTGCATCCACGACGAGCCCTTCCCCAAAGGGTTCTCGCTCCCAAGAGACACACCCAAGTACAACGGCTCCGTGAAGCCGGGAGATTGGTTGGTCGACTACTCCACCGCAGTCCGCATAGCGAACGGCAATAGGCGTATTGCTGTGAAATATGTCCCTCTGAGTCTCCAAGGCACATCACGCACCTGGCTCAATAGCCTCAAGCCCTACAGCATCAATAGTTGGCTGGACTTCATAGAAGCTTTCATACGCAACTTCATCAGCACCTACAAATGGGCTCCCAAGCCCCGACAGCTCTCCTTGTGCGTACAAGGGCCCAATGAATCAACCCGCGACTACCTCACGCGTTGGGCCGAGCTCCGCAACTCCTGCGAGGGTGTGCACGAGGTTCAAGCCATAGAGTACTTCACCGCCGGGTGCAAAGAGGGCACCCTCCTCAAGCACCGACTCCTCTACGACGAGCCGACTACCCTTGATGAGCTGCTGATCATAGCGGACAAGTACCCCATGGCCGACTCCTTGATGAAGACTGAGCTCCGAGTAGATGCCTCCAGAAAGGTGCTAGCTCCGGCTCCCAAGACGCCGGCTGGAGAATCCAGCCGACGCCCGTACCAGAACGACCACAAGTGCAAGGCCCCTGTGCCGTCTTCGACCAGCCGGCAGGTGGCCACAGTCGAAGACAAACAACCTGAAGGGCGGCCGACACCCAAGAAGCAGAAGGGCGGCAGGCCGGCTTGGCAGCTGGCTTTCTCCTATGAGCAAACCCTTGATGCCCCCTGCAAGTTCCACAGCGGCGCGAAGCCGTCCAACCACACAACTCGGAAATGCCATTGGCTCACACGAATCTCCAAGGGCGAAGGGCTGTTGTCGCCTCCGCCTGCAGGCCAGCCGCCTCTGGCTCCTCAGCAGCCGGCCGCTCGGCCAGCGGTCGGAGCTATTCAAGACGAGTTTCCCGATGAACATGCCACCTACGTCATCTTTACAAGCCAGACTGAAGATCGATGCAGCCGGCACCGACAGCAGCAAGAAGTCAACGCGGTCGCCTCCCACAACCCTGAGTTTATGCACTGGTCGGAGAAGCCCATCAGCTGGAGCCAGGCTGACCACCCAGAGGTGATGCCGTCTCCTGGTTCCTATGCGTTGGTTTTGGATGCCACCCTCGCAACAGAAAGGCGAGACGCCCGTTTTTCCCGCGTACTGATAGATGGCGGGAGCAGCATCAACATACTGTATCGTGATACCATGGAGAAGCTCAACATCAAGCCGAAGCAGCTCATGCCAAGCCGGACTGTGTTCCATGGCATCGTACCCGGCCTATCCTGCTCACCAATCGACAAGATCAAGATAGATGTCCTCTTTGGGGGCAAGGATCATTTCCGTCGAGAAGCAATATGGTTTGAGGTAGTGGATCTGGAGAGCCCGTACCACGCGTTACTTGGCCGACCTGCTTTGGCCAAGTTTATGGCTGTGCCTCACTACGTCTACCTCAAGATGAAGATGCCGAGTTCCAAGGGCATCATCACCATAGCCGGAGACTACAAGAAATCCTCCGAGTGTGCGGCTGCCAGCAGCCGGCTGGTCGAGTCCCTTGTGATTGCTGAAGAGAAGAAGATGCTAGATCGAGTCGTGGCCATGGCTGCCAAGCAGCCGGCCCTGTCCCCTGACCCCAAGGAATGTGATTCTCAAGGCTCTTTCCAGCCGGCCAAAGAGACAAATAAGATACCTCTAGACCCGGAGCACCCAGAGAGGTACGCTGTCATGGGCACAGGCCTCGACAACAAATAGGAAAGCGAGCTCGTCGATTTCCTCCGTGAGAATCGGGACATTTTTGCATGGTCTCCCAAAGACATGTCGGGTGTTCTGATGGATTTCGCCGAGCACAAGCTACACGTCCGATCAGACGCCAAGCCGGTCTAGCAGCCCCTGCGCCGCCTGTCAGAAGAGAAGATACGAGTAGTTGGAGAAGAAACAGCCTGGCTTCTGGCAGCCGGCTTCATTATGGAGGTATTCTTTCCAGAGTGGCTGGCCAACCCGGTCCTGGTGTTGAAGAAGAACAAGCAGTGGTGCATGTGCATTGACTACACCAGCCTCAACAAAGCTTGCCCTAAGGATCCTTTTGCTCTGCCAAGGATTGATCAAGTGATAGACTCCACAGCCGGATGTGAGCTGTTGAGTTTCTTGGATGCTTACTGAGGCTACCACCAGATAAAATTGGACCCAGCTGACCGCCTGAAGACCGCCTTCATCACCCCATTTGGAGCTTTCTGTTACCTGACTATGACATTCGGCTTGAGAAATGCCGGTGCCACTTTTCAGCGTTGCATGCAGAAATGCCTCATCAAGCAGCTCGGCAGAAATGCCCACGTCTATGTAGACGATATTGTGGTGAAGACGGAGAAGCGCGGCATGACACATTTGCTTGTCGCCGTGGACAAATTTACCAAGTGGATTGAAGCAAAGCCGATCAAGAAACTGAATGGGCCGACTACCGTGACATTCATCGCAGATATTACAACCCGGTATGGAGTACCACACAGCATCATCATCGACAATGGCACGAATTTTGCCAAGGGAGCACTAGCACGTTTCTGCACGACGCAAGGCATCCGACTGAACTTAGCGTCCATTGCCCACCTGCAGTCAAACGACCAAGTCGAGCGAGCAAACGGCCTCATCCTCTCCGGCATCAAGCCCCGACTGGTCGTGCCGCTGGAGGGTTCGGCCGGCTGCTGGCTCGATAAGCTGCCGACCGTCCTCTGGAGTCTGCGCACTACCCCGAACAAGTCAACCGGCTTCACCCCCTTCTTCCTTGTATATGGTGCCGATGCTGTCATCCCAACTGACATCGAGTTCGACTCATCTTGGGTCACCACGTACACGGAGGCGGAGGCCAAGGAAGCCCGAGAAGACGGTGTCGACTTGCTGGAAGAAAGCCGGCTGTTAGCCCTCAGCTGGTCCGCCATCTACCAGCAGGGTCTACGCCGTTACCACAACCGGAAGGTCAAGCCAAGATCCTTCCAAGAGGGTGATCTTGTGCTCCGGCTGATCTAGCGAACAGCCGGCCATCACAAGCTCTCGGCCCCTTGGGAAGGCCCCTTCGTCATTAGCCGGGCTCTAGGCAACGACTCCTACTACCTGATCGACGCGTAGAAGCCAAAGGCATGCAAGAAAGATGATTCCGGCAAGGAGTCGGAGCGACCATGGAACGCCAATCTTCTCCGAAGATTTTACAGTTAAAATGCAGTATGTACCACGCTACCTTTTGTATTAAAGCACGAGACAACGGGCCCCCCGAGGAGTACTCGGGGACTACCCTCTTTTATCTATGAATGATGGGTATCATACCCATGGTTATGCCACTACATTCGCTTTTTTCCTCCAGCACCGGGTTCGACTAGTCAGCCCGGGGACTTGCCGCCTTGAGTTATGTCCAAGTTCTACCTGCAGTCAGACAAGTAATGTGCCGGCACCTAAGCCCTCTCTTGTGAAAGTCGCAGCTTGAAGAATCGGCTGTCCGACTGGCAAGAGCCAAAGGCGGAAAAGGAGGCCCACATGAAAAATGGCTAAGGACTAACGAACTTACATAACATAAGCCGGCTTCCCCCCCCCCCCGCCAACCGGCTGTCGAAGTAGTCGGCTGGCCGGCTTCCCTTCTTACTCTGATACAATCTAAGAAGGCTCGAGTACTTGCCCTCCCAGATGGCCAATTCCTTACCCGGCCACAGACTGCAGAGCAGCTGTCTGGCTGGAAAGGCGGTGACCAAGGGAGGGCGGCAAAGGAAAACATCCAAAAGATAAAAAGCAAGTAGGAATAGAAGCCAAGCACATGCATAATTATATTTACACAAAAGGCCTTCGAAGGGCCGACATTCGATAAAGTTTGAATACACCCCCAGTGGGTGGAACTACGCCAAAGTTAATAAAAAGTTATTCAAGGAGTAATGAGCAGGAAAGTAAAGACGGCGAGTCAGGCCAAGGGAGCAACTGGGGCGTCGGGCAGATCGGTTGAGACAACGGTGTCGGCTAGAGGAGTGGCCGGCTGGCGAGTCTCGGCTTGATCGTCACCTGCGGCAGGCGGTGCATTCGCACGCGCCTCGTTGCTGGAGGCACGATCAAGCTGAAGCTGGCTAGCTACTTCACCATCCGGCACAGTGTCTTTGCCATCTTCCTCCTCTTCCTCTTCGCCCTCGTCGCTGGAGTCGATCTCCTCCGCTGAGTCTTCACCGTCTGCCGCGTTCAGCCCGAACCATTCGTCCGGCTGAGTGACGCCGTCTTTGTTTACCTCAGGAGCAAAGGCGCTGGTGTCGGTGAAGTCGGCGGTCGCCGAGGCACGCTGAATGATAACCGGCCGCACCGCCTCTAGCTCCTCGTCAGCCTCCTGCCGCCAGGTGCGTAGCTGGTCCAAGTTCAGCCCAGGATACCAAGCCCGGACGAACTCTAGCACCCGACGAGTGCTGGACCGACCTTCTGAAGCCTTCCAGGCCTCGAGGCGGCCGACTGCCACCTCCAGCCAGTCGGCAGTCCGGCTGGGGGTGCGGGGAATCACCTCGCCGGGCCAGAGGGCGGCCAGCACCTACACTCTGGCATGCTGAAGACGGCGGAGCATGCGGTAGGCCGGCTGGAGGTGGGCTTGGATCACCAGAAGCTGCTCTTCAAGCGACCGGTTGGCGTCCGGTGCAATCTCAATCCCAACCTGCCACCGGGCCTCACGGTGAGCTTCGATGGCTTGGTTGGCGGCGACGGAGTAGCCGGGGAAGTATTCTTCACAAAGAAGAAAGAAATAGAACAAATCAGCAGATAAACCCGATTACCAGGACGAGCAAAGAAGTGAAGAAGAAGGCGGCCTACCGTCGATCAAATCTTCAACCCGGCTGTAGCCTTCGCTCAGCGCCTGCCTCACCTCGGCCCAACTCGCCGCCTCGGTCTCATACTCGGCCTTGAGGGCGGCCTCGCTGTCCTGGGCCGCCTTCAGGGCCGCCTTGTGGTTCTCCTCCTGGTCGGCCAGTTTCTTGGCCAGGCGATCACGCTCCTGAACCAAGGCGTTGAGCTCGCCCTCCCTGGTGCGAAGGGCGGTCTGGGCCATGCCTAGCTGCTGCCTCAAGTCGGCATTGGCTCCTGCCGATATGGAGAAGAAGAAGTGAAGGAAGAAGTCGTCAGGAAAGATCCAACCCAACTGCTCAGCAGTCGGCCCGAATCTCGGGGACTACACCCAGTGGGTGCGCTAACGCGCCCCCACATGAGATAAAAAACAAAAGCACTCACGCCGGATCTCCGCAGATCGGCGGCCTTCTGATTCACCTCCCGAGCCTGGGAGTTGAAGGTAGAAGTGTGGAGGTTGTGATAGTCCTGCAAATAGGACGAAGGTGCGAACAAGAACAATACATTAAACCACAGTCTTCTGAGAAGTTCCAAGCCGCCTGCTCAGCAGCCGACTCGGAACTCGGGGACTACACCCAGTGGGTGCGCTGACGTGCCCCCACGGAAGAAATCAAGAGCAAGAAGACTCACTCGAATAGCCGACCGCGTTGCAAGAAATTCTTGGGTGTATTGCTTCAGCGCGGTGGCCTAAGACTGAAGCCGGCTCCGGACATCCTGCGCTGCCACATTCAACATGGCCGTCCCATCGCCCGGCGTCCACCCTGGCAAACTGACGCTGGCCGTCTCCAGGTCATGCGACAGCTAGCTGGAGCCTGCAGCCCTCTGCAGGTCCGGCTGTGAAGCCGCCCTCCCTGCATGCATGAGTCGGTGACAGGACCACAAGATCTGCCCTCGCAGTCGGCTCGCCTCCAGCTGACTGCTCAGGTGGCGCCTTGGTCTGGCCGCCTTGGCCGGTTCCGGCCGACGGTGGCGGTGCGGCCTCTCCCTCCGAGATGACTATGTCGCCCCCCTCCCTCTGGCGGGGGCATCGGGATTTCGGGGGCTACGGTGAGGAGGGGGATGACGAGTTGTGGAGGCTGGCTACATAGGTCCTCCGCCGCCCTCTCTGCGGCTGCGGCCTCCGCCTGAGCCTCGGCCGCCACGTCGGTCGGCGCCTCAGCCGACTCTGCCATCGTCTCCTCAGCCGCCTTGGCGGCGGCTGCCCTCTGCTCCTCCGCCTTCCGCTCCTCCCGCACCTCCCGCGCGTTCCGCTCCATCGTCGCTTGGAGCTCGGCACGGGGGTCTACGTGGTGGTAACTTGCAGATCCTCCCGCCCCGCCAACTATGGAGGCGGCGGTAGTCCGCTCAAGAGAGAGCGGAGCCCTGGTTGATAAAACAAGAAAAGGCTTAGAAGAACGCCGACTGAAGAAAAGAAAGAAAGTCGTGCGAGAGTCAATACTTACGCAGAAACCGCCTGCGGCTGCTTCACCACCTTGCGGAAGTGGGCCGCCTTCGTGGCCGCCTCGTCCCGCTTGGTCGCCGCCGCGGAACCCTTGGGCTTATTCGGCCGACCGCCAAAGAGAGTCAGCGCCGCTCGGCGTTTCTGCATGCCGCCCCGTGCGGCCGGCCCGCCGGAAGTGCTGGCGCCTTGATGGTCGGATGCCGGCTGGCGGCGCGGAATAGGCTCGGCCTCGTCATCATCAGGCCACTCATCGAAACCAGCGGTGAACCCGGAGGCACCTGCATCACCGCCTCCCCCCACGGCGTCGTCGTCTAAGGCAGCCGCCCCCAAGTCTGGGTCGTCAAAGTCGTCCACCACACGGTCGGGGGTGAACTCGCATTCCGCCCCCGCGGTCCCGGCCAAAGGATGAAGGAGGGGGTTCTGATTAAAAACAAGCCGACTGGTCAGAAGTCGGCCAGAGAGAACTCGGCAACAAGAGAAGAAGGAAAGAGGGAAAGCTTACCACAGGCGGGGGGTTGGCGCGAGAATACAGCTCCTTGCCGTACTGCCACTCCTCGGTGAGCTTGCAGTTGGCGATGTAGTTCACCATGTAAGATACCTCGTCGTGCGGCATCTTCTTGGTGCTCAGCCGGCTTGGGTCGAAGCAGCCGCTCATCTGGCAGATGAGATGAGGGCGACCTTGGAGCGGGAGCACCTGGCGCTCCACGAAGGCGGCTATCAAGTCGGACCCAGTCAGGCGCTCCGACTGGATCAGCACCCGAAGCCGGGCGACAGCGCCAGCCCCAGCCGGCGTCAGCGACCTGGCCCGGTAGGACCACAAGGGCTGCCTCCCAGCCGGCGGGCTGGCTACATAAGCCGGCAAGTTGACGTAGTCGCCCTGCGGAGCGACGCTCTTCACATAAAAATAGGATTTCTGCCAGAGCTTCACCGACTGGATCAGCGTGATAGTCGGAAACGGGTTGTCGGCTGTCGATCTCCGCATGGAGATGAAGGCCCCGTATGGAGCCGGCACGCCCGCGACGACCGTACCGAGCTTGGAATGGAAGAACTCCCCCCAAAGTTTGATGGTGGGGAGGACGTCGAGGAAACCTTCGCATAGAGTGACGAAGGCCGAGAGCAGCACCACTGTGTTTGGAGTGAGGTGGTGTGGCTGAAGATGATAGAATTCAAGAAACGAGCGGAAGAAGCCGCTCGCAGGAAGGCCGACGCCGCGCAGGCAATGCGAGTAGAAGATTACTCACTCGCCCTCCTCCGGCGCCGGCGAAACCTCCCTCGCCAGCGTGAGACGGACCGCACAAGAGCTTCGTCCGGCAACCGCCGTGTCTTGCGAAGGAAGTCGATGTGGTCGTCGCGGACATTAGAGCCGTCCCAGGAGCTCGGCGTCCAAGCCATGAGGACGGGAGGGCGACAGAAAGCGTGGCAACGGAGAGCACGCGGTGCGGCGGCGGGAAGACTGCGGCATGCTAAGAAAAATGGCGGAATGGTGGCGGAATGGAGAGCCGCTGCGGCGACGGAGAGGAAGAAGAAGAAGGTGATGGCGGAGCGAGGGCGAGTGTGCGAACGACTGCCGCTCCCCCTCCCCGCCCCTACTTATAGCCTCGTGCAGCGAAGCCGAGGAGGCGAGGTGTGGGAGGGCGTGGGATTAACTGCGCCCACTCCCCCACATCCCATGATTATTGCGCCTTTACGGCAAGTGGAAACCGCCGTCGGAAGACATGCGGTCGGTTCGGGCCGCAAAAGATCCGCGCATGGGATGAGGCATGGAAGTGGCGGGCCCCGGTCTGCAGCGGCGTCCCATCACGTGCGTGGGCTGGCAGACCCTTCCAGCCGATGGGAGCCACGTGGTGCGCAGGTGGCGGGCGGCCAGCCCGCAGCCCGGCAAGTGCGCCAGCTGGTTCCCGCCTTCGGATTTCGAAGAAACTTTGCCGAGAAGGCACGCATAAGTGAAGCCGGCTCCTAGCTGCTGGCTCATCGGGATAGGAAGCTGATTGCGCTTCTCATTCCCCTTTTCAGCCATGATGCCCAACTAGCTTCAGGGACTACTTTCGGAGTAAATAACCATGGGTAGCCTAGTCGGCTCCCTTTGGCCCCTTGAAAAAACAACAGGCCGATCGAGCCCTGAAGCACCTAAGATGCGGGGCCGCCTTCTTCCGGCCAGCGACCTCACAAGCCGACTATCGGAAGGCGGACCAGACCTAAACTCTCTTGGAGGAAGCCACGATAGGGCCAACTCTAAGAAGCCGGCCATGAAGGGGCCGACTCCAAGAAGCCGGCCATGAAGGGGCCGACTCCAAGAAGCGGGCCCAAGAAGATCGACTCCAAAGGGTCGGCCCCTGGCAAGCGGCCAGGGCCGTGCCCTAAAAGTCTGCCCCCCATAACGATGATGGGACGGGGCGTGGCAACAGAGGAGCCTGCCACCCTCGAATCCCGGAGCACGCATGGCTACAGTACGCCGTACGGGGCAGCCATCGCCCGTCCGGCGTGGCACTGTTGCCATGCTAATCATGACGCCCTCCACGATGGGCCGCCAGTACGGCCCGCAGGCGGCGGGCCCCTTCGGTCAAAGAGCCGCACGAAGGGGGCCCGGCCTCCCCTAGCCGGCCTGGGGCATGGCCGGCTTGCTCCCTTCCTCGGGGCGTGCGCACCATTAAGAAGACAAGACGAGGTAAGGCTACAGTGAGAGCCCACAAGATGGAGGCACTGTAGCCATGCTTACCTCGACAAAGCCCTCATCATCAGAGGCAAGGCAACAGTAACCAGCCCTCGACAAGACCTCCAAGCGGTGGGGCCGGCCTGTCGTCCAATGAGCCGGCAGCCGGCGGGACCCACCAGTCGGCGGGCCCCAGT
Organism: Triticum aestivum; assembly: GCF_018294505.1. Taxonomy (NCBI): domain Eukaryota; kingdom Viridiplantae; phylum Streptophyta; class Magnoliopsida; order Poales; family Poaceae; genus Triticum; species Triticum aestivum. The sequence goes on from NC_057795.1 coordinate 621,694,427, forward strand.
AGCCGGCGGAGCAGCCGGCGGCCATAGACACTAACGGCTAGGGCCCGCGCCCAGCCGGATTACCATTGTACCCCCGAGGGGTAGACCTATATAACCCCCCCGGGGCACCCATGCAAAGGGTTGATCTCATAGAGTTTTAGACACTAGCATAGGGAGAGAAGAGAGCTAGCCTTGCCCTTCTTCCTCCTCCCACCGAACAGCTCAAGGAGCCCCTTGTAGCTTCTTGTTGATCTAGTGATCATGCGAAGACCCTGCAGAGCAGGAGTAGGGGTATTATCTCCATGGAGAGCCCCCAACCTGGGTAAGATCCGCCGGCGTGCATGTCTTCGCCTCATCCCATTTCCAGGCACCGACGATGTCTTACTGTCTCCCACAATGATAAGCCATCCATTGGCATATGTCGCACCTACCACCCGACAATACCACTTGATGGGGCTGGACAACAATAATGCACTACACAACCCCCTCCACTTCTGATGAACTTTGAGGACAGCTTCAACCAACAAGTAGCAGTAGAATAACACAAATAACATGCACAAGTGACACAGGATTTAACATAGAAAAACCTCCTCAACTTGAGGAGTAAAAAAACCATGGTTGTGCACCGATCGGTCCACACAACTTCACTATGAGAATGATGAGTACAAAGTCTTCTCTAGAACCTCTAGAGAGATTTACAACACACTCTCCATGTTGCCAACCGGCAACAGCAACAACAACCACAAGAGGCAAGATTTTAGCAAAGCAGAGTTTACACAACTTCTGTACCCTTGAGTGTTTTGCAAGCTGCTCTAAAACCGCTAAACCAAACAGAACCAAATTTGGCAGACAAGTAGACACACGAGTTCTTGAGATCCCTCAAAATTTCAGCTCAATCAGACATCGTTTTCCTACCCAAACTGTTCGTCTCCCAAAACTACTCTGTTCTGAAACAGCAGCAGTCAGAGCTGACAAAACCACTCTCAAATCGGATGCTCCACTGACCCAATTCTCAAACCAGGTAACCAGATCGAAGTACTCAAAGTAAGGAATGAGCTCACCAAGTTTGGGGTCGATCCAAGCACGTTTGAGCCTCCAATCATCAGCTTGAACACTGCCTAGTCAGATGCAGCAAATCTGGACAGAACCTCTTCTTCTTCTTCCTCCTCTCTCTCAGGTTGTGTTTTCTCTTGTGTGCTCTCTCACTCTCACGAATGGTATCCACCACCAGCAAGGGTGGAGTGGCTAGGGTTTTCTCCTTGCTTCACTTCCCTTGGAAGCACTCTCAACAGTTGGATGCAGCGAAGATCAATGACTGACATGTGTTGGACTTATGGGCTGATGTTGGGCTGCCAACACACCTCCATGTGGAGGGACTTAGCCCAAACCCATCTATTCATGTCCAGGCACGTTATGAAGAAGAAAACCATGGCAAACCACATATATACCAAAGGGTCGTGTGGAGGTCTGATTTGCCAGCTGGGGTTGTACTTGCCATCAAATCTTCGTGCAATTCTATGCGCGAGCAAACAACCCTGGAACCAAAATCGCAACTCTAGGACCCTAGCCCCAATTCTCACATCCAAACATGGTGTAACACCGGAACCAGAATAAGTGTTTGAATACTCAATAATGTTAGACATAAGGAGAATTACCTCAAAGTGATCATGATCATAACGAACACGAAACCTATAGCGACACCCTCTTACATCATGCCAATGCCTTTGAGCATCGAGAACACGAGCATTAAAATAGAGGGCCTGCTCTTTGCCTTCCTGTTCAATTCAGCACAGAAATACTTAGTCATGTGAGAAATCAACTCGGATACAGGATAACACTACATTACATGACAACTAAATCAAATGAAAATAGACTTGCCTGTGCACAAGCAATTCGATTATAAGAATTCAACAGCCCGAACAGCTGAAAGCTTCAACAAAATGTTCAAACAAATTAATTTCAGTGCTACCCACAGAGGGTAATCGGGCATCACATTCACCATCTTCTTCTGCTCATCCAACCATCTACAAGAAGTATTAGTAGCAATCAGCACGATGTAATTCGCCATTGTCAATTCTTCATGTGCGAGCAAGAGATTAAATTGGCTCGGCTTTTACACTGGTGCGAGCTGCCAGAGCCTCCTGCTCTTCCTACCGACCTCATCATCTTTGTGTACTATTTTATTAATCCATGCAACACACATCTTCTGATCAGGCAAGTCACTTCAATGGCCCCTCACAAACATCACATTAATCTTTGCTTCTACAATTCACAAGCAACAGAGAAGAGGGACAAAAATGATCTTCAGACTCAAACTATTTGCCACAATCTCCTTCGTGTTACCGCAGCTGCAAGCACGCGCCTGACTACGTAAGATCTCATTCCTCCATTTTCAACATCTACATCATCACATCGGGAACAAATCTAGACCATCATTACATAGCATGTTTAACTAATCTGAGCAGATATTTGACAGGGTAAAACAAAAATGAATAATCTGAAAGTTAGCACAATTTACCCTGACGAAGTATGCAGGGAACAACAGCCACTAAAGTCGCTGCCCTCGATCAAGCCATGCGTGAACCCGCTGCTTTGATCCACCTCCACTCCGAGTAGTCGTTGCAGCTGGCAAGTGTGGCTCCTCTACCGTTGCTGCAAGCGCCCAGCCCTCTCTCCAAAGCCACCGCCCCCTGCTTCCTCCTGGCACTCTAAGGCGTGAGTCCGGAGCTCCTATGCCACATCATCTATTGTATCAACATCGTTGCCTCCATGCTCATCGATGAGAGTCGCGTCCATCGAACCGACGAGCTGAGAGGGGAGGGGGCAAGGGAGGGTGGAGGCGACAAATCGATTGGAAGGAAGGAGGAAGTGGAGATGGCAGCTCAGATCGGCCCACGCCTCCATACTGATGGCGTTGCGGCGCGAACAGGAAGGCTGGCTCCGCGAGATGGAGAGATGCAGAGCGGAGATGATGGGGCATAGCAGAACCAATGCCATGGACCTGCGGGCTGAGTCACGGCCGGCGGTGACATTTTTGGGGGAGAGGAGAGATAGGAGAGGAGAATGTGTGTGGAGGAATAGATTCTAGCGACCCCCTAGTTTCCTTTTTCCTCTCCCACCCAATCGCTAACACTCTTTGTTTATCGTACCAGTGAGGACGTGGCTAGCGCGAGAACTTGCCCATTGTGCGTACCTTATTGTTTTCGATGTACTGCATCATATGCTAGACACTATCTAGAAAATCTGGAATAGGCAAAGCTGGCAATTGCAGTGGCAGCCATCTCATGCGAGGTGCTTCTGGGCATGCATGGGCTCACACGAGGGGAGGCTGTCGTTCATTCTGAGGGCCTTCTGTCAGGACCAGATTTTCGGGATATTAATTTCTAAAAAATGGCCCTTGTGCTCACCAGCCCCAGGATTACTGTTAGCTGATGAGGCACCAACTTGATACAGAAATTCCAAGCGAAATACAAAATATGTAGTACAAGAACATTCTGGCCTATGAGTACAACAAATGGTTTCTGGTGGTTGATGGCAGAAGCGGTTTATGGATCATTAGTGTTTATGGGACTCCATTTCCCACAGGAACAGCTAACCAGGTTAACTCCTATCTACGCGAGGCTGCTATCACCGTTGCTTAGGTTCCAAGACTGCCATCACAACGCTCCTCTCCATGCAAGAAATCTGGCCAAGACAATAGCCAGGGACAAGCCAGTGAGTACTTTGAATGTACTCGCAAACATTGTGAACACGGGTATAAAATAGCAAATGATAATCATGCTCTGAAATATTCTGTGATCATAACGTCAGTCACGAAATAAAAATCCTTGATGCATGCACGCAGGTTATTTATATGCAACATGAATATGCAGTAATGGAGTAGAAATAAAATGCACATATCGGGTGTCTGAAGCGACGCCTCGAAAGGATCATGATATGAAGCATGCCTCAGTCGGGCGTCTAAGCGACACCACATAAAGGGCTTATAAGGTAAATAAATAACAAACATGCCACAGTCGGGCGTCTGTGTGACACCACATAAAGGACTTATGAAGTAAATAAATAACAAGCATGCCACAGTCGGACGTCTCAGCGACACCACATAAAGGGCTTATAAGGAAAACAATCATAGTGAATATCCAGGAGGTAGAACTGTCCCAGGGATACTCAATACTTCAAATAATATAAAGGGGTTAGTCCATAATCATAATCATCATAAGTCACACGTCATGATCCATGTTTTGGTTTAGTAGTCTCTCCTCCGAAGACCGACGCTAAGACCGACGCTTGACCCATCCCAGACTGTAGTCCTTAACCATGGACACGGCTATTCGAATAGATTTAATCTCTTCAGAGGGTGTACTCTTTACCCACGAGTAACGGATTCCTTTAGTCCATCAGGACTAATTCCGTCTACGGTCTTTTAATTGAAAACACACCTGACTTGCACACACCAGCTTAACTTACCGGTGTCTGGAATCACCCACGACACCTGTCAAGCAAAACTCTAAGTGGGGAGGCTACAACCTCGAATAGCATGGTATCAAATTTATATCGCGCACTCTAAGGGGTGCCCCCCTCTCGGTCCCAACCGGAAACACCCATGCCCCTGGACTAGGTGGCCTGCCTACCGGATGCAGCCGGTATCTTCCACCATGGCCTCTCTGTACGGTGTGTGCCAAGAAAGGGGTTGACAACTTACTGAACCGTACCCTACCTGTGGCAGGGACAAGTGGTAGTACGAAACAAGCATGGGGGTTACTGGAACAAGACTCGATCTATGATCGACTCAGGAGGTTCATAAATTCCCTGCATGATATGTGTAACCAATATATTTCAACCCACAAAATTACCCCTCATTATACCTTACTATGCCATACCGGACATAACCATCCCGACGAAGACCGGAAACAAGCTCACGCCTACCCAAGGCAGAGGCTTTCCCGGATTTCTTTTCGGCATGCATGCAAGGCATACGAGGACGACTACCATCACAAGTATACCCATTTCCAACAGCAAGGAAATTTCCAATATGCAATCGTGCAAATGATTGTATCACCACAAAAAAAATAACGAGTTCTCCGTATTAAGGTGGTGTTATAATCATGTCAACCAACACAAAAAAACATTATGCCAGGTTTCAGAATGCTTGCCTTCAAGTTGTGGAGGGGTGAGGTGCACTCCAAAATTTTTGAAAGTTATAATCTCCCCTCCAAATTCCTATTTTCAAAAAAATATTCAAATAACATATACTTTAAAAGCAGTACAAAAAAGTTGCTTCGTAAATTTTCAAATAAATATGAAAATAAACTAGACAATATTTGGGAAACAACAAAAAAAGAATCAAGTCATTTGGAGTTTTATTTAAAAAGTTACAGCTAGTCAAAATTCAGTCAATATATACTGTTTTTAATAAAAACCAGAAAAAGAAAACGTTTCAAGGAGAATATGTTCTCGAAGCAGAGGATGCGTACTTTGGGTCGTTTGCGCTTTCACTTAAAACACGTGGGTCGGCTCGGGGTCACTGACAGTGGGTCCAGGGGCCCACTGGTCAGGTTTGACCGGTCGTCCCCCGCCTCCTTCCTCCTCTGGCCGAACAGGGGCGAGGCTCCGGCAATCGTCGCCGGCGATGGGCGGCTCCTCGCGGGCTCCTGAGGGCAGGGATAGATTCGCCAACCTGGGGCGGTCCTCCTGGTGGTCGCTAGGGTGGTGGGGGCGAAGGGAGTCGCCGGCGGTGAGCTTCGCGGCAGCCGGCAGCTTCGGGTGAGTTCGGGGTTCTGGGCTGCGGTGGTTCCCGAGCGGGTTTAAGGTGTTGGGCGGCTCCGTAGGGTCATGGGGAGTCGAGCGGTGGCGCTGGAATGATGGGGGAGGGTCGGTTTGCGACGAGCGGGACCGGAAGGCGGCGGCTGCACTAGCCAGAGATGGGGAAGAAGACCTTCGTGAGTCGATTGACTGCTACGGGGGTGCTAGGTGGGGTGATAGGAGGTTGCCTGAGGTTCGAACGTGCTCGGGGGTTCCTTTTATAGCGCGGTTAGGTCGGTCCCGAGGCGGCCGGAGATAAGAACGACGGCGAACCGCCATTCTGTGCTACAGGGCGACGTAGCGGCGACGCGAGCTAGAGGACGGGCTTGCGGATAGGACCGCGCTGTCCGCGAGGGCAGCTGGCGCGCTGGGGTGGCTCGAGCGGCGCCGTCCGCGGTAGAATCCCACTGTGGCTGGCCACTAGCCGTCGTGGCCGACCTGACGGCGGCGCTGTGCGGCCCCAGGGACGAGCTGGTGTGTCCTGGTGAGTGGATGAGGCCGGGGGTGTCTCTACAGGCGAGTAAAGGCCAGGGGCGCGGGGCGAGCGAACGCGGCGGCTCGGGTGCACGCACGTGCAAAATGCGTGCTCTGGCCGCGCCCAAAGCACGCCCGCGAGGTGTTCGACGAAAATCTAGGGCTTCCTAGGAGGCTAGGGTGGAGCTGGGGTTTAACAGGATTAAGTTAGGGTAGTCTAGAGGCTTAGTGGAGATGGTGGTTAGGCAAAGTAAGCAGGTCCAGTGTGCAAACTAAAACTCATGTCAAAACTGATCATGCCCATAAGGTGTTTGTCAGCATGCCAAGGGCATCTAGGAAACTCTTGGAGGGGCAAAATTCTCCAGATCAGGGTCTCTTTAGATGCAGGTGAGGATGGCAAGGTTAGTTGGCCAAATCTAGAAACTTGTTAGTGTAAGTTTTGCAAAACTTCAGTTCTGGACAGAAGGAAAAGGGCATAATATCATGTACCAAAAATGCTCCAATGAGTCCAACCTCCTGGACTTAAGGGTTTGGTAAGGTGTACTACAAGCAGGAGAAAGCTCATGGTCACTAGAGCACAAATAATTAGGGATGCAGTAGAAAACACCCAACTGGGCCATAATGAAAATAAGGTTGATTTACTCAAATTTTTCAAAGAACATCACTCGATTTTTGCATAAAGTTCAGTAATATACTCCTATTGACATCCCATAATTTTGGTGGAAGTTTTAAAGAAATATTTAAATAGGTTGTAGTGCAAAAGTGAAATCTGACCAGATTTGAAAACTTGTGGTAAAACTCAAAATCTCCAAATGACTAAGGAATATTTTTGCACAAAAGTGATTTAGGGACATCATATGTCATCCCCAAATTTTGGTGGGATTTTTAAATAAATTTATCAAAGGGTTGTAGTGCAAAAGAGGCCCTGAAACTTATAAAAATCATTTTTAAAGAAATAAGGCTCAGGGAAAAATAATTATGCCAATAAATCCACTGATAAAAGAAATGTTTTCTTGAGAGGGTATACAAGTCCAATAACATTTGAAAAGTTTTTACTAGGGGTGAAAACTCCAGAATATCAAAGAAAAGAAAGGTTCTGAGATAAAAATTAAATCCAGAAAAATGGAAATTTAATCTCCTGGAAAATTTTAATAAACAAAACATGGTTAAATTTTTGGGGTGTTACAACACTACCCCCCTTAAGAAAAATCTCGTCCTCCAGATTTGTTAAGAGTTGTCTTTGAAAACATTTTTCGTGTCAGTTGAAACTAAAAACTTTACTCATAGCACAAACTTTGTGTCGTCGAGGTTGGTTTTTGGCAGCTACGCCCGAGATTAAAAATGCAATCGTGCATCAACATACTCATGCATGGCTATTATTTAAATAGGGGTGCACAAGCAAATAGCATTAAATCATGGCTATACAGGATCACATAATTACAGGGCGTGGACATACTAAGAGTCGGTACTACTCGAGTGACTCAGTCTACCTCGTTAATATCTAAGCGGGCTTGCCTTGTGGACGCCGAGGCTTCTCCACGGTTTTCACCGCCGGGATTAGCTGGAGAGGTTGAGGGACTGCAGGGTCGGGGTAGCAATGATGACCATCTCGGGGATTGTTGGCCACAATCCCGTTGGAGCGTGTTCCCAAAAGGCGATGAAGCACTTCTGAGGTCATCAAGGTATTTTGGTCGATGACTGGGGCAGACCTCAGGGACTCGATCGGTTGTCCGAACAATATGACTGGATTGTCGGCGCCGGGCTCATCTCCTCCTCTTGCCGGGGCTCGGCGAATCAGCTCTCCACGAGCTGCGATCAGATCAAGGGTGATTTGATCGAACATATCCTCTAGTGCACTTACATAGCGCACCAGATGCAACAATGCAGGGTCCGTCTCATGATCTCCGTTGGCAACCTGGGATGGCCTACCATACCCGTCACGACTAGGGTAGTAGTAGAACGAGCGACAGTTAACTCTGGGCGACAAGTGCCGGAGTTGAACTATAGCCTCTCGCGCGGCTAATTGGATGGCTTGTGGCTCAAAGGAAGTTGTCCTTCCGGTGAACCTGTAGGGGCGTTCTGGAGATAGACCCCTACCATAGATGTGCATAGTGGCCCAGAATTGACGGCTCTCAGTGCTCATGGGTCCTTGGTACACAACATATTCTGGGGGTTCTTCTAACGCAAAGGCACGGCGGGTGAGGTTTGCGAGGACGGTCACAAAACCTCCAAGGTTGGTTGCTGTGGTCTCATTGTGGACAATGGGTCCTGGCATTATAGCTCGGTTTGGGAAAGAGTTTGTGCTCTGCTGTGTTGAGGCTAGTGTGCCCTTTTTATAGAAAAAGGGACGGAGTCTTCCTTCGCACGCTTGCGAATGGGACAATTTAGGGGTCGGTCACTGGTGCGTGATCGACAGGCTAGGCTGATAGGTTGGGCACCGACTGCCAAAAGTGTTGGGGTCACTATGTGCTATCTTGCACCAGAAGCTTGGCGATGATTAGGTTAAGGTCTGGTGGGTTGGTTAACCTAGGTTTTTCGACCTGGCTAAGATAGGATTGGCCAATGATCAGCCTGGCTCTGATGCCAAGTTTGTCAGGACAGGATTTTCGGGATATTAATTTCCAGAAAATGGCCCTTGTGCTCACCAGCCCCAGGATTACTATTAGCTAATGAGGCACCAACTTGATACAGAAATTCCAAGCGAAATACAAAATATGTAGTACAATGCCATTCTGGCCTATGAGTACAACAAATGGTTTCTCGTGGTTGATGGCAGAAGCGGTTTGTGGATCATCAGCTTCTATGGGACTCCATTTCCCACAGGAACAACTGACCAGGTTAACTCCAACTTCGCGAGGCTGCTATCACCGTTGCTTAGGTTCCAAGACTGCCATCGCAACGCTCCTCTCCATGCAAGAAATCTGGCCAAGACAATAGCCAGGGACAAGCCAGTGAGTACTTTGAATGTACTCGCAAACATTATGAACACGGGTATAAAATAGCAAATGATAATCATGCCCTGAAATATTTTGTGATCATAACGTTAGTCACGCAATAAAAATCCTTGATGCATGCACGCAGGTTATTTATATGCAACATGAATATGTAGTAATGGAGTAGAAATAAAATGCACCTATCGGGTGTTTGAAGCGACGCCTCGAAAGGATCATGATATGAAGCACGCCTCAGTCGGGCGTCTAAGCGACACCACATAAAGGGCTTATAAGGTAAATAAATAACAAACATGCCACAGTCGGGCGTCTGTGCGACACCACATAAAGGTCTTATGAAGTAAATAAATAACAAGCATGCCACAGTCGGGCGTCTCAGCGACACCACATAAAGGGCTTATAAGAAAAACAATCATACTGAATATCCAGGAGGTAGAACCATCCCAGGGATACTCAATACTTCAAATAATATAAATGGGTTAGTCCATAATCATAATCATCATAAGTCACACGTCATGATCCATGTTTTGGTTTAGTAGTCTCTTCTCTGAAGACCGACGCTAAGACCGACGCTTGACCCATCCCAGACTGTAGTCCTTAACCATGGACACAGCTATTCGAATAGATTTAATCTCTGTAGAGGGTGTACTCTTTACCCACGAGTAACGGATTCCTTTAGTCCATCGGGACTAATTCCGTCTATGGTCTTTTAATTGAAAACAAACCTGACTTGCACACACCAGCTTAACTTACCGGTGTCTGGAATCACCCACGACACCTGTCAAGCAAAACTCTAAGTGGGGAGGCTACAACCTCGAATAGCATGGGATCAAATTTATATCGCGCGCTTTAAGGGGTGCCCCCCTCTCGGTCCCAACCAGAAACACCCATGCCCTCGGACCAAGTGGCCTGCCTACTGGATGCTGCCGGTATCTTCCATCATGGCCTCTCTGTACGGTGTGTGCCAAGAAAGGGGTTGACAACTTACTGAACCGTACCCTACCTGTGGCAGGGACAAGTGGTAGTATGAAACAAGCATGGGGGTTACTGGAACAAGACTCGATCTACGGTCGACTCAGGAGGCTCATAAATTACCTGCATGATATGTGTAACCAATATATTTCAACCCACAAAATTACCCCTCATTATACCTTACTATGCCATACCGGGCATAACCGTCTCGACAAAGACCGGAGACAAGCTCATGCCTACCCAAGGCAGAGGCTTTCCCGGATTTCTTTGCGGCATGCATGCAAGGCATACGAGGATGATTACCATCACAAGTATATCCATTTCCAACAGCAAGGAAATTTCCAATATGCATTCGTGCAAATGATCGTATCACCACAAAAAATAATAACAAGTTCTCCGTATTAAGGTGGTGTTATAACCATGTCAACCAACACACAAAAACAATATGCCAGGGTTCAGAATGCTTGCCTTCAAGTTGTGGAGGGGTGAGGTGCAGTCCAAAACTTTTGAAAGTTATAATCTCCCCTCCAAATTCCTATTTTCAAAAAAATATTCAAATAACATATACTTTAAAAGTAGTACAAAAAAAGTTGCTTGGAAAATTTAGAAATAAATATGAAAACAAACTAGACAATATTTGGGAAACAACAAAAAAAGAATCAAGTCATTTGGCGTTTTATTTAAAACGTTATAGCCAGTCAAAGTTCAGTTAATATACTGTTTTTAATAAAAACCAGAAAAAGAAAACGTTTCAGGGAGAATACGTTTTCGAAGCAGAGGAGGCGTACTTTGGGTCATTTGAGCTTTCACTTAAAACAGGTGGGCTGGCTCGGGGTCACTGACAGTGGGTCCAGGGGCCCACTGGTCAGGTTTGACCGGTCGTCCCCCGCCTCCTTCCTCCTCTAGCCGAACAGGGGCGGGGCTCCGTCGATCGTTGCCGGCGATGGGCGGCTCCTCGCGGGCTCCCGAGGGCAGGGATGGATCCGCCGGCCTGGGGCGGTCCTCCCGGTGGTCGCTAGGGTGGTGGGGGCGAAGGGAATCGCCGGCGGTGAGCTTCGCGGCGGCCGGCAGCTTCGGGTGAGTTTGGGTTTCTGGGTTGCGGTGGTTCCCGAGCAGGTTTAAGGTGTTGGGAGGCTCCGTAGGGTCATGGGGAGTCGAGTGGTGGCACTGGAATGATGGGGGAGGGTCAGTTTGAGACGAACGGGACCGGAAGGCGGCGGCGGCTGCACTGGCCAGAGATGGGGAAGAAGACCTTCCCGGGTCGATTGACTGCTACAGGGGTGCTAGGTGGGGTGATAGGAGGTTGCCTGAGGTTCGAACGTGCTCGGGGGTTCCTTTTATAGCGCGGTTAGGTCGGTCCCGAGGCGGCCTGAGATAAGAACGACGGCGAACCGCCATTCTGTGCTGCAGGGCGAGAGGCGGCGACGCGAGCTAGAGGACGGGCTTGCGAACAGGATCGCGCTGTCCCAGAGGGCAGCTGGCATGCTGGGGTGGCTCGGGTGGCGCCGTCCGGGGCAGAAGCCCACTGTGGCCGGCCGCTAGCCGCCGTGGCCGACCTGACGGTGGCGCTGTATGGCCCCAGGGACGAGCTGGCGTGTCCTGGTAAGTGGATGAGGCCGGGGGTGGCTCTGCAGGCGAGCAAAGGCCAGGGGCGCAGGGCGAGCGAACGCGCCGGCTCGGGTGCACGCACGTGCAAAACGCGCGCTCTGTCCACGCCCAGAGCACGCCCACGAGGTGTTCGATGAAAAGCCAGGGCTTCCTAGGAGGCTAGGGTGGAGCTGGGGTTTAACAAGATTAAGTTAGGGTAGTCTAGAGGCTTAGTGGGCATGGTGGTTAGGCAAAGTAAGCAGGTCGAGTGTGCAAACTAAAACTCATGTCAAAACTGATCATGCCCATAAGGTGTTTGTCAGAATGCCAAGGGCATCTAGGAAACTCTTGGAGGGGCCAAAATCTCCAGATCAGGGTCTCTTTAGATGCAGGTGAGGATGGCAAGGTTAGTTGGCCAAATCTAGAAACTTCTTAGTGTAAGTTTTGCAAAACTCCAGTTCCGGACTGAAGGAGAAGGGCATAATATCATGTACCAAAAATGCTCCAATGAGTCCAACCTCCTGGACTTAAGGGTTTGGTAAGGTGTACTACAAGCAGGAGAAAGCTCATGGTCACTAGAGCACAAATAATTAGGGATGCAGTAGAAAACACCCAACTGGGCCAGAATGAAAATGAGGTTGATTTACTCAAATTTTTCAAAGAACATCACTCGGCTTTTCCATAAAGTTGAGTAATATACTCCTATTGACATCCCATAATTTTGGTGGAAGTTTTAAAGAAATCTTTAAATAGGTTGTAGTGCAAAAGTGAAATCTGACCAGATTTGAAAACTTGTGGTAAAACTCAAAATCTCCAAATGACTAAGGAATATTTTTGCATAAAAGTGATTTAGAGACATCATATCTTATCCCCAAATTTTGGTGGATTTTTAAATAAATTTATCAAAGGGTTGTAGTGCAAAAGAGGCCCTAAAACTTATAAAAATCATTTTTAAAGAAATAAGGCTCAGGGAAAAATAATTATGCCAATAAATCCACTGATAAAGGAAATGTTTTCTTGAGAGGGTATACAAGTCCAATAACATTTGAAAAGTTTTTACTAGGGGTGAAAACTCCACAATATCAAAGAAAAGAAAGGTTTATGAGATAAAAACTAAATCCAGAAAAATGAAAATTTAATCTCCTGGCAAAATTTTAATAAACAAAACATGGTTAAATTTTTGGGGTGTTACACCTTCTGCGGCCACATGTTTTCTGCAATCGCTCGTCCAGTGACCTTGGACTGTGGGGAAAGCAGACCACTTGGCCGAATGATGTCGGGGCTTCCCTTTCATCCCGGGATTATTGTGGGGCGGTGCCCCGCCATGGCGCGCCCAGAGGTTTCTAGCGGATCCAGCATTGCCTTGATCGGAGCTCGTATGCTCAAGTTGTGGATTCATTTCCAAGGCTATCTTTCAACCCTCGTAAAATATTATGCTAAATTTTCCATAAATTTTGAAAAATCTGGTCAGTTTAATTTCGTGCCTATATTGTTTTCAGACCTTGGTAAGCGTTTTGAGACACTTATCATCATAGTCACTTTTTTTGCAGTTTTGGACGGACAACATTCATTAGAGTTCTAGAGCGGCTCTCGAGACGCCAATTAGCATAGGAAAGCAGCCCACTATGATCACGTTGGGTCTGATAAGTTTGCCATGAACACTTTATCATATCCATCATACATTCTTCATGAAGAATCACAACACAGGACCACATGGACCACAATAATGTAGGGCGGAAAAAGTGGTCATTAGAGTTGGGGCAAGAAATAACACGTGTGGCCGAGACCTTTCGAAACACAGAAGTTTCAAGTGCCTGATCATCGGCTATCCGAGAGCTTTCCAATGGATCGGGTCTCCGCTGATGGTGATAACACCATTGTGGTTGGGCATCTTCAACTTAACATATGTCTAGCAGGGAATTGCCATGAACTTAGCAAAGGGAGGATACCGAGGAGGACGTGTTAGCCCCCCTTAAAGGGGACCACCTCAAAGCATATAGTTTCTGCTTAGAAGTTTTCTTCTGTTCCAAACACGAGAGGGCATGTAGATTTTGATCTACATGGGAGTCACGCGTATTGACAAAGTTTAGTGTGGGGTAGATATTTTTAATTAAATCTCTTCCCTTACACACCCCTAGAAGTTAATCTAGCAACAAGAATAATCATACCTTATGGTGGATGTAGGTTACTAGTGTTCTTTGAAACCCTAGAAGCCACGTAAATTAAAATTTTGGTGAACTGAAGAGAGGTTGTCTAACTTAGTTTTTCAGGGAGCATGTGACGTAGTATAGCTTTCATTATGATAATGAGTTCATGTATGAGATGGGTATATGTTGTAATGTTTAAGTGACTTGCGCGTCACAGTACGACATAATGGCTGGAGCCACAAGATTTTTAATTTTATGAACTGTGTGTCAACTTCGTAGTAATAGTAAGATTACAAGACGGAGGTGATAAGCTTGCAATGATGAACTCCGGAGCAAGGAAAACGTACTAGGCGCAGGAAGAAGTTCATGGAGGCCATGAAGATGTTCCAGGTGCCCAATGCTATACCATATCATGCTTTTATGAATTTCCTGAGATGTTTATCCATTTTTATTAGGGTCATCTCTCACATGAAAATATTTAAGTTGCTATTGTTCTCCCAAGTGTGGCATTGTCTAAAACATGTATTTCTTCGGGGTGCACCATGTCCACATGGGTATGAATGATTAGTGAGGTGTAACACGGGTGAAGGTCACACCTCATAGCAGGATCACTTGTTGTCCTAAACGATCAAGCTCCTTGCTGAAATTGATTAGATGTTTTTATTATTTGGGTGAATCTTTACAATTTGTGTGCATAAGTGAGGATCGTCCCCTAGAGTGGCAAGAAAGATTTTTGTCCTATTGCATGCTTACAATACTCTCCCGCTGATACTGTGGATGATAAGAATCACGTCCTTCGATCCAAAAGGCTAAAATTCTATTACACCCTTCATGATTACAAGAAACCTAAACTTCAAAATGTTTGGGATAGTCATGTGATATTCTTGGAACTGAATGTTGTTTTCATAAAAAACAAAGGCTAAAAGATATGTGATATCTAAAAGAATTGGTTGTAATCAAGTTCTAGTGAAGTGTTCAATATACTTAAAGACTAAAATAAATAGAATCTAGAAGAACGACAGTCATGTGATGGTGGTGAATAAAATGACAACTTAAAGCGAATAGACAAGTCCGAAGGTTGTAATGAAACTTACACGCCTAGGAAGTTCGAGGCTCACGCCACTCTTGAAGTCGGGTGCTTCTTCTGAGAGTAGGAGTAATATTGGAAGTAAACTGGTAGAAAGAAAGAAGACTGGAATGTCCAACTCAGGTATGAATGTCATACAAGTTATAAATGAATAGAAGGTTAGTAAAGTAAATATAATTATTAAGAATTGTGATTGTTAAATAGCTAATTGTTTGGTTATGTGGTTAAAAGTTGATCACTATAATACCAGCTCGATTGCATGCTATTGCAACTTGATGCAAGAACTATTATGGCTTAAAACACTAGCTCGTAATGAGGTTCAGATACATGCTGGGAACATTGTAAATGGTACTATACTGACTATCAATGTATTACATATATTATTATTTTCATAAATCATTCTGGAGTTTTGTATACTCTAGACTATTGCCTAATGTTAGGTACAAAAGGGGTTGTTCATTGTTATGAATAACTAAAAGACCAATACTCTTATTATGAATAGGATGCATGTTATGAATATTGACAAAAAACTAAATGTCGCAAGACTAAAAGAATACCACATATGTGTGGCACTGCATTTAGTCACTTTGGAAAAACCCGCATGGAGACATTCCACGGTGATGGATTTTGAAGTCATCTGATTATAACAACTTTCATCCAAAAGGTGGTGTAACTAAAATACCATTCATAGGCCATATAGAATGAGCAACAAAATCATTGGAAACATTCATCACTACTGAAGGATGGTCCAAACGCGACACTACGATCAAAGACCCTTCGACGAAACTGTGTGCGATGGCATAATCGCAAACGGTGGTGTAAAAAATGTCAAAAAAGGTGCAAAACATTTGCGATGATGGATGCATCAAACACGGTTCAGAATTTAGTTGTGTGTGCGATGCAGGGCATACGGTTCAGCTCAATTAACTATTTGGGATGAGGAGGCACAAAAGAAACGGGCAGCCAGATGAAGGCGTGTGCAATATACAACATATGGTTCACTGGGATGAACTGTGTGTGATTAGGCAACACAATGGAAACGGTTCAATTGAACAAGATGTGTGTGATACGCGACAAACAGGTCTGTAATCCAAAATGTGTGCGAAGAAAAATAATAACACAGACGATTGCTGCTAAAAAACCATGTGAATTGCTCTGTCTATAGTAGAATAACATGTATATATATAACTAAAATAAACATCCAATTACATAAGTGACTATACAGATCATTCGCACACACCTCAATAAACAATTGCATGCATTCTACTACTTGTGATGCTCCCGCCACTGCTATGTGGCTCGATCCCTTGTCTGGGCCAGGAAGAAGATAGTTCCTCATGTCAACGATCTGCCTGTACATCTCGTAGCTTGTGTACGTGTCCATGGCCGCGTACTTGACATGTTGTTCATCCAGTCTCTTATGCCACACACTGTGCCATGTGTTCTTGTCCTATTGATGTCTTCCTTCATCTACACGTAGTAGGGGTCGATGATAGCCGAGGCAAGGTCAACCAGGGAGTTCTGTTTGCTTTTGTCGCTGCCCCAAACCTTGTAGTGGTGCTAGATGTTGACAAGATTCGGGCATTTCAAGTCCGAAACCATCAACGCTTTTAGATCGTTGGTGGTGTCCACATTAGCGAAACTGTAGTCGGAGCTCTTGATAAACTGGGAGAAACGCTCGCAAGGCCTTGTGGCAAGGTGGAAGTGGTAGACGAGGACGTCATATCACACGCACAACTGGGCGAAGACAACCTTCTGATCGTGCCCGGCACGACCGATGGTGTACTCGAGGTCGAAGCCGGCCACTCGGTACTTGTCCTCGGCAAGTAACTGCTTCATAGTTTGGATCGAGCTCTCCACCGAGACCGGATCGTTTGTGTACACCACCGTGAGGGCCTTCCCCCTCACGTGGGTGTGCGTGGTGAACTGCCAGTCGTTGTCGTGGTCGGCCGCTGGGAGCGCCATTGGAGCCACGGGGAGCGCCATTGGAACCGCTGGATGTCCTCTCTGTATGTGTCCTCGTGGGTGTGCTTATTGTGTCGTGTGAGACTAGAGATGAAGGTAAATCGCCGCAGGAATAAAAGGGGGCCGAGCGGCGTGGATTCTTGGCGCGTCTGCATGGCAGTTTTTTAAGCGGGTAATTGCATCGTCGCGCTGCGCCCGGTGCAACCGCTTGCACACGAACATGCGTGATCGTGCGCCGTCCCAAAACACTGGCAGCGCACATGGAGCGATGATGGTAGAGCACCCGGAGGGACGCGAGAGTAGAGCGCGAGCGGCGGGACGCGAGCAGAGCGCGCCGCGGCCGCCTGAACCGCAAGCAACCACACGCATGGAGCAGTTGAACACGCAGGAAATGGTCGCCTACAAGGCGGCTGACAGTTGCGTCGATGCGTAGAGAGCAGCCGTGTGGTACCACCTCCATCTAGTCTATAGTCTCCTTTATATTCCATGCCATACTTTGCCCTCAAATTTAACCAACAAAATGTTAATGCATGTTTTAAAAATTATATAATCGGAAACTATGTTCAAATACAATCCAACTATATAATCTTTAGTGACATGCATTCGTATTTTATTAGTTAAATCATACTTATAAACCAAGATGGTGGTATAGTAGGTAATTAAATCGCAAATGTTTTTTTATTAACCTGATGTGTACGTGGCCTTTCGTCCTCCTCTCGCACGTCTTGTCACCCCGCTGCCGCAGACGGCTTACAGCGCAAGCTTGCGCAGCGCGCGGGGGCATTATTTTTGCCAAATGATGGCGCCAATGAATCGTTGGTGAGCCCGTACCCGCGGAACCTCGTAGGTTCCCGCGTAAGCTTCCCGCCCGACTCGGTGAGATCCCCCAAAATCCCAATGCTTACCGGCCTGCTATAAAAACCTTCATGGCCGGCGAGTCCTGTGTCGCATTTTCCCCTCCATCCCTTTAGCTTATCTCGTCTGCTTCTCCCACATTCGCCAATGGCACCGGTCCGTTGTCCTCGCTCAGCCACTCTGCCGTCATCACAGGACAGCTCCAGCTGGGAGGCTACACCATGGCGGCGGCGCAGTCCCCGGCGTAGTGTAGTGCGCGTGGCGTCCCTGCTGGGTGTGCACGGAACATCCACCACACGCTCTGCCGCCGGTGCCCCTCAGTAGCTGTTGCTGGCCATCGTTGCCGCCACACCACCGTCAAAAGCCAGGGCCATCGCCCGCTCCGCTGCCGCGGCCCGACGGCGGGAGATGGCCGTCGTGGTTGCCACCCCACTGCCGGCCACTGTGGCCATCACCCGCTCCGCCACCACGGCTCGAAGGCGGGAGGTGGTGGTCATGGCCGCCACCCCGCCATCGGCCGCCGTGGCCACCAGCCCACCGTCGACCGCCGGGGTCATCACCCGCTCCGCCACCGCTGCCCGAAGGCGGGAGCCGGAGGTGGATGCCCGCATGTGCGACAGCGACCTTGCGCGCTACACCGAGTTCCTATGGGAGGAGGGGGACCGCCTCGTCGAGCATGCAAGTCTTACCGCCGTAGTGGCCGCGGCACACGCCACCTCCGAGGCGAGGAATCAGGAAATCTATGAGGAGAACCACCGCTTCGAGAGGGGTCGTCTGGAGCGGTAGAGGGCGTTCGAGGCGAGCATCGCTGAAGCTGCATTAGCAGCAGGCACCGCATTGCGGTTGCCCAGCTCGTCGGTAGGATCCTCCTCCTCCGCCTCTTACTAAGCGCGCTCGGCGGAGGAGAGGGAGTCAGAAGTAGTACAAAGCCATGGTGGAACTATACAACGTACTAAAAATTAGCTAGTATATATAGTTGAACTAGCTATTTCAGTATGTGGTTGACAACAATTGGGGAAAATTTTGGTCGGTTCAGCTGTCAAGTTGAACTGTTCGTATAAATTTAGAACAACTACTTAACCTATGAATGAAATCTATGCTTAATTACTGAATTTTAGTTGCAAAAATTAGATATTGCTAGTGATTTTTAGCTTCTTATTTTGACAAATCGCAGTGTTACAAGTATTGAAAAATCTTACCAAATTGTTTGTACGTGGTTGCACACGGGTTATCCAAAATAACCGTTTGTGTTGAAGGGATGCACAAATCTTGCACTGCTCTCACTTTGCATACGGGTGTTCTATTTAAAACGTTTGCGATCAAGAGCTGTAGAAATCCTGCTCGGCGCATTTTCTCTTGGCTTCCTGGGGAGCTGTCGGTTTGCATACGGGTGTTCTGACTAAAACGTTTGCGATTAGTGTTTTATATATAAAAAGCGAATTAAACTGTGGCTTGGGCGCCATTAATGGAGAGGATGCGAGCAAGGCGGGCAGCCATGGAAGTCAAAGGGCTCGCTTCCCAGTGAGCCTGCGCAGCGTACAACTCGCACGCTTCCAGGTGAGCCTGCGCGCTCAAGGACAGCTTGCATGCCTCTCGGTCAGCCTGCGCACTGGATGGCGCTCGCACGCCTCCCGTTTAGTCAAGGTCAAGCAGCTGTCTGCACGGCACGTCCTACAGCCATTAAAACCAACACACGTGGCATCACGTGAATGGTTAACAGAATTTTGGATTTACTAGATTTTAAAAACCAGGCATCTCAATGTTTTGCCGGCAATCAATGGTGCCCTGGTGTTTGAAATTCATTCTCATTTTTTGCATGGGACCTAAGCATGCACCCAAGGACACATATTTGATTTTTCAACCAATTTATATGCACTGGAGCATGTGCATGTAGTTCAAATTTGAATTATGCACATAAATGCAGTGAAAACTTAGTTAATGCATACAAATTTCCAAACAAACCCCGAAAAATCACAAAAAATCACACAACACTCCTATTGTTCTATGTTGACACGAGAAAAAAATTTGAAAGCAATAAGAGGCAATGGATATCGTTTCGTCCACAAAGGTGGGACGTTCCCTACCGAAAACCATCATGCTTGTTGTGAGAAGCTCCGGTTTGTGAGAAGCATATACCCTAACCTGCCCAAAATGGGACAAAATTTGTACCATGGCATGTTGATGCCGCTCCATGATAGCATGCCAAGTTTCATGAATTTCATACGAGTTTTGGATTTACTAGAATTTAAAAATCAGGCATCTCAATGTTTTGCCGACAATAAACAGTGCCCTGGTGTTTGAAATTCATTTCCATTTCTTGCATGGGACCTAAGCATGCACCCAAGGACACATATTTGATTTTTCAATCAATTTATATGCACTGGAGCATGTGCATGTAGTTCAAATTTGAATTATGCACATAAATGCATTGAAAACTCAGTTAGTGCATAAAAATGTCCAAACGGACCCCAAAAAATCACAAAAATTCAGACAACACTCCCGTAGTTCTATGTTGACACAACAAAAAAAATATAAAGCAATAAGAGGCAATGGATATCATTTCGTCCCCAAAGGTGGGACGTTCCCTACCGAAAACCGTCATGCTAATTGTGAGAAGCTCCAGTTTGTGAGAAGCATATACCCAAAGTTGCCCCAAATGGGACAAAATTTGTACCACGGCATGTTGATGCCGCTCCATGATAGCATGCCAAGTTTCATGAATTTCATACGAGTTTTGGATTTACTAGAATTTAATAACCAGGCATCTCAGTGTTTTGCCGGCAATCAACGGTGCCCTGGTGTTTGAAATTCATTCTCATTTTTTGCATGGGACCTAAGCATGCACCCAAGGACACATATTTGATTTTTCAACCAATTTATATGCACTGGAGCATGTGCATGTAGTTCAAATTTGAATTATGCACATAAATGCAGTGAAAACTTAGTTAATGCATACAAATTTCCAAACAAACCCCGAAAAATCACAAAAAATCACACAACACTCTTGTTGTTCTATGTTGACACGAGAAAAAAATTTGAAAGCAATAAGAGGCAATGGATATCATTTCGTCCCCAAAGGTGGGACGTTCCCTACCGAAAACCATCATGCTTGTTGTGAGAAGCTTCGGTTTGTAAGAAGCATATACCCTAACCTGCCCCAAATGGGACAAAATTTGTACCATGGCATGTTGATGCCGCTCCATGATAGCATGCCAAGTTTCATGAATTTCATACGAGTTTTGGATTTACTAGAATTTAAAAATCAGGCATCTCAATGTTTTGCCGGCAATAAACAGTGCCCTGATGTTTGAAATTCATTCCCATTTCTTGCATGGGACCTAAGCATGCACCCAAGGACACATATTTGATTTTTCAACCAATTTATATGCATTGGATCATGTGCATGTAGTTCAAATTTGAATTGCTCACCTGAAATGGCTAGAAAACCAATTTAATGTATAAAATGTTCAAACGAACCCAGAATAATTCCAATTCTTTTATGACACACATGTAGTTGCATGTTCACTCCAGATAAAAGGTCTAGCAATTCAAACACCGTCCATTGTCGCTGTGACCCCATTATGTAATTCAAATCAAGATGAAAAATCAAGTAGATCGCACACAGTTTATTATCAGCAACCGTGTGAGATGTAGTACAAAATATCTTGGAGCACTGTCGGTCTATAGTCCGCCTATGGCTTACGCAAGAATGTGCGTCGGCTACAGTCCACATCCGGCGTCTCTAGCACATTAGCTTGCTCCCCAAATATCATTTCACTGTTCAATCATCGCCGGTGAAAGATGGGCATGTGGACCCGCATCGTGAGGGCATCTTCAGTGGCCCACTTCGGCGAGAGCGCGGCCGCAGCCACCATGCACGTGCTAACAAGGTGCATGAGCATGCCCGCAATTTGCGACCGGGCGGCAAAGGCAGCCCAAACAGCCGCTGTTGCTTCTGAGGTGGCGGCAGCAACATCTGCCTCGAGGATAGCAACTGGCGATAGCGGTACAGCAGCTGTCCGTTCCGCAGCGGTGGCCTTAACCCAAATGGAGGCCGCCCACGACCATGTCGAGGCCGCCCATGCCCAGCTCCTGGCGGTCACCGCACAAATCAAACGAAGCTTCTCCGACAATGGTCGGCAACCCACGACCGAAGAGCTGGCAATCGCTGAGAGCGTTCGAGCATCCATCCGTTCCTCCGCCGCATACATTGCGATGACGGAGCCCGTCCAAGCCCAGAACGCATCCTCCCACGACCAGCTCGTGGCAGCCTTTTCCAAAGAGATGGCGTACGCGGATGGTGAGATGCTTGCCGAGTATGGTGCGATGGATGCCATGGAGCCCCTTCCCCAGGAGACCGTCGGGCGCGAGCTAGACATGGAGGCGGCGGCGGAGATCGACGAGCACCAACCGTAGTAGTACTCTTTGTTTTGTTTAATTAAGAGCGCTGGTCTTTGTTTTGTTAGAGTAATGTTTAGGTCAGCTAGCTCTGTTTAATTGCTGAACTTGCTCGGTTAAGAAGTGTGGGTGTTCTGTAGTCTCCTTTGTGTACCCAAATTATGCAATGACTTGGATGACCACTGTAACCATGGAAATTCGAACCAAAATTTTCGACGTTCAAACTCATCACACACGGGTTAAGCTATCTGAATCGTTTGTGATGTCCATATATCATAGAAAGTTCTAATTCAGGGACCGTGTCTGATGACACTTTGCGCACCAGTTTTTTGGCTGAAGCGATTCCAAATTTTCGGCTTCTGCGGAAATATCTACCTCCCCGGACCCTCCCCCTTACCAAAAGCCACAAGTCCCCTCTTTCCACCTTCCTTTTCAAGTTGAAACCTTCACTCCTTGCTTGCAGAGCCGCCGCCTCCTCATCGGCGACCCTCCTTCACGCTGCTCAGCCTCCTCTATCCAGGCAGGTAATCCACACCCGACCCCCATCCTCCTCCTCCTTCCACATCCCACATGCCTCGACCGCTGGCGCGAGCGCGACACCTTCCACCCAAATCGCCGATCCCTCCACCACATAAGCGCCGGCCTAAGCCATGGTGCATGCAATATAGCTAGGACCTCAAGGAGCATTTGGCAGCGGAGAAGCAAATCGCGGCCGCACGTGTGGTTGAGGTCACAATGGCTGCCATTCGTGCCGACCCCCAGATCTTGAAGGAGCACCTTGCCAATTGCTAGCTAGACCGGTTAAGCATGCTCGGTTTACCCGTTGCATGTGCTACTCCTACCTTTCCTTCACAAATTCTAGTGAATTGTGCTATCTAATTTCACCATGCAATCTGTTGCTCTAGTGTATATGTTCTATATGTCGTGCAGTATGGTGCTCACTTATTAACTATTTTGTTAATTAGTTGTTGTGGCTCAGAGAAACCGGAACGCCCCGTATTCCAGCCCAGTGATCGAGAAGAAGTCTTCTGTAATACGGCACTGCTTAGCATAGAACAAACCAGCTTTCTATTACTACACAAAAATGAATACAAGGTCTCCGATATTACAATGAATAACATCGGCACGGCAACACTACGGCATCCTCAGTTGCTCTATGCAAGCAGCAGAACAACTCGAAGCAGCGGAAAACTTCTAGCAGCGGAACAACGACGACGGTGGTGAACTCCACTTTGCAGGGACTCTGGCTGGAACGCTTATCCTAGCTCGCACGAATGGAAACCACGACAAGCAATCAAGCAATCACGACATGACCTGCAAACTGGCATGACATGCCAGGTCAGTACATTGAATGTACTTGCAATCTCACAATAACCAGAAGCATTCAAGACGAACAACAGCATGGCAATTACAGGTTAAGCAGGAATTATCATGAGATCATCAGGATAACATGGCATGAACAATATGAACATGATACAGCTAGAACAATATGAGGATGGCATGAGCATATAAATCTTACGATACTAGCATGCAACATGATAACGTTATATGCACCACTTATTCTGCTCGTGTAATCTCATAACCCAACGGTGATCTTTCCGGCGATTACAACCATGATCAACACTTGGTCTCAAACGGTGATCTTTCCGGCGATCCCAACCAACTTATCTCATCATCGAACGGGGTTGTTATTAACCACATTATTATTAATACTGTTGACTCATAGTGTGACCGACATGAACTGGGCACTTATCCGCGGGCGCGGCTATCGATAGATTTAATATACACTCTGCAGATGTTAGTATGCTGTACCCACACTACGGAACCCATGGCCTCGCACTCCCATTCGGGTGAACCAACGGCGTTCCGACAAAATCGATCTACTGCCATGACACTCTCCTGGCCACTCCGGCCACCTCCCCTTTGGGCTAAGTCCCGGGTGGCCTCGTGCCTACCAAAGACACCAACGGCCACCGTCGTGGCCAAACGGTCCCAAACGGGGACAATCCGGATATAACAACAACGGGCACACAAGGTTATGTCTGCTTACCAGGCCAGGGTACCACACGCCCATAACCTTCCCTCGTTGGAGGCACCGGCGAGAGGCACGACAATAGACCCAGTTAGGGCCTTCCCATAAAGGCAAGCGTGGTTGCACTGGTCAGCTCGATATGGTGGCACCATGACTCAACCAACAGTTGTTCAAGTTCAATTTAATCCGGTTAAACTTGAATGAAAATATGTTGAGCCATGATAAAATAACAAGATGCAAATTACAATGCATGAACATGATATCAATATAAGCATGGAGGTGCAACATAATTATTAACCATATCAACAATGAATCATATCCAACTGAGCATGGCATATTGACTAGCATGAACATCACAAGTACATACTTCTCAGAAACATAGCATGACCACTAGCATCAACAATAAATATCATGCAAGAACATATCAACAATGCTATCATGCAAGCATTTAACCAACTGGATCCAATAGAACATGCATAACAACGGTACTCGGGACAGACGGCAGTCATGCTCCGAAGACCATCACCAACATCAACATGTACTAC
The DNA here is from genome assembly GCF_018294505.1 of Triticum aestivum. NCBI lineage: Eukaryota > Viridiplantae > Streptophyta > Magnoliopsida > Poales > Poaceae > Triticum > Triticum aestivum. Next base: position 621,719,221 of record NC_057795.1, read on the forward strand.
TAGCAAGCATAAGAATATGAAAAGGAATACTAGCGACTAGCATGGCATGATAACCAGGTACGTAACAACATAGCAAGAAAGTAAGCACTAACCTAGAAGCATTACGGAAACAAAGATACCCATATTTTAAACAAGCAAACATTTAACAAATATTCAAGTTATAAAACATGGGTACTGCATGACCATCATGCAAGTGGGTATTGTGGCTTGCCTGGGGTGGAAGAAATCACCGGGACAAAGTGCGAGAGGCTTGCGAAAAGAATCGCCGGAAAAACGTTCTCTCTCGGAGGGGGCTGGTTAGGGGCAAGGGCAAAAAGGTCATTTTCAGAATGTTAAAACATAGTGAAAATGATACCAACAGAACGGACTCGACGAGACGAAGAAGTGGGCTTTGAAATCACCTCATTTGGAGTTGTGGTTAAAAAGTTAAAGCTGTTTTTCTGTGAGGGACCTATCAATAATGAAATCATCAGAAACAAGCCCTCAGCCGGAAAAACAAAAAGCGCCTTCTCAGGAAATACATTTTCTGGAACAGAAAGCGTATTTTGGCTCGAAGAAGAAATAGAATGCGCTTTCGGTTAGCGAAGGTGTACTCCCTGGAGTACATCTCCACTTATCCAGCGTGGCAGTGGGGGCCCGTGGCGCTGTGCGGCTGACGTGCGGGGCCCGCCTTATCCATCTCTTTCCCTCTCTCTTCTCGCCTGGCTTCTTCCTCGCGCCCGACCGAGGACAGAGGAGAGGCGGAGCTGGCTCGGCCGGCGTCTGGCCTTGCCGGCTCCGGCCGTCTCTGGCCGAGGGGATGGCATCAGCGAGCGAGGCTTGGCCCACCGCGTCCATCCAGAGGGGAATCAGGCGCCGGGGAGGGACAGAACGGTGGCGCCGCGCGGCACAGCAAGCAGGGGAGGCGCCGGCCGATCTTGAGGATAACGGCCACAACTACTCCGGCGACTAGTTGAGGGGAGGGGGAGGCTTGGTGGGTATCGGGGAGGCCTCTGGTGGTGGAAAAGTGGGGCGAGGGGGCTCGGCTCGCTCCAATTTAGGCGGAGGAGGCCGGCGGCCATGGTGACAGAGAGAGGTGGGGAGGGGCTCTAGAGCTCAAGGTAGAGGCCGGGGAGGTTGCTGGAGGTGGTGTGAAGCTGGTGGTGAGGTCGAACGGCCTCGGGGTGGGCTTATATAGCCACGGGGAGGGGTGTGCCGCGCAGTCGTCGCCGCGGATGCGTGGCCAGTGCCGCGGACGCGTGTGCTTGCGCATGAGCTCGGAGTTAGGCGACGAGCGGGAAGAGGACGGAGAGCTCACGAGGAAGAGGCGGCCAAGGGAGCACGGGGAGGAAGAGGATGGCGAGCTCCTAGCCAAAACCGCCACTGTTCGTCCATGGGCGCGTGGTGGCTTGCGTCGGTGAGGAAGCGTACGGAGGGGGAGAGGGGTCTAGGAGAACGGCAATGACGATAGGAAGCTAGGGGACATGCCCGTGCTCGCTGAGACGCCGAGCAGAGGAGGGGCCCGGGCAAGAAGACGCTCTGGACGCGCGCACTGCACGCCAAAGCGGAGGTCATCGCGTGCACTGGTGCACACAGTGCCACAAGCTATGCCAAACGATGTCTGGGGGTTAGTCCTTCCTGGGGCGATTTTAACTGCGGTGGTAGCTCGGTTAAAGACTCTATGGTTAAATGGTAATCGTCGTCTGAAGTTCACTGCAGTAAACTTGGCCGTGAAACAGTACTCAACTGAGGTGGGATTAGAGGCAAATGAGTTGTCTGGGGTGTTTAGGTTAGGAAGGACTATAATCCTGGCAAGTTTGAGATGATTTGGACCAGTATTTAAGATAGTTGCTTAACAACCACATAAATTGGTCCAGAAACAAGAACAGGAAGAAGCACTCACATAGAGTGATGGATTGAGCTGAAAATGAACATGGCAAGGTTATTTGGTCATATGAGAGTGCCATGCAATTTTATGCCCTTTGGCCAAGCCAAATGGTACTTCCTTCATAGCTATCGTCTCTGGACAGAAACTTAGGAAAAATCCTGAGGAAATATGGCTAAATGAAATATGCCCAAATTCGGTAGAGATAGGTTATATAGTTAGGAGAAAGCCCTGGAAAATTGTCAGCAATAATGGAGCAAGATAAAATATACTTGCTTCACAAACTGAAATTTTGGACAGAATCAAAGAATTGGAGATGAGCTCACATGGAGGCATGACATGAGCTCTACTTTGGTGGAGGGCTATGATATGATGATGTGAGGGATCATGCAAAATGGCAACTCATTTGGATGTGCCTAGCTTGCACCTCATTCACAAAGCTTCTTTCTGGATAGAAACTTTGTAAAATCATAATTAAATAATTACTAGGCAAATGAGGTTGCATTTTGGCATGATATGGACAGGAAAAGGTGTACAAGGAGTTTGAGGTCAATTGGGAAAAGGAAAATAGCACTTGCTTCACAATGTGCCATTTAGGGCAGAATAGGAAATGAATTATTTGAGCATGATGATAAACATGGCAGCCATATTTGAGAAAGATATGACCCAAACTATTTATGAAAATTATTTGGGAATTTTAGGAGTGATGGAAATAAAGGTTGCTTCACAACCTAGGGCAATTTGAGTTATTCGTTTAAAAGAAAAGGAATACTCCCAATAAAAAGAATATTGGGATTTGGGCTAGGATGCAAATGACAGGGTCTAGGGAAGGATTCGGGTATGACAAGCCACTCTGGAAGCAAAGAAGACTTCATCTTCTTCAGTTTCCAGACCACAAAGCCACGAAAAAAGAAAACTCAAGCAAAAACCTCAGAAAAACAAAAGAAAAAGAAAGGGCCAAAAATCAGCTATCACAAACCTTACCCCCTTGAGGAAATCTCGTCCTTGAGATTTGGTTGCTCGGGGAACAAGTATAAAGATACTGACTTAAGGAAACCGTTTCCAACTCGGGTATCCTTTTTCTTATTTTTGTTCCCACTAAATTTTTACCTGACCGGCCCTGGGGTGGTTTGCTTTAATATCCATATTTTGACAGATCTTACCTTGCTTGTTCATGCTTATACAGGCTCGAATTTCTTTTTAGATCTGCTGACTTAGCTGACTGTGATTGATTCTCACGACGGAAATATATGTCGGTCTCACAAATCCAAGCGTGATTTCCGCTGGGTGTGTCATCCGGCACTGACAATCTTTCGTGAAGTGGTCATCAGACTTTTCTAGTGGACACCCAAGCTCTAACTCCTTGAGTTGGGTTTCTCCACTAAATGCAGGTCCTTCGGGTTCCAAACAGTGAGTTGGGTCATAACCGCTTTCCTGACAGATTCTGGCTTATCGTAGAAGTTTCTGAATCATCTTAACTGGCTCCACTGTCTTGAGTATCGGATCCGTACCAAATATTTGATTGTCGCCTATCGTGGCTAGCATAAGAGTTTGACCTGTATGATAATATCTGCAGAATTGACTAACAGTGGTTCTACACCACGCGGGTCTTGCAACAATTTTCATACCTGCATCACTAGTCTTGCTCCTTCATTATTGTTTTCTTGGTCTGGATCCTTGGCTGAAAGAGCTGGGTCATATTGCTTCTTCGTATCACCATAGGTACTGTCAGTACATTTTTCAGCAATCGTAGCGTATCCTCATTTTTCTGGCAGGGTACCCCATTAAATGGCAGGTTCAACACCCCTCAAGTTCTGACCGCAGGAAAATGATCATCCGAACCTTTGAAAGAAATCGACAAATAAATCAGTAGCCACCAGAACGGTATTTACAACTCAGATCTGGGACATTACCGAAATAACTCAACCACGGCTCAGGACGGCCAAAAAGCAGCTCAGAACATGAGACCGGGTTGATAAGAAGAAGGGTGTAGCTCCCTAAAATAGACAAAAAGCAGCTATAGGGCTACTGTCACAAAAAGAAACTCAACAGCTGTACGAGACGGCCGAAAAGCAGCTCAGAACTCGTGACAGTCATTGAACAGAGAAATACAAATCGGCATCCACCCCGGATAGCTAAAAACATCTTGGATCACAGGCGTGGTACCATCATTGGAGAAAAAGGGGACAAGGGCTCATCAGGATCATTTGCCAGGTTCACAGGTACTTGTATTGAGCTCATTGATGTGGTCAATCCTCATAATCCTTTGTCACACTACGGTGTATACTGGCTTACTTCTCTTAACCATCCCCATGTGGTTGTCAGATCCTCATCCGAGTGACTTGTAAGATCTTGGTAGTATGCTCACCGCATATATATGAGAATCTGATTCCCGAGACAGACATGTATTCTGACTGATTCTTGCTTCTGACCAAAATGTTGTGGATCTGATTCTTGGGATTCACTGCCATATGCTGTCAATTCATAGTGTACTACCTTGTACCAATGTCTTACTGAGGAAGATTGGCTGGCTTGTGATCGAAACTTTCATCGGACAGCTTGCTGAAGAAGAGTGGGTATCGTGCTTCAGAAGCTTACCCCCTTAAATACTTTGCTCGCTAAAGACTCAGTACCTTATGCCGGAAGCTTTTGCGGTTGCTTACTGAAGAAGGCAGAGTACCTTGTATGGGAAATCATCCATGTATCGTACTGAGGAAGATAGATTAATCTTGCCTTGGAAGCTTCTCGGGTATCTTGCGAAGGAAGATTGGGTTTCTTACACCAGAAGCTTCTTATTGTGAGATGCGGACCGATTTCCACATATATAACCATCTTAGTATTTTTGTTATTGATTTCTTGTACGAAATGGGGTTTTGCAGGACTATCCTCCATGCCATATTTTTGCTTGCTTCCAGGTACATCGGGTTCCAAAATCATCCTCAACAAAAAATTAAACTTGTATCTGAGCCATACCTTTAATGATATTCTATCAATCTTGCACACAATTTTATCTTCTTGCTAGTTTGATCATTTCTACTATGAGGAGTGCACGCTGAGAGAGACTTGACACTCAGTTACATGATCAGATATCCCGCAATCTGAATGCAGTCGGCTGAGAATTCCATACTGTTGTGAGGAGTGCACGTTAATGCAAACTTTATACTCACATTCCATCCAGGATTTCTTTTGTATTCAGACGACCTATTTCCAATTTCACTGCAGTCTGCTAAAAATTTCATTCTGTTTAGCTGAGTTTCCAAATATATGCATTTCTTGCTGACTCTTTGGGTCCGGTGTCGGCTGACGAGCAACTTTAATAGGGGAAAATTTGTAACACCAAAGGCCCAAAGAAAGAAACAAAAGAGATGACAAAAACAAAAGCACACAAGCATACTACTAGTATAATTAATCAAGCAATCATCACATATTACTGCTACTCACACCATAATATGCATGCACACCTAAGCACACAAATCACGCGGAAACTCCAGTTTATGGTCCAATATGCTGTGGTGGTGTGCACAAAAATTATATCCATGTGTGGAAGGTGTTGGCGTAACCGAAGCTACACCAAGCACTGGCTGAACAGTGGCTGGATCTGGATGGATACACAGGTGAGGACGGACTTGACGATCAAGTAGCGAGACACAAAAGTCACGACCACATCATCATCAAGCGTACGAAAGGGATTCATACACGTCCAAAGAATAGAATGACTGGGTAGGGTAGCGGTGAAAAAACAAGGCTCACTGGCATTACCCTTTTCTGATAACCAACATCAGTAAGGGTTGCCAGAGGGACAAGATGGATGGCATGATTCGGGATAGAAACAAGTCTATCACCGAAATAATATGGGTGGGTGGCGGAAAAATATATGCACTACCTGAGCATAACTCCTGCAAATGGTGTCTGGAACTCTGGGTACTAGGGCACCACTCTGCTGGGACAGAGATGACGCCGAACACCAAAGAGCAGACATGCTAAGAAGGAGGGTGCAGGCGGTGGACCGAAAATGATGCCACCTACACTCACAATATTAACCGTTAGTGACAAAATAATAATCTATATGCATGCTATGCGACAAACAAATGCAACAATCAAGTGCAACAAACCAACTGGGGTCTATACTACCGCTTTCTAACGTTCGCGCGGGCTAGGGCATCCTACAGCCAGACCTTCCCTGATACCAAGCCTTGTGGCACCCCGGCTCAGAGAAACCGGAACGCCCCGTATTCCAGCCCAGAGATCGAGGAGAAGTCTTCTGGAATACGGCACTGCTTACCATAGAACATACCAGCTTTATATTATTACACGAAAATGAATACAAGGTCTCCGATATTACAATGAATAACATCAGCATGGCGACACTACGCCATCCTCAGTTGCTCTATGCAAGCAGCAGAACAACTCGAAGCAGCGGAAAACTTCTAGCAATGGAACAACGACGACGGTGGTGAACTCCACTCCGCAGGGACTCTGGCTGGAACGCTTATCCTAGCTTGCACGATCGGAAACCACGACAAGCAATCAATTAATCACAACATGACCTGCAAACTGGCATGACACGTCAGGTTAGTACATTGAATGTACTTGCAAGCTCACAATAACAAGAAGCATTCAAGACAAACAACAACATGGCAATTACAGGTTAAGCAAGAATTATCATGAGATCATCAGGATAGCATGGCATGAACAATATAAACATGATACAGCTAGAACAATATGAGCATGGCATGAGTATATAAATCTTAGGATACTAGCATCCAACATGATAATGTTTTATGCACCACTTATTCTTCTCGGGTTACCTCATAACCAAACGGTGATCTTTCCGGCGATCACAACCATGACCAACACTTGGTCTCAAACGGTGATATTTCCGGCGATCCCAACCAACTTATCTCATCATCGAACTAGGGTTGATATTAGGCACATTATTATTAATATTGTTGACTCAGAGTGTGACCGACACGAACTGGGCCCTTATTTGCGGGCGCGGTTATCAATAGATTTAATATACACTCTACAGATGTTAGTACACTGTACCAACACTACGTAACCCATGGCCTCGCACTCCCATTTGGGTGGACCAACGGCGTTCCGACAAAACCGATCTACTGCCATGACACTCTCCCGGCCACTCCGACCAACTCCCCTTTGGGCTAAGTCCTGGGTGGCCCCGTGCCTACCAAAGACACCAACGGCCACTGTCATGGCCAAACGGTCCCAACCAGGGACAATCCAGATATAACAACAATGGGCACACGAGGTTATGTCTGCTTATCGGGCCAGGGTACCGCACGCCCATAACCTTCCCTCGTTGGAGGCACGGGCGAGAGCCATGACAATAGACCCAGGTAGGACCTTCCCATAAAGGCAAGCGTGGTTGCACTGGTCAGCTTGATATGGTGGCACCATGACTAAACCAATAGTTGTTCAAGTTCAATTTAATTCGGTTAAACTTGAATGCAAATATGCTGAGCCATGATAAAATAACAAGATGCAAATTACAATGCATGAACATGATATCTACATACACTAGAAAAAAAAGACACATCCGTGACATTTTGGGCCGAATGAATTTTTTTCCTGTCATACATATGACACTTCTATGATGATAATTGTGACAAAACCCGGTATCATCATAGATGTGGTGAGCTCCTACTTCTATGAAAAAAATCATGACAGAAAATGGGCTTTTCATCCTGGGCGGGCCGGAGACGCAGCTGCATGACATTCTTTGGGCCGTCTATGATGGAAAGAACCATGGTAGAAGCGAGGGCGGGGAAAATTCCGGGGAGTTCCTGGTTACGGTGGGAGGTCAGGGCCGAACGATGCGCGTTTCTCTTGTACACGTACGTGCGTGTGTGCGAGGCGTTAGGCTCTAACTGAACCCGATCAATTGCACTGCAGGCTACGCGTTACTGAGCCCGAGCGATCGATCGATGGCTGTTAACTGAACCCGATCAAGCGATTCCTTCGCTACTGCTGCTAACTGATGCCGATCGATGCTGCCTCTAGGATGAATAGTGAGCGTTGTGGGGGGGGGGGGGGGGGGTTGGATGAACAGTGAGCGGTGGCGTTGCCCCTGGATGAACAAGACCCCGTGGTGTGGAGGGCTGGATGAACAGTAGACTATGGAGTAGCACGCGGTGGAGGCTGGATGAACAGGAGCCCATGGAGGCTGGAGGAGGTCGACGGTCCAGATGAGCAGTATCTTGTGGAGTCCCGTTTTGCGGTACGCCACACCCCTCCCGATGAACAGGACCCCCGTCTCGACTGTAGCGCTCCAACACAAGTCCGTTTCATCCGTTTTGCGGTACGCCACACCCCTCCCGATCAACAGGACCCCCGTTTCGATCGTAGGAGGTCCGTTTCCTCCGTTTTGCGGTACGCTACACCCCTCCTGATCAACAGGACCCTTGTTTCGACCGTAGGAGGTCCGTTTCATCCGTTTTGCGATACGCCACACCCCTCCCAATCAACAGGACCCCCGTTTCGACCGTAGGAGGTCCGTTTCCTCCATTTTGCGGTACACCACACCCCTCCAGATGAACAGGATCCTGTTTCGAATGTGGCAGGTCGAACACAAGGCTGTTTCCTCCGTTTTGCGGTACACCAGGCCTCGTTTCCATTGCCTGTTCCATCCAAGCCCTCCCGATGAACACGACGACGCATTCCGTTCCGACCCAGCCGGTTGGCTCCCCATGAACACGACAACGACGCTGTTTCTCTGTTCCGACCCAGCCATGTACACGAGCCCTGGCCGTACGTATGCATGAGTAGGCGTTCGAGACCCCGCCCATATGTACACATACGTGGCCGTATTTTCTTTCTTGCGCACTGGCCGCTGTACGTACGTGTACATGCTACGTGCGCGCCTCTACTACGACACGTGCGCGCCTCTACTATGACACATGCACGCCTCTACATCAACCAGTATATATGTACGTACACGTTCACAACCAGAATGACAACGCTACGTACGCTTCGACCAGGTGGGTCCCGACTGTCAGGCACTTCCTTGCGTGCGAAGATGTAGCTGGTGGGTCCCAGTAGTCAGGGGGAAACATTTTTTCGTGAAATACGGTGGCCCGTCCGGTGGGTCCCCGCTGTCAGGTCGAGGAATAATTATTTTGCACATAATAAGGAGGCACTTCCTTGCTGCGGCCGTGGACCCAGCCGTCAGCCTCTCCACATACAGTCCATGTCCGATGGAAGCCATTCCTTGACCATGTTGACCACGCCGCGCCGAGAACACCAGGGTGATGGACGACGGCGAGGCCTAGGAAGGGGACGACATGGAGCCGGAGAAGACGCGACAGTGGATGCCCACGCGTAGAGGAGTACGAGGGTTCACTGGTTCGCTGTGGTGTGAGGCTGCCGTCGCCGTAGAATAACAGGGGGTGTGGGTGAATAGAGGGATGGCCTGGCCAGCGATGGGAGTAGTAGGCGGCGGTGAGGCCTCCACCGCATCGCAGCCGGCCACGGGAGGCAGGAACACGAGGCACAACCGGCGCTGGTCTGGGCGGCTGGAGCAAGAAGACCAGAGGTTGAAGAAGCACTACGACTGTTGGATGGACATCGTACGGTCACTGGAGCTAGAATCGTGCATATTGACTAAGTTGACAAAGACCTCTGTCCCCGTCAACTTAGTAGGCCCACAAGTCAGCCTGCCACTATACTGGGTCCCAGCTAACAGGGGGGGTATTCATTTTTTTGTGCGTAATAAGGAGGCACATTCTTGCATGCGAAGATATAGCTGGTGGGTCCAAGCTGTCAGCGGCGGTAACGTTTTTTTCGTGAAATACAGAGGCCCTTTCGGTGGGTCCCTGATGTCAGGTGGAGGAAACATTATTTTGCACGTAATAATGAGGCATTTCCTTGTGTGCGGACGTGGACCCAGCTGTCGGCCTCTCCACATACAGTCCACTTCAGATGCATGTTGGTCATTGACCACGTTGACCAGGCCGCGCCGTGAGCACTAGGGCGGTGGACTATGGCGAGGCCTAGGAAGGGAACGACATGGAGGCAGGGAAGACTCGGCAGTTGTTTCCCACGCGGAGGGGAGTATGAATGTACGAGGGTTTACTGGTTCGTCTATTGTCGCCGGAGAATAACAACAGGTGTGGGTGAGTAGAGGGATGGCTAGGCCAGCGATGGGAGTACGGTGGGGCGGTGAGGCCAGCGCGACAGCACAGCCGGCCATGGGGAGGAGGGAGCAGGCAGTCCCGCCGGCGCTTGTTTGAGCGGCTGGAGCAGGAAGAGCAGAGATTGAAGAAGCACGACGGCCGTTGGATGGCCATCCAACAGTCACTGCTTGTGCGTTAACCTTTTTTTAGGAAAGCCTAAATCTATGGAAAATAGCATACAGCCCATCTGCCATTATTTCTAATAATTTACAGCCCATTTGCTAATTCTTAAGGTTTTTTTGGAGCCCATATTCTTTTTGTTAGCATTACAGCCCATATTGTGGCCACGGTTAAAAAATTATGCGAATTTTTGCATATTTCGGTGCGGTCCGAACTATTTTTAATCCCGAAATTTCGACTCACATTCAAACTGATTTTAAAAATAAATGTATATCAATATAAAATCCAACAAATTCTCCACGCATAAAAATTAATGTAATTTAAAATCTCGAAATGAAAAAAAAAAGATATTTGAAACTAATTGCCAGTTTGATGTGTTTTAAAAATGTACAACCCATTTCTCATTACTGATGGGCCATTTTCTCGGTCAGCCGAATGAAAGCTCTCCTCGTCTTGAAAGATTTGCAGCCCAACAGGGCTGACAAGGAGACTTACTTGGCAAATCACAAAAAAACTAGGATGTGGCCGTGGACCCAGCTGTCAGCCTCTCCACATACAGTACTCTTTCGATGGAATGCCGTTGACCAAGGCGGTGGACTACGGCAAGGCCTAGGAAGGGGACGACGCGGAGATGGGGAAGACGCGGCAGTGGATGCCCATGCGGAGAGGAGTACGAGGGTTCACTGGTTCGGCTACGGCGAGAGGCTGCCGTCGCCGCATAATAACAGGGGGTGTGGGTGAGTAGTGGGATACCCTGGGCCAGCGGTGGGAGTAGTATGGGCGGTGAGGCCTCAGCGGCATCACAACCGGCCACGAGAGGCAGGAGCATGCGGCACGACCGGTGTTGCTTTGGGCGGCTGGAGCAAGAAGACCAGAGGTTGAAGAAGCACTATGGCCGTTGGATGGACATCGTACGGTCACTGGAGCTAGAATCGTTCATATTAACTAAGTTGACAAAGCCCTCCGTCCTCGTCAACTTAGTAGGCCCACAAGTCAGCCAGCCACTATGGTGGGTCCCAGCTAGCAGGGGGTATTCATTTTTTGGTGCGTAATAAGGAGGCACTTCCTTGTGTGCGCAGATATAGATGGTGGGTCCGACCTGTCAGCAGGGGGACATTTTTTCGCGAAATATAGAAGCCCTTCCCACGTACAGTGCACGTACAGTTCGTAATAAGGAGGAACTTTCCTTGCGTGCGACCATGGACCTCGTGGGTCCCAGCCGTCAGGCTCTCCACGTACAGTCCTCTTACGATGACTCTTGTATGTTGACCACACCGCGTCGAGCGCACCGAGGCGGTGGACGACGGCGAGGCCCTAGACTGGAACGACCCGGAGATGGGGAAGACGCGGCAGTGGAGTCGCAGACGGAGAGGAGTGGGAAACTTGACTGGTTCGGGTGCGGGGTGGGCCTACACTCGACAGAGAATAACAGGAGGTGCGGAGTGGAGGGATGGCCTGGCCGTCGGCGGGGTAGAGTTTCGCTGAGGAGCGCAAAACAACGCCACTGGACGCCGAAGGCTGGAGCAGGCGGTTCCGGCAGCGCTGGGGGAAGAAGACGAGAGATTGAAGAAGAATGCCGGCCGTTGGATGTAAATCCAACGCCTTCTTAGGCTTCGACCTACTGGCCCACATGTCAGCCAGTCCATTTGTTTTTTAGTCCATTTGGTGGGCTGGGTGAAACAATGATGTAGCATCTATGCAGCCCGTTTAAATCCCATTTGCATTTTTCTCGAAATCCGCGGACTTGCTAGGCTGGGTGAAAATATCATGTTGGGCTAGACGGAGAAATGTTATAAAAACATAAACACATGATTGCACGTCAGTAAAATCTTTGCAAGCTTATGTACGCAATCACTAGGAGTTAACTTGCCAAGTTATATATAAACAATTATTATTATTATTTTGTAAGAACTTTCAACTTACGAAATAAAATATCATTTTAATTTGATGAGTTAATAGTACGTGGGGTATTATTATTTTTTAGGCTAGACGTGGGACAGTTGAGTTGGTTCTAGGGGAAAGTACTGGGAGAAAACTCAGTTTACATCGAAAAAGAAAGTGGGAGAAAATTCAGAGACCTGCTGGGTCCACCTGAGGAGGGGAATATGTTGGGAGGAAGGAGATTCAAAGCACGGCAGCCGAGTGAACTAGTTTTTTTTACGGACAAGTGAACTAGTTTACATACATAAGCAAATAGCCACTAAAAAAAGCAATCAGGTTAATGGGTTCTTAAAAGAAATATTTCGGACAAAACAGATAATTACGACACATAGGCTAATGCATGAAACACTCAGATGATAAAGGTGCTTATAAACAGATAAAGTACAACATCTAGACCTTCCTGGCACGCTTGATCATGACGCTGCGGCTGTCCGTGTACTCGTCGGTTACGGGAAGCAGACACGCCCTCATGTCCAAGATCTGCCTGTACATGTCATAGCATGCGTATGCGTCCTTGGCCGCGTAGGTTATGTAGGCTAGATTCAGAGGTACCTCCCACGTGTTCAGGTCGTCTTCTTTCATGTTGGCGTATCAGGGGTCGATGATGGTCTCAGCGATGTCAACCACGGAGTCCTTCTCCTGCCCGTTGCTGATGATCTTGTATTGCTTCTGGATGTCGACAAGCTTGTTGCACCAGATGGCCGAATCGTCGCGTTCTTCCTTCTCTCCACCGTAGCGAAGGTGCAGTCGGCGCTGCCGATGAAACGGGCGAATGCTCCAGAACCTGGTGCAGCCATAGGACTGAGGCGAGGCAGAGCTTCACCGAGTCCGTATCGTTGGTGTACATCACATTCAACTTGGTGCAGCCATAGGACTGAACGACGAACTCAAAGGGGAACTCCTTGCTGAAGTACATATCCAGCAGGCTCACCCCTCGGATCGCCATTGGAGTCTCTTCGAGTGAACGAGTGTGTAGGCGGCGGCAGCAGTTCGTTTTTCAGCTCTTGGGGAACTGGATTCAACAGTAAGCTGAGTGTGTACAGGCGACAACAGTTACTACCCCTCCCTCGTCCGCTGCACGCCCGACAGAAGATGCACCCTCAGCGCATTGAAACGCCTCCATTAAGAAACCTACTCCGGCCACACGTCGGTTCACGAGCGGGTCTGTATTGGTACTGTAATAACAGGAGTTAGTGGTCACTTTACTTAAATTTAATTAGCTTTAATAGAAATTTATACTTAAAACAAGCAATGCATTCGCTCGTTCTATCAGTGCCACAGGATCAACATGCACAAAAATTAGAATTATTATTCTCAGGAAGCACACGATCAGCACATTTGTCGCACTTTCACAAAGATAATACTAGCCAAGTTTGAACTGTTTGTTATGGTTGTTGTCCTCTGCATCATCATGTCGTGTTTCCCAGCTTGCAAGATTCAGAACCAACAAATAAGATCCAAATAATAAGTACAACAAAGATGCCTACACATCTCATTGATTCCCAGCTTGCAAGATTCAGAACCAACAAATAAGATCCAAATAATAAGTACAACAAAGATGCCTACACATCTCATTGATTCCCAGCTTGCAAGATTCAGAACCAACAAATAAGATTCAAATAATAAGTACAACAAAGATGCCTACACATCTCACTGATTCCCAGCTTGCAAGATTCAGAACCAACCCATTAGAGCCTTTTGATAAAGTGAATATCGGGATTAAATCCATCTTGGCTAGCCATGTCATACAATCGAAGAACTTGGCGAATGCTCTTGACCGTCACAACATCTGTAGTTGAGTATTCCTGTTTGCACAACATGTTTGCACAACACAAACAAGGAGACAGGAGAGCATGATTTCGCTTTAATAGCGGCCTCCTTGAACTCAACCTCCAGCTCTACTTGGATGAGGTCTGCCTGGAGTTCCATGATTCAATTCATGCGCCTTTTTCTGCAGTTCACCTGAAATGAAGCAAAGATTGCATCATTCAGCTAGCAAGAAGTACTTGCTCTTGTGAGCTGGCAGGTTCTTCTTTAGTAGTTGCACTAAAATTGAGGAACATTAAGGTTGGCTGTCCGGCTCATGTAAGGTGCAACTATAATTTTCTTATCCTTTTGTGCAGTTCCACTAAAATAAAGTGCCATTGTGGTGACAGTGACGGCTCCATCTTGCAAAGGCTAATAAAATGTTGCACGAGATTACCGGCAGAACTTGACGGAGATTTTGGAAACTCCAATCACCATTTTGTGCAGTTCCACCAAAATTGAGAGATGTTGCCCACGTGACATTTTAGTTGAACTGCACAAGACACTCATTCCAAAAAAAGTGTTTTGTGCAGTTCACCAAAAGGTCACAATAGCAACAAGGTGAAATGGATATCCCTATCTGCACAAAAAGATAGAAAGTAAACGGTTGCTGGTCAATAAGAATATACGAAACATATACAAAATGAAAAGAAGCATCTTAATTATGTTCATGGCAATCACGCAAGGACAGTAGAAATTTTAAAACGTCAGCAATGGTTCATGTTACCAGAAGCATTACGATCAACAATGAGATTCCTCAAATATGGGATTACTTTAATGGTGGCATTGCTTGTTTACCAGACACAGTAAATCAACAGCAGCTAAAGAGTTGGTTTAAGGGCATGGGACCGTGGGGACACCAGGACACTCTGTAGCGTAAAGGAGCAACTTACTTATCATACTGGGGAAAACAGCAGGAGTGCCATTTGTAACACAATTTAATTGCATCTTGTCACTGGAGCATTAGATTAACAATAACACCGGTTAGACATGTCCCTAAGGTGACGGTGTGATCACTTCATTTTACATGCGCCCTTACATTAACAACAGCAAAAGGTTGGTATAAGGACATGCGACAGTGGACGCATCAGCACAGTGTACCTACAAGGAGGCATAAAGTGGTGATGCCGAGTTTGTTAAAGCTATGTGAGGGCAACAAATCTAATCCTGGAGACCTTGTACTATGTGAGGGCAACAAATCTAATCCTGGAGACCTTTTACTATGTGAGGGCAGCAAATCTAATCCTGGAGACCTTTTACTATGTGAGGGCAACAAATCTAATCCTGAGACCTTTTACTATGTGAGGGCAGCGAATCTAATCCTGAGACCTTTTACTATGTGAGGGCAGCAAATCTAATCCTAGGGAGCTTTTACTATGTGATGGCAGCAAATCTAATCCTGGACATACTCTGCTGACTTGTCCACCAGCCGCCACTTTCTATCCTTTTTTCAACCAATAATAGATCTGTTCCTTATCCAGTTTGTACTGTGTTTTCCCATTATTTCCATTTTCAACCAAGAGACCGGTTGGGTATCCGGTCTCTACTACTTTCACCATATTATTTCCTCTTTGAATCAAGTCCTAGATTCATGCTACAACTTTCCCCCCTTTCTTCGTTGTTTGAACAAAGCCCTAGATTCGAATGCATGAAGTAGCTTTACCTCTAATAATACTAAAAATTTAGGTGGCTTTGGAAGAGCTGATGGGAGTAGAAAAAGATGCACATGCAGACACGTGGGGAGCTGGGGCAGTAGAGCAAGGCCGCTTTCGAAGAACTTATACCTGAGGGTCGCCGGGATGTCGGCGGCGGCAGGTCGGATCTGCGGACAATACGGCAGGGAGGAAGAAGGGTCGGAGGACCTCCCGAGCCGGCGCTGTGTCGGAGAGAATGGCACGGGCAGAGGATCGGGCCCCTCCGACAGCTGTGGGTTTCCTCCCTCGGCGGCGATGACCGCGTGAACGATGCACCTTTTAGTCCTCTACACACACCGGCCGAAGGGATCCGGTCGGATCTGTGACCAGCGGTGAGCAGAGAGAAAATGTCGCTACCGCTGTCTTGTTTATATCTGGAGAGGATGAGAGAATGAAGAGAGCAACCCTAGTAAAGCAAGCGCTCAGGCCCCTGCGTCCATATATAGTGGAGTGATTATCTTTTTTCTCTCCACAACAAGCGTTTCAATTTGTGTATGTGGCTTTAAACAAAAGAAACTCTCTATTTAAGGTGACTACTGTACGACTCCTACTTACTACTAGTAGTACTACAGTATTGTTCACTTGTGCTCCCCACCCCTCCATTCATTGAACAACCCCACGGGTGAATAAACATACAGTAAGTACTGTATTTATATAGAATGAACAAGCTCAAACTATTTTCGCGTAGTTAAAAATTGAGGGCGGGGCTTTTGCTGGGCAGTACGCGCGGCAGTTTTCGGGTAGGCGGTTCGACAGAGAGGCGAGGAGGGTGAGCGAGTGGGGCTCTGCAATTTGACGGCGCGTTACTGCTGGAAAGACTTCTGATATGACCACTCACTATAGTCATGAATTACTGGCACTCCGACCGGGGTGATGCCCCCCTTCCGTTCCGCGCTCTAATCTGGTGCATGACACGTCGACCCGGATGCTGGCTCTCCCACATGTATGAGTAGTAAGAAGGAGCAAAGAATGATGTGGTATATACTAGTACTATACTATGTACTACTCAGGTCGGAGGAGTGCGAACCACGGAAGCCCAGTGAACCAGCAGTGCGAACCACGGTAGCCCAGTGAACCAGCAGTAGAAAACAATGTGGTGATATGGCCATAAAAAACAATGTGCTACAGTCCACACTATAGCATGTACAGTAACACTCCTCTTTGTTTGGATCCCTGAGTTAGAGCAAGTTTGGGTTGAAATAACCTCAAATTATCGAAACAAGAGGGGTTAGTTTGAGCTAGTTTGCTCTAACCCAGCTAAAAAACTAGCCCGATGGAGAGGTTCTAATTGGGCTAGTTATCCTTGGGCCCACTAAAAGAGAACTAAAAAAATCTCCCCTGCCCGCACCAGATTGCTCCCCCCCTCTTGCACGACTCCTCTCTATTCCCCATAGGGCCGCCCGCCCAAGCACCGCTCGCCCTCTCTCTCCTCCGGCCGCCCTCTCCTTCCGGCCTCCGCCGCCCTACTCCATCCGCCCTCTCCCTCCGGCCTTCGAAGGTCTCCCCGCTACCCCGTCACCAGTCGTTTTTCTCCCTCTGTCGTGCGCGGCAGCGGCGCATCTACCAGGGAGGTCGCGAGAGGGGTGAGTTTGTTCGTTCCTTCTCTGTCTCGCGGCCATATCATTGATCTTGCTTGCTCTAGCGCTAATTATAATTTGGAAAAGTAGATCCTGATCAAACTTGGTATAGATTTGTGGTGCACGCATGGAATTGTTTGATGCTGCTTGAGGAGGTAATAAATCTTTCTAGAGGCCCAAAGATTCAGGTTACCTTTCTAGGTATTTCAATTTCAGGCTTGCATTATTTCTAGAGGCCCAAAGATTCAGTTCACCTTTCTAGGTATTTCAATTTTAGGCTTGCATTATTTCTAGAGGCCCAAAGATTCAGTTCACCTTTCTAGGTATTTCAGTTTCAGGCTTGCATTATTTCTAGAGGCCCAAAGATTCAGTTCACCTTTCTAGGTATTTCACTTTCAGGCTTGCATTATTTCTAGAGGCCCAAAGATTCAGTTCACCTTTCTAGGTATTTCAGTTTCAGGCTTGCATTATTTCTAGAGGCCCAAAGATTCAGTTCACCTTTCTAGGTATTTTAGTTACAAGCTTGCATTATTTCTAGAGGCCCAAAGATTAAGTTCCCAGTCAGCAGCAAGCGGCCCTACTACCCATGCCGGTGTCGACCTCAACTCGCAAGGTCCGGCATCGGAGGGGTTCCTGGGGCTTGGGCTCTACAGAGCCTTCCTCCAGAGCGATGATGGCGAGCTCCTCCCTCGGTGCGTGAGGGACTCGGGGCTCCCTCCCTATCGTGAATGACTTCCATGATGAGTTAGCTCATTCTTTGTTTCATGAAGGGCCTATTTGGTTTGCAGCCTAAGGTTGCCACGCCTAAGCTTAGGCGTGCCACAATATCTTAGGCATGTGTTTGGTTCATTGTCACACTTGTGGCCTGCCATACTTTTCTAGTTACATGGTCCACATGTCATAGACTCAACTTCTTGCCAAATCTTGCCACACTTGTTGTGGCCATTTTGTTAGCCACACTTTTTGTGGCAGCCGCACTTTGCTAAGCTTAGTTGTGGCAAAGTTAGTCATGAACCAAACAGACCCGAAGTGTTTTTTTATTTTGTGAAGCTTGATTGACGACTTGTATGTTTAAGTGGGATATCTCATTTGTATGGACAAAGTAAAAATTATCATGTTTTGCATGCTTGATTTGTATAGATGGTTCGTTTATGTCAATTGTGAGCGGGAGGAGGCCACAGAAGAGCCGGCCACAAATCCGGCAGGAAATAGGGTCCAAAGTAGTCAAATGATTGAGATAGAGCATTTATTGTCAATCTAACCCTGCCATCCATACACCTATTTGGTTTAGAGTTAGTTCAGGGTTAGAATCTAACTCTAACCTCTACCTGAGTTAGAGTTCTCCTCGTCTCGGTTCATCGCCATCATACTTTCCCCATTCCTGTGTTTTCAGTATCCTGCGAATCAAAGAGGCCCTTTTTTGCGGGAAAAATCAAAGAGGCCCTTAGACTGGTTTAGGTCCGGTCATTTTTTGTTTATAAACATGTTACGTCCAAAATTTAATGAACGTGCTCCGGTTTCCACGAAAATAATCCGGTTTCATGTAGTAATTCATTCATTTATTTATTCTTCTACGGGGGGTTTGCATGTAATTCGTGACGTATGAAATGTAAAGTACCCCGGCATATGCTCCGAGTCGTGCATGCACTACGACCCAGATGCTCTATGTACCACATGTCGGCGAATGGGAGCACGTGGAAATAGCCTAGGAGTACATATAGGAGGATAAATGCGTGAAAAAATATGTACTGTGAAGCGTAGCCGCGGTTCGAAAAGGAGACCTAAAGTGATGACAGCTATAGGTCGCACGCACCCAACTAGTGGTACTAGACATACGACTAATTTTTCCCTCAAAAAAAGAAAGAGGCACGAGTGCTCAGTACTCCTATTCTGTAAACACGAGTCCCATCTGACAACAGTGTCCGTGCTACAGCTAGCTCTCCTCCCTCGTTTCTCTCTTCTAATTCTAAACTCGGCCGACGCCCGGTGGGCGGGGTGGGTTTGCTCAACTGCGGCCCCACCTCACAGTGAAAACGTTACGACCGAAATAAAAATGCCATATACTCCCTCCGTTCATAAATATAAGCCTTTTAAGATACTAATTCAAATTGAATACAACATACAGATGTATGTAGACATAGTTTAGAGTGTAGATTCACTCATTTTGCTCCGTATGTAGTAGTCACTTGCTGGAATCTTTAGAAAGACTTATATTTGGGAACGGAGGGAGTACTATACTAATAAAACATTAAGGCCACGAGGCGATGCAGTGATCGTTACACGAGGCAAGAAGAAGAGATGCATCCACGAACGACGTCCACCTCCTCGACTCAGGGCGCCGGCCCACTGAACGGCACCTAAGTAGCAACGGCTTTTGTGGCCAGGTCGACGTGCTTCTGAATAATGGTGTCCAAAGATTCCAGCCACTGAAAGAAGGCCAACGTCTTTCTATCCTCGCTTGCCTTGTAGTGGCCTATGTAGACGATTTCCTCGTAGACGTGGATGTGCAGGTCGATGGTTTCTTGCATGGCGAGGTGCTGCGCGGCAAGCGTGGCCTCGAGGTGCACATTCTTCGTCGCGACCTCCGGCACCTGCAGGGCCACCAGGGCTTGAAAGAGTTCGTCACCATGGAGGCCGATGAGGGTGGCAGGCAATGAGGAGCCTGCGCGCACGGGCTGGAGCAGTACGGCAAGGTCGTCCGCGCGCTTCTTGACATCGGTGAACTTGAAGATGGAGTTGAACATCATGTCGTCCATGCGAGAGGCGAAGCCAGCGTCCGCGAGGGCTATGATGCCTGCGGTCGCCAGCATCGTCTGGAAAAGCTGCGCATTGCGGGGCCGCGGGCTCGTGCCTTGGATGATTTGGCACAGCCGATTGCCGCTCGCGTCCATCACCTCCATAGGTGCTTGTGGCTTCTGGTCACTTGGTCTTGGATTGGAGTGAGCAGTGTTGCGTAGAGACTTGGGAGTAGATGGATTGGAGTGGTGGGGCGCCTTTATTATATGAGAGTCCAAACTCTGTTGCATTCACATCGTGCTGGCTCTATTTTGCTTCTCCAATTAATTCCCTCTGCATGTAATTGAGGATGCATCATTGACTGTTCAACGTCTCGGGAACCGCTACCCTCTCCCTCCTAGGCATTCAAGCACCTATGGACCCGTCGACGACGAGGTGCCTATGGTGACTTCGTAAATTTCAAGATGATAGTGCCGTGTGTGTGTGTTCATAGGGGCGAGTGTATGCGCGTGTATATGAGCGCTTGCGTCTGTACTGTGTCAAAAAAAACATAAATGTGTGTCAAAAAGAGACTAGTCAGTATACTCAATATTGTGCACCTTAGAGAGGAAAACGAAAGAACTAGTATGTACTTATTTACGGTGCAGATTCACTCATTTTGATCCATATGTACTCCGTCTTGGTGTAGTCTAGTCACTTTTTGAAATCTCTAGAAGGGCAAATACTCCTTTCTGGTTTACAGGGCTATACTAGCAAGTAGTTGTAGTACAATAGTGGGCTCACATAGCAATTTTGTCTCATGCAATGTTCGGTTTGCGCTTGGCTCTTCGCCTCTTCGAGAAGACAAAAAATGATGTTACTACTACTGCTTCTACAATGTCGAATCCACTGCTGCATGTCCGTCCACCGCGAGTGGGACGGATAGCTTGTTGTAGAAGTATACTACTAAGCAAAAGCCTGTCCTCGTTTGCGAGCAACCGCGCGCATGGGCGAGGGAGAAGGCATGTAGTAAAATCAAGCTTCTCCTCGTTGTACGAGTTGACGCGACACATCATAGCACTGGCCCCACATGCTTGCCTCTAAACTTGGCTGAAAGACCCGAAGTGTACAATATATTTGCTGCAACCTCTAACATTTACCCACCACAAATTAAAATATATGTGGCCGTATGCATCGTTCTGATGCAGAGGCCGGGGAGTCCCCCCTTTTCAAATATATATATATATATATATATATATATATATATATATATATATATATATATATATATATATATATATATATATATATATATATATATATATATATATTCCTGTCTTGACCAGATGAGCGTGCAAACTACAATCACCAGGGTGACAGGTAGGGCCAGAAGACTATTTTAATTTTTTTTAAAACTTCGACGGCCACATAGCATGGAGTCGACCCGAACGATTTTAAGCTTACACGCTGTCCTAGACTACTCTACACATGAAACTGCCACACGAGCGTCCGGGCTGCTCTTGGCTCTTCGCCTCTTCGGGAAGTCGAACAATGATGGAGTACTACTGCACTGGAGGAGTACTATAGTACGCTTCTGGCCATCTGACACCGATAGAACTGTTGCATGTCCACCGCGTGCGGGAGGGAGAGCGTGTAGCGAAAGCTTCTCCTAGTCTTGCCAGCCACCACGCTCATGGGCGAGGGAGGGACACTCCTGACTTTGCGTGTATGACATGTGGGCCCGACAGGTGGGTGGCCAACCTGTCATACAGCCAAAGGCAGGTGCAGTTAAGTCCGCGAGGGAGAGCATAATCAAACTTCTTGTTGATGTACAAGTTGACGCGACACATCAAAGCACTGCACTCGATATATTTCAATAATTTGCGATTACTGATGAATTAATTACAACGCATGCATGCATGCCGTGACTCTCCTTTTGATACTTGCATGTGTTGATTTAATGCATGTTGAAGTAGTACTCCCTCTGATTCCTTTTACTTTGCGTATAATTTTTTCTTGTTTTTCTAAGATTAGTCTGCGTGTCCGCGTTGGCTTCCATCTGTGCCCCCGCTCGATTAGTTCTGCCCCCATTAATCGCGCCAGTTTCCAAAGCAGAAAATGGCTATAGGCAAACGCATGCAGCACCGGATGCGGCTTGACCGCCTGGGGAAACCAACTCAAGCGAAAAGGAAGGAGGACCAGCCAACCATTGCATGTGCATTTACTAACGATATTTATGCAGCTTACTCATGTGCAGGGGCAAATTTGTCCAGAAAACTCAAACTACTGCCTTCCTTGGTATGTGGGAGGACAGTTATGCGTAGAGTATAAAATATGTGACGGTAAAGTTTTGTAATGCCCCGGCCCAAGCGAGAGATGGTTGTGCACGAGGAGGGCGAGATCATGCAGACGGAACAAGAACCGACGAGGCAGCTCACTAAGGTCTCCATGGACCTCGCCGTGCTCCACTTCACCTTGTGCCTCCACCCCTTGACGCCTCCAGTGTATGAGGTTTGAATACACCCCGTCCGTTCGGCTGATTGAGCAAGGTGCAGGTTTCTTGATTGATGTGTTGTTCGATTGATTTCTGCAGTGCAAGGGAGGGCACCTGGCCTACGCGGACTGCCGCATTGAGCGCCCCAGGAACCAGCAGCGGTGCCAGAAGTGCGAGCGCGGCAGTGGCGTCGACGTGTGGAGCACAGCGGTGGAAGCCGTCATTTCGTCATTGAGGGCGGTGTGCCCGCATGAAGGCTGTGGGATCTACGTCATTTACCACAAGCTCGCCGATCACCAGGGCATGTGTCCGCTCGCGCCCTGCAAATGCCCCGTGCCCATCTGCGGCTACGAAGGCCCGCCGCCGGCGCTCTACCACCACATCAGCAACGCGCATCCCGTGCCCGTGGACAGGATCCAGTACGGCAAGGTGCTTGGTATGTCCATTTTGCATCATGCTTTTATATCAATATTTATTGCATTATGGGCTATTATTTCACGTTATGTCAAAATACTTATGGCTATTCTCTCTTATTTTACAAGGTTTACATGAAGAGGGAGAATGCCGGCTGCTGGAATTCTGGGTTGGAAAAGGAGCAAATATTGGAGGCCTATTCTGCGCAACTCCAAAAGTCCTGAAACTCGATGGAATGTATTAAAATAAATAAAGAAAAATCGTCGCCAAAGATGAAGGCCAGGGGCCCCACACCCTGCTCACGAGGGTGGGGGCGCCCCCCTGGGCGCGCCCCCCTACCTCGTGGGCCCCCTGGTGGCTCTCCGACGCCCGTCTTCTCATATATGAAGTCTTTCAATGAGAAAAAAATAGCAAGCAACCTTTCGGGACGAGACTCCGCCGCCACGAGGAGGAACCTTGGCAGAACCAATCTAGGGCTCCGGCAGAGCTGTGCCGCCGGGGACAATTTCCTCCGGGAGGGGGAAATCATCACCAATCGTCATCACCAACTCTCCTCCCATCGGGAGAGGGCAATCTCCATCAACATCTTCACCAGCACCATCTCATGTCCAAACCCTAGTTCATCTCTTGTATCCAATTCTTGTCTCCAAGTCCGGGATTGGTGCTAGCAGGTTGCTAGTAGTGTTGATTACTCCTTGTAGTTGATGCTAGTTGGTTTATTTGGTGGAAGATCATATGTTCAGATCCTTTATGCACATTATTACCCCTCTGATTATGAACATGAATATGCCTTGTGAGTATTTACGTTTGTTCCTGAGGACAAGGGAGAAGTCTTGCTATTAGTAGTCATGTGAATTTGGTATTCCTTTGATATTTTGATAAGATGTATGTTGTCTAACCTCTAGTGGTGTTATGTGAACGTCGACTACATAACACTTCACCATTATTTGGGCCTAGAGGAAGGCATTGCGAAGTAATAAGTAGATGATGGGTTGCTAGAGTGACAGAAGCTTAAACCCTAGTTTATGCGTTGCTTCGTAAGGGGCTGATTTGGATCCATATGTTTCATGCTATGGTTAGGTTTACCTTAATACTTTTATTGTAGTTGCGGATGCTTGCAATAGAGGTTAATCATAAGTGGGATGCTTGTTCAAGTAAGAACAGCACCCAAGCACCGGTCCACCCACATACCAAATTATCAAAGTACCGAATGCGAGTCATATGAGCGTGATGAAAACTAGCTTGACGATATTCCCATGTGTCCTCGGGAGCGCTTTTCCTATTATAAGAGTTTGTCTAGGCTTGTCCTTTGCTACAAAAAGGGTTAGGCCACCTTGCTGCACTTTATTTACTTTTGTTACTCGTTGCTCATTACAATTTATCTTATCACAAAACTATCTGTTACCACTTATTTTAGTACTTGCAGAGAATTCCTTGCTGAAAACTGCTTATCATTTCCTTCTGCTCCTCGTTGGGTTCGACACTCTTACTTATCGAAAGGACTACGATAGATCCCCTATACTTGTGGGTCATCAAGACTCTTTTCTGGCGCCATTGCCGGGGAGTGAAGCGCCTTTGGTAGGTGGAATTTGGTAAGGAAAAATTTATTTAGTGTGCTGAAATTTTTGATAACTTGTTACTATGGAAAGTAATTGTTTGAGGGGCTTGTTCGGGGTATCTTCACCCCGTCCAGTAGAGCAAAGAGTTGCTGCTCAACCTACTCAACCTACTGAACCTATTGAAAATGAAACTCCTTTTGAGATTCCTTCGGGTTTAATGGAAAAACTGCTAGCTAACACTTTTACAAGAGATGGAACAATGCATCCTCATGAACATCTACGCTATGTGGATGATATTTGTGGACTTTTTAAGCTTGCAGGTATACCCTATGATGTTGTTAAGAAGAAGGCTTTCCCCTTATCTTTGAAGGGAGACGCATTGACATGGTACAGGCTATGTGATGATATGAGATCATGGAACTATAAAAGATTGAAATTGGATTTTCATCAAAAGTATTACCCTATGCATCTTGTTCATCATGATCGCAATTATATATATAATTTTTGGCCTCACGAAGGAGAAAGCATCGCTCAAGCTTGGGGGAGGCTTAAATCAATGCTATATTCATGCCTCAATCATGAGCTCGCAAGAGAAGTGATTATGCAAAGTTTTTATGCTCGGCTTTCTGATAACAATCGCACCATGCTCGATACTTCTTGTGCTGGCTCTTTTATGATGAAGACTATTGAATTCAGATGGAATTTATTGGATAGAATTAAACGCAACTCTGAAGATTGGGACCTCGACGATGGTAAGGAGTCAGGTATGACACCTAAGTTTGATTGTGTTAAATCTTTTATGGATACCAATATTTTCCGTAAGTTTAGCACTAAATATGGACTTGACTCTGAGATAGTAGCTTCTTTCTGTGAATCTTTTGCTACATATGTTGATCTCCCCAAGGAGAAGTGGTTTAAATATCATCCTCCCATAGAAGTAAAAGTAGTTGCACCTATTAAAGTTGAAGAAAAGACTGTCACGTATAATGATCCTATTGTTCACACTTCTCATGTTGAGAAACCACCTTTCCCCGTTAGAATGAAGGATCATGCTAAAGCTTCAACTGTTGTCCATAAAAGCAATATTAGAACTTATACACCTCCTGAGAAAGTCAAAGTAGAACCCAATATTGCTATTGTTAAAGATCTCTTATCTGATAATATCAATGGGCATGTTATTCAATTCCAGGGTGAAACGGCTAGAATTGCTAAACCTTGTGATAGAGATAAGCATAGATCTGTGGTAGGCGTGCCTGTTATTTCTGTTAAAATAGGAGATCATTGTTATCATGGCTTGTGTGATATGGGTGCTAGTGCTAGTGTAATACCCATTGACCTATACAAAGAAATTATGCATGATATTGCACCTGCCGAGTTAGAAGATATTGATGTTACAATTAAACTTGGCAATAGAGATACTATATCTGCAATGGGAATTGTTAGAGATGTTGAAGTCTTGTGTGGGAAAACCAAATATCCCGCTGATTTTCTTGTTCTTGGTTCTCCACAAGATAGCTTTTGTCTCATTATATTTGGTAGACCCTTGTTGAATATTGTTAATGCTACAATAGACTGCAAAAAGAATGTTGTTACTGTTGGCTTGGATGATATGGTTCATGAGTTTAATTTCTCTAAATTTAGTAAACAACATCGTGAGGAAGAATTACCTAGTAAGGACGAAATTATTGGTCTTGCTTCTATTGCCATACCTCCTAGTGATCCTTTAGAACAATATTTGCTAGACCATGAAAATGATATGTTCATGAATGAAAGAAGGGAAATAGATGAAGTATTCTTTAAACAGGAACCTATTCTGCAACACAATTTGCCTGTTGAAATCCTAGGGGATCCTCCTCCACCCAAGGGTGATCCCAAGTTTGAGCTTAAACCGTTGCCTGATAATCTTAAATTTGCTTATCTTGATGAAAAGAAAATATATCATGTTATTATTAGTGCTAACCTTTCAGAGCATGAAGAAGAAAGATTATTGAAAACTCTGAAGAAGCACCATGCTGCTATTGGACATACTCTGGATGATCTTAAGGGCATCAGTCCCACTCTATGTCAACATAAAATAAATTTGGAAACGGATGCCAAACCAGTTCATGATCCTCAACGATGTTTGAATCCTAAAATGAAAGAAGTGGTAAGGAAAGAAATACTCAAGCTTCTGGAGGCAGGTATAATTTATCCCGTTGCTGATAGTCAGTGGATAAGTCATGTCTATTGTGTCCCTAAGAACGAAGGTATTACTGTTGTCCCTAATGATAAAGATGAATTGATTCCTCAAAGAATCATCACATGCTATAGGATGGTAATTGATTTCCGCAAATTAAATAAGGCCACTAAGAAAGATCATTACCCCTTACCTTTTATTGATCAAATGCTAGAAAGATTATGCAAACATACACATTATTGCTTTCTAGATGGTTATTCTGGTTTCTCTCAAATACCTGTGTCGGCTAAAGATCAATCAAAGACTACTTTTACATGCCCTTTTGGTACTTTTGCTTATAGACGTATGCCTTTCGGTTTATGTAATGCACCTGCTACCTTTCAAAGATGCATGATGGCAATATTCTATGCCTTTTATGAAAAGATTTGTGAGGTTTTCATGGATTACTTTTCCGTCTATGGTTCCTCTTTTGATGATTGCTTGAGCAATCTTGCTCGAGTCTTGCAGAGATGTGAAGAAACTAATCTTGTCTTGAATTGGGAAAAGTGCCACTTTATGGTTAATGAAGGTATTGTCTTGGGGCATAAAGTTTCTGAAAGAGGTATTGAAGTTGATAAAGCCAAGGTTGATGCTATTGAAAAGATGCCATGTCCCAAGGACATCAAAGGTATAAGAAGTTTCCTTGGTCACGCCGGATTTTATAGGAGGTTCATTAAGGACTTCTCAAAAATCTCTCGGCCTCTAACTAATTTATTACAAAAAGATGTACCATTTGTCTTTGATGATGATTGTGTAGAAGCATTTGAAATACTTAAGAAAGCATTAGTCTCTGCACCTGTTGTCCAGCCACCTAATTGGAATTTACCCTTTGAAATTATGTGTGATGCTAGTGATTATGCTGTAGGTGTTGTTCTAGGGCAAAGATTTGATAAGAAATTAAATGTTATCCATTATGCTAGTAAGACTCTAGACAGTGCTCAAAGAAATTATGCTACTACCGAAAAGGAACTTTTAGCAGTTGTGTTTGCTTGTGATAATTTTAGACCTTATACTTTTGATTCTAAAGTAACTATTCACACTGATCATGCTGCTATTAAATATCTTATGGAAAAGAAGGATGCAAAACCTAGACTCATTAGATGGGTTCTCCTGCTGCAAGAATTTGATTTACATATTGTTGATAGAAAAGGAGCTGAGAACCCCGTTGCAGACAACTTGTCTAGGTTAGAGAATGTTCTTGATGACCCACTACCTATTGATCATAGCTTTCCTGATGAACAATTAAATGTCATAAGCACTTCTCGTAGCACTCCATGGTATGCTGATTATGCTAATTATATTGTTGCTAAATTTATACCACCTAGCTTCACATACCAAAAAAAGAAAAAGTTTTTCTATGACTTGCGACATTACTTTTGAGATGACCCACATCTTTATAAAGAAGGAGTAGATGGTGTTATTAGACGTTGTGTACCTGAGCATGAACAGGAATAGATCCTACGCAAGTGTCACTCTGAAGCTTATGGAGGACACCACGCTGGAGACATAACTGCACATAAGGTATTGCAATCTGGTTTTTATTGGCCTACTCTCTCCAAGGATGCCCGTAAGTTTGTTTTGTCTTGCGACGAATGTCAAAGAATTGGTAATATTAGTAGACGTCAAGAAATGCCTATGAATTATTCACTTGTTATTGAACCATTTGATATTTGGGGCTTTGATTATATGGGACCTTTTCCTGCCTCTAATGGATATACTCATATTTTAGTTGCTGTTGATTATGTTACTAAATGGGTAGAAGCTATTCCAACCAGTAGTGCTGATCATAACACTTCTATTAGAATGCTTAAGGAAGTTATTTTCCCGAGGTTTGGAGTCCCTAGATATTTAATGACTGATGGTGGTTCACACTTTATTCATGGTGCTTTCCGTAAGATGCTTGCTAAATATGACGTTAATCATAGCATTGCAGCTCCATATCACCCGCAGTCTAGTGGTCAAGTAGAGTTGAGCAATAGAGAGCTCAAATTAATTTTGCAAAAGACTGTTAATAGGTCTAGAAAGAATTGGTCCAAGAAACTGGATGACGCGTTATGGGCCTATATAACTGCATATAAGAATCCTATGGGTATGTCTCCGTACAAAATGGTTTATGGAAAAGCTTGTCACTTACCTCTTGAACTAGAACATAAGGCATATTGGGCTATTAAAGAGCTCAACTACGATTTTAAACTTGCCGGTGAGAAGAGGTTATTTGATATTAGCTCACTTGATGAATGGAGAACCCAAGCTTATGAAAATGCCAAGTTGTTTAAAGAAAAAGTTAAAATATGGCATGACAAAAGGATACAAAAGCTTGAGTTTGATGTAGGTGATTATGTATTGCTATACAACTCTCGTTTAAGATTTTTTGCAGGAAAACTTCTCTCTAAATGGGAAGGTCCCTACGTTATCGAGGAGGTCTATCGATCCGGTGCCATAAAAATCAACAACTTCGCAGGCACAAATCCGAAGGTGGTAAACGGTCAAAGGATTAAACACTATATTTCAGGTAATCCCATAAATGTTGAAACTAATATTATTGAAACCGTAACCCCGGAGGAATACATAAAAGACACTTTCCAGAACGTTCCAGACCCCGAAAAGGAATAGGTATGTGGTGCGGTAAGTAAACCGACTCCAAAACAATTTTTAAGGCAATATTTCTCCGTTTTGGAATATTTAGAAAAATAGAAAAATAAGTAGCAGTCTGGGGAGGACACGAGGCCTCCACGAGGGTGGAGGGCGTGCCCTACCCCCCTGGGCACGCCCCCCTACCTCGTGAGCACCTCGTGTGCCCTCCGGACTCTGTTTCCTTGTACGATACTTATTTTGGTCAGTAAAAATTCATTATATATACTCCTGAAGGTTTTGACTCTCGTATCACGCAAATATCCTTTGTTTTCGTTTCGAGCTATTCCTGTTGCAGATTTGGAACAAGATGTCGTCCCAAGATTCAGAGGGAGAGAGATACATGGCTGATTATATTGCAAACCCAAAAGTATACGGGGATGTGGAACATTGTGGCTGGACCACGGACGAAGAAGAAGACTATGATCCAAAGAGGAAGGAGGAAACGAGTTCCGATCAAGAGGACGATCCACTACCTCAACCTGGTGATATGCATGTGGAGTTCAAGAAGTCAAGCCTCCCTAAGGTCCAATCTATACCACCTTGTTTTTTGCAGGACAGCAAGGCAGCACTATGCAAAAAGATAATGAAACTTGAGCTCGAGAATGAGGATTTGAAGGAGGAAAATTTTAGCCTCAGATGCAAGCTGGAGAAGAAAAATGCAACACCTCCACCACCAACAACAAAGAAGGAGACATACTCACATGGGTATG
The DNA here is from genome assembly GCF_018294505.1 of Triticum aestivum. NCBI lineage: Eukaryota > Viridiplantae > Streptophyta > Magnoliopsida > Poales > Poaceae > Triticum > Triticum aestivum. The sequence continues at coordinate 621,749,156 of NC_057795.1, forward strand.
GGCACTCCCCTTGGCAACTGCCAAGCTTGGGGGAGGTGCCCTAGTATCGTATCACCATCACAACTCCTATCTTTACCGTGTTTCTTAGTTCGATCTATTTAGTAGTATCTTGATTTAGTAGAATAAAGTCATGGCATGATCTAGTTTTGAGCTTTGCTTTATGATCCTTATTTGTAATCGAGTCTGTGAGCTATATAATAAAGATTAGTGTTGAGTCAAGGGCTTGAGTATTTTTCCATGACCTTGGGTGAATAGAAGAAAAGAATAAAAAGAATCAAAGAGTTCATATTGATCTTAGTGAAAGTAATGACTTCACATAGAAAGAGTATGATGATTAAAGGTTGTTGGGAGTTGGCAAATATAGCTTTGGTCATCATTGCAATTAATAGGAAGTAATAAGGAAAGAGAGGTTTCACATATAGATATACTATCATTGACATCTTTTATGATTGGGAGCACTCATTAAAATATGACATGCTAAAGAGTTGATGTTGGACAAGGAAGACAACATAATGAGTTATGTATTCTTACATCTAAGATAATGTATGTTGTCATGGATCCTTTAACGTGTTGAGCTTGCCTTTCCCCCTCATGCTAGCCAAATTCTCAGCACTAAGTAGAAATACTACTTGTGCTTCCAAATACCCTTAAACCAGTTTTGCCATGAGAGTCCACCATATCTACCTATGGATTGAGTAAGATCCTTCAAGTAAGTTGTCATCGGTGCAAGCAATAAAAATTGCTCTCTAAATATGCATGACTTATTAGTGTGGAGAAATAAACTTTGTACGAACTTGTTGTGGATGCAATAAAAGCAACGGATTGCACAATAAAGGTTCACATACAAGGGGCAATATAAAGTGACGTTCTTTTGCATTAAGATTTTGTGCATCAGCACTAAACGCGCATGACAACCTCTGCTTCCCTCTGCGAAGGGCCTATCTTTTATTATTATCCTCTACCTTATGCAAGAGTCACGGTGATCTTCACCTTTCCTTTTTCATTTTATCCTTTGGCAAGCTCAGCACGTTGGAAAGAACATGAATTATTATTGTTGACATTACCCTTGAGGTAAAAGGTTGTGGGGCGAAACTATAAGCCCCTATCTTTCTCTGTGTCCGATTAAAACTCCGTAACCACAAAGTGTCGTGTGAGTGTTAGAAATTATGAAGGACTAAGTGATAGTTGAGTATGTGGACTTGCTTTTAAGCTCTGACATAGACTCTTTCTGATGTTATGATAAATTGCAATTGCTTCAATGACTGAGGTTATAATTTGTTGGTGCTCAATAAGGTTTCTGATTCATGATTTTTGCTTTGTGAACTGATCATCACTTGAACTTGAGTAATCATATGACAAAATCTTTATATGTTGCTGTTATGAAAATAATCATGATGCCTTCATGTCCGTATTTTATTTTTATCGACGCCTCTACCTCTAAACATGAGGACATATTTATTGTTATCGGCTTTTCGCTTGAGGACAAGCGAGGTCTAAGCTTGGGGGAGTTGATACGTCCATTTTGCATCATGCATTTATATCGATATTTATTGCATTATGGGTTGTTATTTCACGTTATGTGGGAATAATTATGGCTATTCTCTCTTATTTTACAAGGTTTACATGAAGAGGGAGAATGCCGACAACTGGAATTCTGGCCTGGAAAAGGAGCAAATATTGGAGGCCTATTCTGTGCAACTCCAAAAGTCCTGAAACTCCACGAAATGTCTTAAAATAAATAAAGAAAAATCGTCGCCAAAGATGAAGGCCAGGGGCCCCACACCCTGCTCACAAGGGTGGGGGCGCCCCCCCTGGGCGTGCCCCCTACCTCGTGGGCCCCCTGGTGGCTCTCCGACGCCCATCTTCTCATATATGAAGTCTTTCTATGAGAAAAAAGATAGCAAGCAAGACTCCGCCGCCACGAGGCGGAACCTTGGCGGAACCAATCTAGTGCTCCAGCAGAGATGTGCTGCCGGGGACACTTCCCTCCCGGAGGGGAAAATCATCACCATCGTCATCACCAACGCTCCTCTCATCGGGAGAGGGCAATCTCCATCAACATCTTCACCAGCACCATCTCATCTCCAAACCGTAGTTCATCTCTTGCATCCAATTCTTGTCTCCAAGTCCGGGATTGGTGCTAGTAGGTTGCTAGTATGTTGATTACTCCTTGTAGTTGATGTTAGTTGGTTTATTTGGTGGAAGATCATATGTTCAGATCCTTTATGCACATTATTACCCCTCTGATTATGAACATGAATATACCTTGTGAGTAGTTACGTTTGTTCCTGAGGACAAGGGAGAAGTCTTGCTATTAGTAGTCATGTGAATTTGGTATTCGTTCGATATTTTGATAAGATGTATGTTATCTAACCTCTAGTGGTGTTATGTGAACGTTGACTACATAACACTTCACCATTATTTGGGCCTAGAGGAAGGAATTGGGAAGTAATAAGTAGATGATGGGTTGCTAGAGTGACAGAAGCTTAAACCCTAGTTTATGCATTGCTTCGTAAGGGGCTGATTTGGATCCATATGTTTCATGCTATGGTTAGGTTTACCTTAATACTTTTATTGTAGTTGCGGATGCTTGCAATAGAGGTTAATCATAAGTGGGATGCTTGTTCAAGTAAGAACAGCACCCAAGCACCGGTCCACCCACATATCAAATTATCAAAGTACCGAACGCGAGTCATATGAACGTGATGAAAACTAGCTTGACGATATTCCCATGTGTCCTCGGGAGCGCTTTTCCTGTTATAAGAGTCTGTCCAGGCTTGTCCTTTGCTACAAAAAGGATTGGGCCACCTTGCTGCACTTTATTTACTTTTGTTACTTGTTGCTCGTTACAATTTATCTTATCACAAAACTATATGTTACCACTTATTTCAGTACTTGCAGAGAATACCTTGCTGAAAACTGCTTATCATTTCCTTCTGCTCCTCGTTGGGTTCGACACTCTTACTTATCGAAAGGACTACGATAGATCCCCTATACTTGTGGGTCATCAGTGCTCCAGCTGCAAGTGCCACTGTCGGAGCCACGGCTCTTGCTATTCGCGGAGGAGGACGGTAGCGCGTTTTTCTTGGTCGGCGGCATGCTCGACATCGGCGCGCCTATCGCCGTTCGGTGGTCTGCATCAGAGCGGGGGCGTCCCTACTGCCGCACTATGTGGCCAAGCTGTGGGCGAATGGCCCGCCGGGGGAGCCCAAAGGCACGACCGACGCTGTCAAGTTGGAAATGGAGGTGACAAGCAGCAAGGATCCCGGCAACGTCGACGAGCAGGAGCTGACCTTCTTCACAGTTTCGCCGAAGCTGCTGGCCGGGGCTAAGCTGGTGTCCCTCCACATTCAGATTGACAAGCTCACGTCCTAAATGTTTCTACAGTGCCTTCTGTTTATCTTAGTAATATGCTAATATAGGGATTACCTCGGTCTACTTTAGCTTAAGAAATGGTGGGTTTTGATGGCAATGCAGCAATTACTTCGACATCAGATCAGTAATTTCCAACAGTCGAATGGATATTTTGTATCTGTTGGATATAAAGTTCCTTTGGGTAAGAAGTACTAGATAAAAGGAGATGTATGTAGACGTATTTTAGTTTTAGATACGTCCCTTTTTATCCATTTTGATGACAAGCACTCCCTCTGTTCCACAATACATGCCTTCCATTTGTCAAAATATAGATATATCTAGACATGTTTTAGTATATAGGTACATCCATGATAGAGCCAGTCGGATGGTTGAGAACACTACAATTCGTAGCTACAGATGCGTGTGTGACTCCCAGATGCAGAAGTCGGGGGTCATCATCCTCCTTTTCGAGAAAAAATAGACGCGTGTGTGAGAGGACGAGTGCGTGCGTGCACCTCTTCTCTTCCTGTATAACATACTAAACTCAGAGTACACGTTTTTGTGGGTGGTATGATGGTGCGTTCGAGAAGTCCCAAGAGATAGGTTTAATGCATCTAAAAAAGACTAGCCTATAGCTCGCCATGCGGCTATTCCCGTCGAACGCCCCATTAACCGTAAGATATGTATACGACGGTGCCAGTTATTGCACGTACACAGTAGAAAAAGTACACCACGGCTAAGAACACGTGCCCACGTAACGCCATCCGGGAATAGTGCCGCACTTCGAAACTAGAACCGTCAAAAAAATTTGAGCTTGCGTCTCGTCACATTCCAAATTACTCCATGCTATATTGAATTGCAAACCTGTTCACACCGATCACAACCTAAACGGTTTCCCACTTAGGAGTGTATTAGTACTCAGTTATAAATACTAGTATGCCAGGATGACTGCACATTCCTCCTCAACTCCTCATCCACAAAAACAAACAAGTCATTCAGCATCCTTCCCTTGCATCTGCCATGGCTAGCGTGAGTTCTGGGTCGAGAGATTGCCACCAGGGAGAGGCGAGTATGGATGCGGAAGCACGAGAGATGTCCCACCTCGCTGTGAAAGCATCCGACATGTCCCTCCGCATGGAAGTAGCAGCACAGAGGTCCCGCCGCGCTGCTAAAGCAGCACGGAGGTCCCACCACGCCGTCGATGCAGCAGACTGGTCCGGCCGCGCCGCGGAAGCAACAGAGATGTCCCGCCGTGCTGCGAATGCAGCAGAGATGTCCCGCCGCGCCATGGCGACCTGGGAAAATTTCTCGCGGGCAGGCGACGACTGTTACAGGCGCATGCATGCGATCGTCCATAGCCAGATGGATCAGATCTCCGGCTGGGCGAGGTTGCAGGACGACATGAAAGCCTCGTTTGAACAGGCTACCAGCGTCATCCGGCAACTAAGAGAGGGCAATGAGAGGCTCCGGGCCGAGCGCGACCAGCTGAGGGCGAAGATCGTCCGAAGTGCGGACCAGCAGGAGGAGACCAGTGCCTTGTTGAATAGGATCGGCGTCATCGTCAAGAAACTTATGGACGAGAATGACATGCTCCCCATCGAGCGCCAAAGGCTGGTGGAGGAATCCGTGGATGTTCTCAAGCAGTGTCTTGAGGACACGAAAGAGTTCATCGCCACTCGCCGCGGAGACTAGTTCCCGCGGCCTGCAGCAACGCATCAAGAAAGTAGAGATCAGCGAGCCAGATCCTTGTCTTGCTTCTTCTTTTGCCCTTGTGTATTTCGGGCGTTGCCTGCACGGCGCCTCCTAGCTAATAAAAAATGGGGACGCGTGGTGGCACGTAAATGGTAGTAAATAGAACGCCGACGGTTTTAATAATACTTCTGTTTCTGATTGTAACGTGATAGCACTTGTTCCAAAATCACTTTGTTGATTGTTAATGTGTGCGCCTTCGCAAATCGGACACGGCACCAAGCCAAGTTTCATTATTTTCATGCGTGTTTCGGATTTACAGGAATTAAAAAACTAAGTTTCTCAATGTTTCCAGCCCATCCACGACGCCCAGAATTTTGAATTTCATTCCCATTTCTTGCATGGAATCTAGAAATTTACCCGAGGACACACATGTGATTTTTCAACCAACTCTGGTGCACTGGAACATGTGCTTGTATTTCAAATTTGAATTATGCACACAAAGGTGACACGTTCTCTCTCAGAATCACGAGCCTTCTTGAGAGAAGCTCCAATTTGCAAGAAGCTTATACCCAAATTTGTTCCTATTCGGCCAATTTTTTTTACCACTGCATGGTACTACCATGACATGACACCATGCCAAGTATCATGATTTTAAAACCATGTTTCTCAATGTTCTCGACCGAGCCACGATGCCCAAATGTTTGAATTTTATTCTCATTTTTTGCATGGGACCTAGGAATTCACCCGAGGACACAAATGTGATTTTTCAACCAACTTTGGTGCACGGGAGCATGTGCTTGTAGTTCAAATTTTAATTATGCACATTAATTGACCAAAAAGTCAATTAATGTTTAAAAAGGCCAAACGAAGCTGGAATGATTTCCAAAATTTAACAGGGCACTCATGTAGTTCTATGTTGCCTTTGTAAATAACTCAAGGGGGACAACATATATCGTTTCGCACTCAAAGGTGGCACGTTCCCTCTCAGAACCATGAGCCTTCTTGAGAAAAGCTTCGATTTGCAAGAAGCTTATATCAAAATTTGTTCCTATTTGGCCAATTCTTTTACCACAGCATGGTAGTACCTTGACATGACACCCATGCCAAGTTTCATGATTTTCAAACATGTTTTGGATTTACAAGAATTTAAAAACCAAGTTTCTCAATGTTCTCGGCCGAGCCACGATGCCCAGATGTTTGAATTTTATTCTCATTTCTTGCATGGGACCTAGATATTCACCCGAGGACACAAATGTAATTTTTCAACCACCTTTGGTGCACGAGAGGATGTGCTTGTAGATCAAATTTGACTTATGCACATTAAATGACTAGAAACTCAATTAATGTATAAAAAACGACAAACGAAACCGGAATAATTCCAAAATTTAATAGGGCACTCATGTAGTTCTATGTTGCCTTTGTTAAGAAACTCAAGGGTGGGGGGCAGCGTATATCGTTTCACACTCAAAGGTGGCACGTTCCCTCGTAGAACCACGGGCTTCCAAATCAGCCCATTTTTTTACCACAACATGTTAGTGCCATGGCATGACACCATGCCAAGTTTCTTGATTTCCAGATGAGTTTTGGTTTTACATGAATTTAAAATCTAAGTTTCTCGATGTTTTCGGCCGAGTCATGACGCCCAGATGTTTGAATTTCATTCTCATTTCTTCCATGGGACCTAGAAATTCAACCAAGGACACACATGTGATTTTTCAACCAACTTTGGTGCACCGGAGCATGTGCATGCAGTTCATATTTAGATTATGCACTTTAAAAGTCCAAAAACTCAATTAATGTATAAAAAGGCCAAACGAACCCGAAATAATTCCAAAATTTAACAGGGCGTAGCGTATATCGTTTCGCACACAAAGGTGACACGTTCCCTCTCGGAACCACGAGGCTTGTTGAGAGAATCTCCGGTTTTGCAAGAAGCTTACACCAAAACTTGTCCCAAGTCAGCCAAAAATTATACATATGAAAACAGGGTTTAGATTATCCCGAACATCTCGCTACAATAATGTACTATGATTTGAATTCAACATAAAATGGATACAAATATTTGAATTAGAGAGTGTATGGTACATGTAGTTCATAGTGAAATATGATTACTACTATATGCATGTTTTTTGTTATCAAAATAATATTTAAATTATTGTATAACTTGACAACAATCGTATTCAAATAAGGAAAATTGATTCAAATTTAGTCCATATGGTAGAAGACAATATATATGTTCACATGGTGGAGTGAAATGTCCATATATGATGGAAGATCAAAATGTACGACTACATCAATTATAAACCGCAAGGTCACCTAACGATATATTCGAATTCAACATAACGTGGATTCAAAAATTGAAATTCGAGATCATGGCATCTGTAATCATATAAAAAGGGACATTACTCTTTGTTTGGTGGGAATTGATTTGTTTTTTGTTGTTGTTGAGTGAAGTGCGAATCGATTTGGTACTGTGCAGGGTAATCTTGTTCTCCCAATTTTTTTACATTTTTCTTGTAGTTTTTTCAATGGCATCTATAGTAATATAGTAAAAGGGGACATGACTCTCTTGTGTCTTGTATGAATTGTTTTGTTTTACACGTTAAGCTTGTTCTGTCAAACAAGGAATCCGCACCTTGTTATACCGAAATTTTCAAGATCGAGTATCTTTTGTCTCACCTGCTTTGAAACTCCCGCTTCTTCAACTCGCGACGTGCCTTGTTATCCCGAAATTTGGATGCGCGCGAGAACTCCCTCCTCATCTGAAATCGCTCCCGCAGCCCAGACACACGAAATCCCCCTTCTACCCCTCAGTCGGAAATGAAGCTCCACGTCGCGGTGTCAAAACCGGTGGGGGTACGCTGGTAACTTACCCTACATTTCAGACAAGCGCGTCCCTAAGCTTGGCTCCCCCTCCCTCTTCGCCCCCCTCCCCCATTCGTACACCGAGGCCGCCAAAACCCGCGAAACCCCACGCTCCTCCGACGGCCTCCCGACCGCTCAGCTGGAGACTCTTCCCCGACTGCGTTGTCCACCGCAACAGCTCGCCGTCCCTCATCCACCGCACTGGATGAGGATCCGTTGTCGATCTCGTCGTCCCGCCGGATCAGCCACCCCGTCCTCCACCTCCAAGGAGTTGCCCCGACATTCGCCTCATCTATCGCGCCACCTCATTCCCCACAGCACCATCTTGACCTACCCCACGGAAACCGCAGCACCCTCACCAATTCCTCCAATGAAGCCGAGGCCAACTCGGCGCCACCAAGGAGGTTCTGCACTCACCGCTGCATTTTATCTTTTATTCGATCTCACGGGGCTGCCGGTGCTCGATATCGAGCAGACATGGCGGGTCTCCATCGATGGCGCCGTCGCCGGCCACATCATCCACGGCGTCTCTCCCCCATGTCGTTGCTTCCTCAGTGGCGACTTCCACAACGACAATAGCTGCAGCTGCTCCGGCTCTCGCTCGCGCTGCGGCTCTATTCTTGCTGTCGGTTGCGCTGCTGCACTGCTCCTGCTTTCGTTCGTGCTACTGCTCTGCTCTTGCTCTCGCTTGCACTGTTGCTGCTGCTGCACGACCTCCGGCAGCTACAGGAGTTGTTGCTTTAGCACTCGCTCGTGGTGCTACTGGACGACTTGCTCTCTGCTAGTGCATTCCCTGCTCGAGCGTCTGCTGATTTAGATCACTACTTCTCTTCTACTAGTGCTCGAACGCCCTAAACATCTATTGCAATGCTCTGTTACTAGTTCAATCAGTTTTGAGAGTAAAATTCAGTTTCGACTGTGAAGTTCATTTTCTTCAGTTAAGTTCAGAGTGAACAGTACTTACAGCATCTGTCGGAGCGGCCGTGGTGCGGCTGATGCGTTTTACATCTAGCACTTTTTGGTGATGTATTTTACATCATTTGTGGCAGATGATATTAGGGTCCCACTTCAGATTAACATTGTTTGTCTTGTCATGCTTCAGCCTCGTCGCCGTACACCTTAGCGGAGCTGCTCCAATGACAAAACCGTCCATCACAGCGGAGCAGTACCCTCGGCGCGGTTTCCAGAGGCCTCGGATCTTCTTCCCCGCCTCAAACAGTCACACTAGCATCATCACCATCCTCCACATCCAACACAATGATGCTGAGGTCCACAAGGCTATGCCAAAGAGGTTGTACACTCGTCGCATCACTTTGTTTCTCCATTCCACTGTTCTTCCAATTCATGTGAGCCAAACACCCAGGTTGACTGAAATCCTATGTTTCCAAATGCTCTGTTTTGCATGTGCATTCCTATCCTATTCCTGTGTTTTTCCTGTCCATGTGTTTATACAATCCTCCAATTCTAAGGAGCCCTTACAGATTTACTTCAATTTCAGATAGGCGTCAAAGAAAACTCTGTGTGTTATGTCCTGCTCCTGTCGTGCCGTCATCCACCCCACCTGAGGTGCACCATCGACAGAAGCGTTCACTGCAGCAGAGATCCCCCCTGCAGACTTTCTTTTGCCGCCTCAGATCATCTTCCCTGTTGCCGGCAGCCACGCCAACTGCATTACCATCATCGACTGAGCAGATGAACCTGAGGACTACATAGTTCCGGAAGAGAGGTCGCAGTCTTTCGTGTTTTCTTATGTTATACATCGGTTATTATTACCTGCTACTTTATCGTTCAATCTTGAGTTTTGAATTGCACATGGGTCTCATATCGAGCCAGCAACGAATAGTATTTGTCTACTATCTGGTTCATCTGGGGTCTTCTATGTGGTTCATGTTGGGTGGGCAACAAACAATAGATGATCCATTGTCTATCTTTTTAAACTGAAGCTATAATCTACCTGCTATCATTAGTTTTGGATCCATCCACTCGTTTGCTACCATCAGTCTTGATTTTTGCATGCACCCCTTAGGCCTTACAAAATCTAACTATTTTTTATTATGCATGTCAGATATTGTACACAATCGTACTGAACATGTAGAGAAAAAGAGAAGACCGTTGCGTGCGAATATAATGTCATGCAGACGCCGCTCCATGGTGGGCGAAGTGCCCCCCCCTCCTGCATTTCCAGATTGTATTCCAGAGGAAGATAACTGTTCAGATGGAGATTCAGAAGGAGCCGACCACGCCTGTTTACCACCTGAGGTGTTTGCTCTAACCTGGCATGCTGATGTTGGTCATATCATGCATATGGCGCCTTGCATTGCTTACATTATACATCTTATATGTCATCAGCTTAGTTTAGATTTGCTTTGTGTGAATGCCACCTGTTTGGTTTCTATATCATACTCCCACCATTCCTAAATATTTGTCTTTTTAGAGATTTCAACAAGTGACTACATACGGAACAAAATGAGTGAATCTACACTCTAAAATATGTCTATATACATCCGTATGTGGTAGTCCATTTGAAATCTCTAAAAAGACAAATATTTAGGAACGGAGGGAGTATATGGGAATTATGCAATGCCATCTTCTTTAGCCAGGCATCATATACGTGAATCATGCAATGCCATCCTGTTTAGCCAGTCATCGTATATGTGAATTGTATCGTGCCATATTTTTTTCCATAATGTATTCCATTTGTCAACAATGTTTATACATTCATCTACTCTTCCTGTGCATCAGCCATTTGAGTCGGTCATGGGAAAATCTGGAGTGAAAACAAGGTCTTCTGAGCAGTCAGTGCTACCTGTCGATGCAGATTTCTTGCTGGTTACAGATAGCTCCTCAGAGGAGGATTCAGAGAGAGATGACCAGTCGTATCCCCCCCCCCCCCGAGGTGCATGCTCTAACTTGGCTGGGTTATATTGCTCATATCATGCATATGGTGTCTTGCATTGCCATGCCATCTGCTTAGATTAGACATGCTTTGTGTGAATGCCTCATGTTTGCTTTCTATATCAGATATGTGAATTATGCAATGCCATGTTTTTCAGCCAGTTATCATATATGTGAATTATGCACCGCCATGGAGCCAGGCATCATATATGTGAATTATCTCATGCCATATTTTTTTCATTACGTATTCCATTTGTCGACAATCTGTGTATATTGAACTACTCTTCATGTGTATCAGCCATTTGAGCCGGTTATGGAAAAATCTGGAGTGAAAACAAGGTCTTCAGAGCAGGCAATGGTACCTGTTGAAGCATATATCTCGATGGTTACAGGGAGCTCCTCAGAGGAGGATTCAGAGACAGATGACCAGTCCTATATCCCACCTGAGGTGTATGCTCTAAGTTGCAATGTTTATATTTCTCATATGATGCATATGGTGTCTTGCATTGCTTAGTTTAGACATCATATGCACAATATTGAATTCTATCTGCTTAGTTTAGAGATCATACATGCGAGTGCCAGCTGCTTAGTATATGAATCAATTATGTCAATTATATCATGCCATCCTGTATACTTAGACAACATGTATGTGAATTATTTCATCCCAACCTATTTTAGAAAGACATCATATAGTTTTGTCATGTCATCCTGTTTAGGTACTCATCATATGTTGAATTATGCCATTATATCCTGTTAAGTTATCCATCATATATCTGAAACTGTGTCATGCTATCCTGTTTAGTTAGGCATCATATATGTGAAATTGTGTCATGCTGTCCTGTTTGGTTAGACAACATATATGTGAATTACCACATCTGTCTATCATACAATGTCTGTATGTTCAATTTCTTTTCTTGTTTATCAGCCATTTGAATTGGAGGGGGTGATGGCTGTATCTAAGGGAGAAAAAACCCGTTCTTCACAAAAGACAGTGCTACCCGTCGATGCAGATAGAACCATGGTTGTACCGGCCCACAAACTAGCCCCACCACACATAATCGAGACTCTTCCAGATTGCACACTTACACCGTTGGGCAGAGAACCAGCTACAACCCATCTAACCGCAACCCCAGCAGATAGTAACCCACTTATAGTTGAGAAAGCACCATGTCCACCACAGAGTACCCCCACACGAGTAGTTTGTAAAGCTACTGCAGTGCCCAAAGCACGAAGACCACCACAGCTAACCCAAACTCCACGCTTAAAGCGGAAGAGCAACTGTTCTCAGGTCAGATTTCGTAGCTATGGTCCATATTCCTTTGTTGTTGCATCACTGTATTTACTCATACCAACTACTTTCGAATTTGAGGGATCCAATTGAAACTCCAATGGTGCGACAGGTATGTTTCAAATCTATTTCTTTAACTGGATTGTTGTTCTAACTTCTTGCTCTATGTTGATTTCAGTTTAAGTTCTATAAACAGTTATGTTCTCATGTGATGCACATTACAAGTGCTACCAATGCTGTGTAGTTTCTCACACTTATATTCTGTCTATGTTGCTGTGTCTTCAAAATATATGAGTTGAGCTGTGTCTCTATCTTGATTAGGGAACATAAACTAGAATGATATGGACAATACAGTGACCATAGTACATAGATATATGTTTGTTTCATGCTGTTATCCTTTCCACCTTACTACTGAACCGGTTTACCAAAATGAGTTTCGTATACTACAAGCTAAACCTGTGATGTGTCTGCTTGTTTCTCTTGTAGTATGCAAACAGAATATTGGAGAAGAGCACCCCACTATGCAATGGTAGAGAAAGTAATGCAGATAAGGTTCAAGATAGTGAGACAACCCTGTTGGTCTCCAAGAAAGGTGATAAAAACGATCTTGTAGACAGTGAGAAAACCCCACAGTCCTGCGTTGATGTAGTGTTCGAGTTACTGGCCAGTACCGCTGGCACAAGCTCTTCGAACTCGCTGCCTGAATCACTTCGGCTTCTTCAGTCTCAGCTACAAGCTGAAAGGCATCAGTCAGCTGTGCTGCGGCAAGAAGCCGAAGGACTGAGGAAGTCCCTGCAGAATTCAGATGCGTACTTTCTTGTGCAACAGCAAGCGCTGGAGGATTTAAGCGCCAAACAAGAGAAAGTTAATAAGCTTGCTAAGCATCTTGCCAGCATTATGGGTACCCAGGATATTGTTTCTTGAACTCTTCTGAAGTGGTTTCAGTTCTGGACTTGTTTTGCTGCGGCGTTTATATGCTGCTTTGTTCCCTATATTTGCACTGGTGGCGAACTTTGATGCCCAGTGGATGTAATATGTGTAATAGCCGTGATAGCCTAGCATAAGTTGCTTGCTTATTTATTTCCTTGTTGTCTTGTTTATTTGTTTGCTTGTAGTCAGTGCAGTTCTTTTTCTGCGGTTTGCTAGTGGCTGCAATAACCTATTTTTTAAAACTAGGCCACAATAACCATGGGCTAATATTTACTGTAGTGACACTGGGCCTCCTACGGGCCGTAGAAACAGTGGGCCTTCTACGGGCCGTAGAAACAGTAGGCCTTCTACGGGCCGTAGAAACAATGGGCCTTCTACGGGTCGTAGAAACAATGGGACTTCTACGGGCCGTAGAAACAATGGGTCTTCTGCAAGCCGTATCATCAATGGGCCTTATACGGGCCGTAGGATCGATTGGCCAAACATGGGCTAATAACAGGCCGCATTATGGCCGTAAACGGGCTAGAGTTGGAATCGTCCATTCATGGGTCGACCATACGGGCCATCATTAATAGGTCGTATTTGATGACGCTATGAAAACGGCCCAACGTATTAAAGGACCACAAACGGGCCGACTGTAACCACGGGCTGAATTTGGCCCATAGGCAGAAAATGACAGTAACGGGCCGTAAGTAAACGAATGCTGGAAATGAGCCCAAGAATAAATGGGCTCTGAGAAGGCCGAAAGATAACATGGCCTGGAAACGGCCCAATGGAATAACAGGCCGTTAATGGGTATAAAGTGATACACTATTCATTACGGGCCAGTTTCACCATGGGCCGTTAATGGGTGTAAAGTGATACACTGTTCATTATAGGCCAGTTTCACCACGAGCCATTAATAGGCCAAGAGTTACATAGGGCCTCATATGGGTCGAAAGACGTCATGGACCATACATGGGCCAGAAGTGAATACGGCCTAGAATCATATTGGATGGCCCAGATGACGCTACTGGACCTAATTCGGATAGGGCGTACCGGGCCTTGGGTTAGCGGGTTGTAAATGGGCTATATGCGAACATGCCGTTAACAGGCTTTACATGGGCCGACCCGCCATCTTTTAACCAAGTCAAACGGGCCGGCCTTTTCAGAGGAATGGGCCTCTGTTGGGCCGTGCCACGTGTCGACGTATCATAGGCGCCTTCTGTCCAATGAGTGGATGACATTTGTCCCAACGATGAGCCGACACGTGTTTCCTCCAGCCAATGATGATTTTACACGTGGAAAATCCCCATTAGTCCGGGCTGTTAACGGGTTATCGGATCCAAAACCCGACCCGATAGCTTAACGGCGTTCCGTTATGGTGGATGCCACGTGTCGGTCACCCTTAACGAAAGCACTTCTGTGACGCGTGATTTATCGTCATGGAAGTGGACACTTCCGTGATGATAATTTTGGTAATGTCATGGAACACTTCTACGACAGCACAGGTATGACTATCTTGATTCTGTCATAAATTTGTCATGGATGTACATGCATGACAGAAAACGCGACCTACTGTGACAAACACGTATCATCACGGAAGTGTATTTTTTTTGTAGTGATAAGCATGGAGGTGCAACATAACTATTAACCATATCAACAATGAATCATATCCAACTGAGCATGCCATACTGACTAGCATGAACATCACAAGTACATACTTCTCAGAAACATAGCATGACCACTAGCATCAACAATAAATATCATGCAAGAACATATCAACAATGCCATCATGCAAGCATTTAACCAACTGGATACAATGGAACATGCATAACAACAGTAATTGGGACAGACGGCAGTCATGCTCCGAAGACCATCACCAACATCAACATGTACTACTAGCAAGCATAAGCATATGAAAAGGAATACTAGCAACTAGCAGGGCAATAACCAGGTGCATAACAACATAGCAAGAAAGTAAGCACTAACCCAGAAGCATTACCATAACAATGATACCCATATTTTAAACAAGCAAACATTTAATAAATATTCAAGTTTAAAACCATGGCTACTACATGACCATCACGCAAGTGGGTATTGTGGCTTGCCTGGGGTGGAAGAAATCACCGGGACAAAGTGCGAGAGGCTTGCGGGAAGAATCACCGGAAAAACGTTCTCTCTCGGAGGGGGCTGATTAGGGGCAAGGGCAAAAAGGTCACTTTCAGACTGTTAAAACATAGTGAAAATGATACCAACAAAACGGGCTCGACGAGACGAAGAAGTCGGCTTTGGGATCACCTCATTTGGAGTTGTGGTTAAAAAGTTATTGTTGTTTTTCTGCCAGGGACCTATCTGTAATGAAATCATCACAAACAAGCCCTCAGCCGGAAAAATAGAAAGCACCTTCTCCAACTTGGCCGGATGCATGGCAGGCTATACGTCATGGGCTCGGCCCTCATGGTGTTGATCTGCGGTGCTACTTCGGCTGTTGCAGCTACAATTGTGGCTGTGGTGGTTTGGCCCCAGCAATCTTCGTCGGTCATGGTATCTTCATGTCGAACATTGACCTCTTTGATCTGGCCGCTGACACATTTCGGTCTTCCCCATCAGAGATCTATACGGATTAGCGAATGTCGCCCCTGGATATCTACATCAGAAAGGCTCCAGTCGCACGTGCTTACATTATAAGCCAACACAACTTCAAAAGGGCGTGATGCGAAGCTTCGCTTTATTATCAAAGTCATGGGATATGTCTAAGTCAAGATTCCCAAGGCGTTGATAGAGGTGGAGAAAGTCATGGCGGCTGTGATTGGAGATCTTGAAGCGTTGGCGGAAAGGTGTAGTGGATGCTATGAAAACTGTGTGCTAGGTGTTTGGTGGATTGCAACAGCGGCCTTGGCAAGCGGGGGCCGCGGCACTAGAGGTTTGCAATTTTGGTGGTGCTCTTCGAGTATCAAGTCTTGATTCCCAGGGTGAAAACCCAAGGTCTGGCCTTCATTGGTTGTACCTGGCAATGGCCTTATTGAAGGCATTCTTTCTTTGGTGAACTCAGACTTTGTCCAAGGTGAAAACTCAAGATCTTCGATCGGGCAACGACAACGCTTATGCATTGTTTCCTTCTTGAATGTGTTGCTTTTGGAGAACCTTTTTTTTTAAGTCGGGTGTTGTCTTTGGTGGTGGTTAGAGGTTTGTTGTTGCTAGTGACTGATCACCATGGCAGTTTTTTTTCTTCTTTCTTGTCATTTTCTTTTTTGGTTGTGTGTATCCTTGATGTATTTCGACATTTTGTTGGTACAGAGGCCAGTGTAATTGGTATCTTCACGATATTAATATATTCCCTTTCTCAAAAAAATTGTATTTACACTTCGTCTTTCCCTTAGCTAGCTTGCATTTTTAAGACTCCTTCCCAACCACTTCTTCGGGCTTCATGCGTGAAGTTGATTCAACACCGGGCTTCCAAATTCAATGCTTGAGGACCAAAATCATATTCCCTGGTTCTAGTGGTTGACTTAAGGATCCTTATTGGCACCGCCGATTGTGAGGTGTCGGTTCTCCTTGGATTTTCCATAGATGAAATCCAGTGGCTGCACAAAAGTTAACTTGTTAGCACAGGTATTGATCTAATATAAGGAGTATCACTTTACAGAAAAAATAAATTAGAATATTGAACTGAACTTCAACATTCATTACAAAGTAGTAAGCAAATTCTTGGCTAAAGATGAATCTAGTATTGCACATGGGAGTCCCAATGAAAGAAACAAACAACATGTTGGAATTTTTCTAGTAGGCCTTTGGCCCAAAGCCCAACTAAAATTCTGAAATTCTCTTAGCACATTCATGCACACATGTGAGTGGAGTGAGTGATACTAGAGTTTAGTCCCACCACGGAAGTTGAGAGAGACTTGCACCTCTTTATAAGGTGAGCTCTTCTACCACTTGTATGAGCATGAGAAGAGGAGACCTAGATGCGTGCTCCTCCTCCTCGCTCGCCACGCCACGTCACGGGTTGCGGGATTGAGCCGAGCCAAGGACAGAGCTATGCATGTTGTCTATATTTTTGCTGCTCGGGAATAATTAAAGAACGTGTTAATTACTGAACCGTTTCCGATTCTTTTGGATCGTGACGACTCGGACGTGGGGTTTACTCCCACGATCTACCCGGCCCGCACTATATAGTCAGGAAGACGTCTACCCTAGTCGTCGCCGCTTCGTATGGTTTCTCACCACCGTTCCAGATCATTGTACCGCCAAGCAAGTCTTCTCCATCCCTCCTTTAGGCGTGCACTGGGAGAAGGGACAGCAGGCCTCCAGAACCCCGCCTCTCGTGATCCTGTATGGGAGAGGGGCGATCAGGTTTTTTGGGAGCGCACTCGCGCGACTGTTGGCAGCGATGACTTCGCGAACGACGATTTCTTCCCCGACCATGGCAACCTCATCCTCGACGACATGGGCGACAACGTCAACGCCGGCGGTCCTGCTCCCGCTGCACCGTATGTGATTCTATCCTTCCTATTTGAGATCGTTGTAGAATTCATGTTTCTAGTATGTGCCCTAGATGTGATCTGTTCATCTTCTATGCTAGTTCGCATGATTAGTTCAATCTCTGCTACTGTAGTCATGATTTATCTTCTGTTTATTCGGATTAAATCTCGTAGTAATTTGCTTATATTTCCAACAATCCAAAAACCTGATTATAGGCAATTTACTCCGAGTGGTTTTACTGTGCATCTGAAGCCGCCTGCCTTTAAGGGGGGCACAATATAAGAGGTGGCGCACGAGAGAAGTCTATTGGTTTCAGACTATGGGCTGCTATGACCCCACCAAGGGCAAGCCTAAGGGCAATCTTAATCCAGCACAGTTGGAAGCTTTTGAGAAGATCGATACTCTCTTTAAAGGCGCTCTTCTAAGTGTTTTGAACGATTCCATTGTGGATTCGTATATGTTGTTTGAAAACAACAAGGGCATGTGGGTTGCGCTCGAGGCCAAGCTTGGTGCCTCGAACGCCGGCGGCGAGTTGTATGTCATGGAGCAATTCTATGACTACAAGATGACTGATGAGCGCTCTGTTGTACAAAAGGCTCATGAGATACAGTTGCTTGCGAAAGAACTTGAGTACTTCAAGTGTGTGTTGCCCGACAAATTTGTTGCCGGAGGCATCATTGCCAAGCTTCCACCTTCGTGGAACAATTTTGCTACTTCCCTGAAACACAAGAGACATGAGTTTTCCGTTGTGGATCTCATTGGTACTCTTGATGTTGAAGAGAAGGCGAGAGCAAAGGACACACGTGCTCGATTTGCTGAGGGAGCTTCTAGTGCCCGCATGGTACAGAAGAAGAACTTCCAGCCCAACAAGTTCAAAAACAACAAGAACAAAACTCAGGTCAAAGGCAAGTTTGATACAAAGAACAAGCCGTCACATTCTACCAACTTCAAGAAGAATTCTCATAAGAAGGGGAAGGGACTTTGACATGTCTGCGGTGATCCTAATCACTGGGCTCCGAAATGTCCTAACCGCTTTGAGGAGCGTGAACATGAGAAGAGCGGCAAGTCCGCTAATGTTGTCATCGGTGATACTGATATGAAGGAATCTGGGTGCGGTATTCTTCCTACCATCCTTTCAGTATTTCAATCTCCTGATTGGTTAATTGACACCGGTGCCAATGTACATGTTTGTGCTGATGCCTCCATGTTTTCTTCTTACCAGGTCACAGGGACTTCTCCTGTGCTGATGGGGAACGGGTTACATGCCATCATTCGAGGTGTTGGTACGGTCGATCTGAAGTTTACTTCGGGGAAGACCGTGCTTTTGAAGAACGTTCATCTGTGCCGCCCATCAATAAAAATCTCGTTAGCGGTTCCTGTTTATGTCGAGATGGTTTTAAGTTGGTTTTCGAAACCAATAAAGTTGTAATTTCCAAGTGTGGACAATTTGTTGGAAAAGTTTATGAGTGCGGAGGCTTGTTCCGCCTATCTCTGTCAGATATTTGCACTAAAGTTATTAATAATGTTTTCCACAATAATGAGTCTGATATTTGGCATTCACGACTTTGTCACATTAACTTTGGATGCATGACGCGGCTAGCCAATATGAATTTAATTCCGAAAATCTCTAATGTCAAGGGCTCTAAGTGCCAATTATGTGTGCAAGCTAAGCAACCTCGCAAGTCCCATAAGAATGCAGAGGCAAGAGACCTGGCGCCACTAGAGCTTATACATTCTGATCTTTGTGAGATGAATAGCGTGTTGACAAAAGGTGGAAAGAGATACTTCATGACGTTGATTGATGACTCCGCTAGATATTGTTATGTGTATCTTATGAAGTCAAAAGATGAGGCTTTAACTTTCTTCAAAAACTATAAAGCTGAGGCAGAGAACCAACTTGATCGAAAAATTAAACGGCTTAGGTCCGATCATGGTGGAGAGTATTTTTCCAATGAATTTGATTTGTTTTGTGCGGAACATGGTATAATCCATGAGAGGACGCCTCCCTACTCACCTCAGTCAAATGGGGTAGCCGAAAGAAAGAACCGAACTCTAACTGATATGGTTAACACCATGTTAGACACATTGGGTCTCTCCAAGGAATGGTGGGGGAGGCGCTAATGGCTGCATGTCATGTCCTAAACCGAGTTCCCACAAAGCATAAGACCATGACTCCATTTGAGGAATGGGAAAGGAAAAGATTGAAACTCTCTTACCTACGTACTTGGGGTTGTTTGGCGAAAGTCAATATACCAATTCCCAAGAAGCGCAAGCTTGGACCAAAAACCGTGGATTGTGTTCTTCTGGGCTATGCTTTTCACAGCATTGGCTATAGATTTTTGATAACAAAATCTGAGGTATCCGACATGCATGTTGGTACCATTATGGAGTCGAATGATGCAACTTTCTTTGAGGACATATTTCCTATGAAGGATATGTCGAGTTCATCAAATCAGGAGATACCTACTCCATCTAGTGAGGAATTCACTGTAATTCCTCAACACACCATTGCGATGGAACACATTGAGAATCCTGATGAGGGTGACAATGGAACTCCTGTGAGGAGTAAGTGACAGAGGACTGCAAAGTCCTTTGGTGATGATTTCATTTTGTACCTTGTGGATGACACACCCAAGACTATTTCAAAAGCCTATGCATCTCCTGATGCATACTACTGGAAGGAAGCTGTTCATAGCGAGATGGATTCCATCTTAGCTAACGGAACCTGGGAGATCACTGACCGTCCTTATGGGTGCAAACCTGTAGGATGCAAGTGGGTGTTCAAGAAGAAGCTTAGACCTGATGGTACGATTGAAAAGTACAAGGCACGGCTTGTGGCTAAGGGTTATACCTAGAAAGAAGGTGAAGACTTCTTTGATACTTACTCACTCGTGGCTAGACTGACCACAATTCGGGTGCTACTATCACTGGCTGCCTCACATGGTCTTCTCGTTCATCAAATGGACATTAAGATGGCTTTCCTCAATGGAGAGTTGAAGGAGGAGATTTACATGGATCAGCCAGATGGTTTTGTAGTACCTGGTCAGGAAAGAAAGGTGTGCAAGTTATTAAAGTCTTTATATGGCCTTAAACAAGCTCCTAAGGAGTGGCATGAGAAGTTCGAAGAACATTAACTGCTGTCGGCTTTGTAGTAAACTATGGTGACAAGTGTGTGTACTATCGCCATGGTGGGGGGTGAAGGAGCTATTCTTTGTCTGTATCGACGACATACTGATCTTTGGAACCAAACTTGATATGATCAAGGAGGTTAAGGATTTCTTATCTCGCTGTTTTGAGATGAAGGATCTAGGAGTAACTGATGTTATCTTAAACATCAAGCTGTTGAGAGATGAGAATGGTGGGATCGCACTGCTTCAGTCTCACTATATGCAAAAGGTCTTGAGTCGTTTTGGGTATAGTGACTGCACGCCTTCTCCAACTCCATATGATGCTAGTGTGTTGCTTCAAAAGAATCGACGGATTGCTATAGATCAACTAAGGTATTCTCAGATTATTGGCTCGCTTATGTAATTGGCGAGTGCCACGAGGCCTGACATCTCTTTTGCTGTAAGCAAGCTGGGTCGGTTTGTGTCAAAACCAGGAGATGATCATTGGCATGCGGTTGAGAGAGTTATGCGCTATTTGAAAGGCACTGCGAGCTATGGGATTCACTACACTGGGTATCCAAGGGTACTGGAGGGTCGTAGTGACTCAAACTGGATATCTGATGCTGATGAGATTAAGGCCACAAATGGTTATGTTTTTACACTTGGTGGTGGCGTTGTTTCCTGGAAGTCTTGCAAGCAGACCATCTTAACGAGGTCAACTATGGAAGCAGAACTCACAGCATTAGACATTGCCACTGTTGAAGCACAGTGGCTTCATGAGCTCTTGATGGACTTACCCATGGTTGAAAAACCAATACCCCCTATCGTGATGAACTGTGATAATCAAACTATGATCGTCAAGATAAACAGTTCTAAGGACAATATGAAGTCCTTAAGGCATGTGAAGAGGAGACTAAAATCTGTCAGAAAATTGAGGAACTCCGGAGTTATTACGTTGGATTATATCCAAACGTCGGAAAACTTGGCAGATCCCTTCACAAAGGGTCTATCACGTAAGGTGATAGATAATGCATCGATGGAGATGGGTCTGAGACCCACCACATGAGTTGTCCATAGTGGTAACCCACTCAATGTGATCGGTGATCCCATGAAGTAGAAGTGGGAGACAAGCTGTCGGACAGCTGGGAGGAGAGTATCCCTATATTAATTATCCCACTCCGAGAAGATGCAATAATCTCCTGATCTGCATGGCAGGTTGATACTTATCTTAATGTGTTCCAAGTGGCTTATTCGGGTAAGCAGAGATGTTGTCCTGCAGAACATCTCCTGAGGAACACACCTATATGAATTTGACTGTTAACGTCGCAGTCTGTGAGAATTGGGTGTTCTCTAATAAATTCATGAAAGGCCCTGGAGTATGACGTATACGCTCCACCCGCGGGGAAGCCTTGCGGCAGCCCAGTATCGGTCAAGAATTTGTGTGAAACTAGTTTCACAGAAAACTTGTAGTTCAAGTCATAGTCCACTATTCAAGTTATGATCTAGTGTAGCATAAAACTCTAAGTGGAAGTTCAACTTCACAGTCTCCACTAAGCACCGGTATATAAACAATGTTTTGGAACTAAATGATGAGATGTGCCAATGAGACTTTGTGGGGGATTGTTGGAATTTTGCTAGTAGGCCTTTGGCCCAAAGCCCAACTAAATTTTTGAAATTCTCTTGGCCCATTCATGCACACATGTGAGTGGAGTGAGTGAGACTAGAGTTTATTCCCACCACGGAAGTTGAAAGAGACTTGCACCTCTTTATAAGGTGAGCTCTTCTGCCACTTGTATGAGCATGAGAAGAGGAAACCTACACGGGCGCTCCTCCTCCTCGCTCGCCTCGCCACGCCCCGTCACTACGCGCCGCAGGTTGCGGGATTGAGCCGAGCCAAGGATAGAGCTATGCACATTTTCTATAATTTTGCTACTGGGGAAAATTAATGAGTCATTAAATAATAATTAACGGACACGTTAATTACTGAATCGTTTCCGATTCTTTTGCATCATGACGACTCGGACGTGGGGTTTACTCCCACGATCTACCCGGCCTACACTATATAGTCAGGCAGACGTCTACCCTAGCCGCCGCCGCTTCGTATGGTTTTTCACCACCGTTCCAGATCATTGCACCGCCAAGCAAGTCTTCTCCATCCCTCCTTTCGGCGTGCACCGGGAGAAGGGACAGCAGGCCTCCGGAACCCCGCCTCTCGTGATCCTGTATGGGAGAGGGGCAATCAGGTTTTTGGGGAGCGCATTCGCGCGACTGCTGGCAGCGACGACTTCGCGAACGACGATTTCTTCCCCAACCTCGGCAACCTCATCCTCGACGACATGGGCGACAACGTCAACGCCGGCGGTGCTGCTCCCGATGCACCGTATGTGATTCTATCCTTCCTGTTCGAGATCGTGGTAGAATTCATGTTTCTAGTATGTGCCCTAGATGTGATCTGTTCATCTGATATGCTAGTTCCCATGATTAGTTCAATCTCTGCTACTGTAGTCATGATTTATCTTCTGTTTATTCGGATTAAATCTCGTAGTAATTTGCTCATATTTCCAACCGAACGTACTCCCTACGACCCATATCAATTGACGTTGGTTCTAGTTAGTCGCATGTATGCTACTTTTTAAGTTCTATTTGGTTTTGTTTCTAGCAACATCATTTCAATTTATGATTTCCCTAGGATGGCCCTATTACCACATACCACAAAGCAACTACACATGGCAACATAGCTCAATAGAAATAACATGTATATGAATTCTTGTGCAACAAAAACAAAGGAATGGCATCAAACCAATGTGGGGGCATCTATTGAATCTCATATCAACTGAACAAGACACATACCAAAAGTGCTAAAATCTAATTAAATGCCTTGAACATAAGTAAAGAAATATGCAGGAATGCCTAGCAGTGACGGTTGCAAAAGGGCATTAGTGGCAGGCTTTGGGCTTAGTTGCCCCCACCACTGACCTCTCGTAGTAGCGGGCACAAATATGTGTCTGTTGCTGGTAATTTGTTTTGCAGTGGCAGGTGGAAATTTAAGCTTGCCACTGGTAGTCAACGGGGGCCCTGCATTCTGCCCACCAATGGTAGCTATTTATAGATTTTTTAGAAAAATAGGCACAAAAAATATGCCACAATAGGTTGTGCAGTATGCAATATGTCACAATACAAAGAAACTACACCAAAATGACGTCAGCCACTACAGAGAGGCCTGACTTGCAGTGGCGGTGGTCGCCTGATGGACATGGACGACGGCATCGGCAACTGCAAGCCAATCGACAACCAAGGAGCCCGACCTCTTCAGCATTTAACTTGTGTCACGCTCATCCGGATCAGCGGCTAGAAGAACAAGTGGATGTGGCTCGATCCACTAGGAGCCACCACGCCTTGATCTGCTTGATGCCGCCACGAGGTCCTGGTGGTCATCTGCATCCATCGAGGGAGGGTGCTTGCTGCTCTGAATCAAACGAAAAAGTAAGGAAGGGGGCTGGGGAGAGAAGGAAGAAGAGGATATGATCTCGATCGAGGGAAGGTGGATATCACCGTTGTGAGTTGAAGAAGTGAGACGGAGGATGGTGTCCCTGACCGCTGAGGGTGACCTGATGCGGCTAGGGTTCACCACGCCTCTATCTGGCCACCTTCCCGGTGGATCTCATGGTAGATGGGCCGCCTCCATCACTAGGTGGCGGAGGGTGAAGGCAGGGGGACAGAGAGAGGTTGTCGGTTTTGCTATCAAAACCAATTTCACTGAGAATCAATGCGATCTACTGCAGTCTGCCCCAAACTCGATACTTCGGTACTGATCTGTAAAAAAGAAACACCAGTTCCCCTAGTCTCAAATGTGTTATACCATCATGCAATTAACTTGCAGAAGTACCAACAAGCCCTTATGCGTACGAGATAGCTTAGGCTGGATAGGTAGCTGCATAGGAGATATCAGGATGGGATTAGAGCATCTCCAGCCGTTCAGCCCCCCAGGGCACCAAAAAAGAGCGGCCTGGGGGCGAACCGGCGCTAGATTGGCCCCTGGGGGCGACCTAGCTCCCAGCCACACCCCCAGGCACCACCCCCCAGCCATGGCAAATTCAAACGTAGTCATTCTCGCTCACAAAATAGACGCCACAAATCCGGCGATCAAGCGGCCACAGTTCGGCGATCGAATGAAAAGTTCGGCATACAAAAAAGAAAGGACGCACGTGCACATCAGACGGCGAGGTCGGCCTCCGGCGTCGGCGGAGTCGGCGTGCGCGGGCTTGGCGGGGTCTCTGTGCTGGGGGCGTCGGTGTGGCTTCTGTGCTGCGGGGAGTCGCGGCGGCATCATCGCTCGGGCTTGGCGGCGGCGGCGGCGTGGGCGTCAGCGTGGGCGGCGCCGTCGAGGGAAGATGGTTCAAGATGAGGCCACGCTCCGCCAAGTACCACGCCTTGACCGCCTTGTCGTTGCTCTGGAGCATGTCCGCCCCGCCTAGCAGGAAAGCCAGGTCGGTGTTTCTCTTCTTCGCGGCGATGCTGGTCCGGAATAGGTCGAGCTTGACGGCGCTGCTCGAAATCAACGCCGACCACCGCGCCTCGGTCTTCTCTTCACGTAGGGCGGCCCGGGCCTATGCAGCGGCGAGTCAATGCTCGATGGACTCCTGCACTCGAGTGGTAGCCGCGGCGGCGTGTTTCCCCTTCTTGGCCCCTTTGTTGCCGTCCGGTCGCTCTTCTGACGCGCCCGGCGTCAGCGCGTCCGGCTTGTAGGTCTCCTTGGCCTTGTCGTGGGTGCACCGGACTTCCGCCCACTTCTCGCACTTGTCAATGTGCTTGTACACATGGAGGTACTTGAATTCGGCGTCGATGTTGCCCTGTTGATACATGGCGAACATGCGCAGCAGCTGCGCGAAGGAACAAATAGTTGGCGGGCGCGCATGGCGAAGAGAAGCGGGAGACCGGCGTGCCATACCTGTTGGAAATATGCCCTAGAGGCAATAATAAAATGGTTATTATTATATTACCTTGTTCATGATAATTTTCTATTGTTCATGCTATAATTGTATTGACCGGAAACCGTGATACATGTGTGAATACATAGACCACAACATGTCCCTAGTAAGTCTATAGTTGACTAGCTCATTGATCAATAGATGGTCATCGTTTCCTGGCCATGGACATTGGATGTCGTTGATAATGGGATCATATCATTGGGAGAATGATGTGATGGACAAGACCCAATCCTAAGCATAGCACAAGATCGTGCAGTTCGTTTGCTAGAGCTTTTCTAACGTCAAGTATCATTTCCTTAGACCATGAGATTGTGCAACTCCTGGATACCGTAAGAGTGCTTTGGGTGTATCAAACGTCACAACGTAACTGGGTGGCTATAAAGGTGCACTACAGGTATCTCCGAAAGTGTTTGTTGGGTTGGCACGAATCGAGACTGGGATTTGTCACTCCATATGATGGAGAGGTATCTCTGGGCCCACTCGGTAATGCATCATCATAATGAGCTCAATGTGACTAAGGAGTTAGCCCACAGGATCATCATTACGGAACGAGTAAAGAGACTTGCCGGTAACGAGATTGAACAAGGTATAGGGGATACCGACAATCGAATCTCGGGCAAGTAACATACGATAGACAAAGGGAATTGAATACGGGATTGATTGAATCCTCAACATCGTGGTTCATCTGATGAGATCATCGTGGAACATGTGGGAGCCAACATGGGTATCCAGATCCCGCTGTTGGTTATTGGCCGGAGAACGTCTCGGTCATGTCTGCATGGATCCCGAACCCGTAAGGTCTACACACTTAAGGTTCGGTGACGCTAGAGTTGTTATGGGAAATAGTATGTGGTTACCGAAGGTTGTTCGGAGTCCTAGATGAGATCCTGGACGTGACGAGGAACTCTGGAATGGTCCGGAGGTGAAGATCGATATATTGGACGAAGGGTATTGGAGTCCGGAATTGTTCCGGGGGTACAGGGTGACGACCAGCATGTCCGAAAGGGGTTTCGGAGGCCCCGGCAAGCGTTGGGGGCCTTATGGGCCAAGTGGAGGGGGCACATCAGCCCACTAAGGGGCTGTGCGCCCCTCCCACCCCATCTCATGTAACGTGGAGAGGTGGGGGCGCCTCCCCTAGGACATCCACCCTTCCCGGCTTGGGTGGCAAGTTTCCTAGGGGTGGGGCGCCCAAACCCATTTAGGGTTTCCCCTGTGGCCACCGCCCCTACCCTAGGGAAACCCTAGGGCGCCTCCTCCTCCCCCCTTCCCCCTATATATAGTGAGGGAGAGAGAGAGGGCAGCCGCACCCCTTCCCCTGGCGCAGCCCTCTCCTCCTCCAACACCTCCTCCTCCTCCTCCATAGTGCTTGGCGAAGCCCTGCCGGAGAACCACGAGCTCCACCACCACCACGCCGTCGTGCTGCCATAGCTTTCCCTCAACTTCTCCTATCCCCTTCCTAGATCAAGAAGGAGGAGACGTCCCCAGGCTCTATGTGTGTTGAACACGGAGGTGCCGTTCGTTCGGCGCTAGATCAGATCTTCTGCGATTTGAATCACCGCGAGTACGACTCCATCAACCGCGTTCTTGTAACGCTTCCGCTTAGTGATCTTCAAGGGTATGAAGATGCACTCCCTCTCTCTCATTGCTAGCATCTCCTAGATTGATCTTGGTGACACGTAGGAAAATTTTGAATTATTACTACGTTCCCCAACAGTGGCATCATGAGCTAGGTCTATGCGTAGATTCTATGCATGAGTAGAACACAAAGTAGTTGTGAGCGATGATTTGTTAAATTTGCTTACCGTTACTAGTCTTACCTTGATTCGGCGGCATTGTGGGATGAAGCGGCCTGGACCGACCTTACACGTACTCTTACGTGAGACAGGTTCCACTGACTGACATGCACTTGATGCATAAGGTGGCTAGTGGTTGTCCATCTCTCCCACTTTAGTCGGATCTGATTCGATGAAGAGGGTGCTTATGAAGGGTAAATAGCAATTGGCATATCACCGTTGTGGCTTTTGCGTAGGTAAGAAATGTTCTTGCTAGAAACCCATAGCAGCCACGTAAAACATGCAACAACAATTAGAGGACGTCTAACTTGTTTTTGCAGGGTATGCTATGTGATGTGATATGGCCAAAAGGATATGACGAATGATATATGTGATGTATGAGATTGATCATGTTCTTGTAACAGGAATCACGACTTCCATGTCGATGAGGATGACAACCGGCAGGAGCCATATGGGTTGTCTTAATTTATTGTATGACCTGCGTGTCAATGAAAACGCCATGTAATTACTTTATTGCTAACTGTTAGCCATAGTAGTAGAAGTAATAGTTAGCGAGACAACTTCATGAAGACACGATGATGGAGATCATGGTGTCATGTTGGTGATGAAGGTGATCATGCCGCACCTCGAAGATGGAGATCAAAGGCGCGAGATGATATTGGCCATATCATGTCACTTTATGATTTGCATGTGATGTTTGTCATGTTTACATCTTATTTGCTTAGAACAACGGTATCATAAATAAGATGATCCCTCACTAAAATTTCAAGAAATGTGTTCCCCCTAACTGTGCACCGTTGCGAAGGTTCGTTGTTTCGAAGCACCACATGATGATCGGATGTGATAGATTCTAACGTTCGCATACAACGGGTGTAAGCTAGATTTACACATGCGAAACACTTAGGTTGACTTGACGAGCCTAACATGTACAGACATGGCCTCGGAACACAAGAGACCAAAAGGTCGAGCATGAGTCGTATAGTAGATACGATCAACATGGAGATGTTCACCGTTGATGACTAGTCCGTCTCACGTGATGATCGGACACGGCCTAGTCGATTCGGATCATGTATCACTTAGATGACTAGAGGGATGTCTATCTGAGTGGGAGTTCATTGAATAATGTGATTATATGAACTTAATTATCATGAACCTAGTCTAAATTGTCTTTGCAAATTATGTTGTGGTTTAATAGCGCGCTTTATCTCCTTGTTTTAATATGTTTCGACAGAAAGACTTAGTTGAAAGATATTGTAAGCAATTGTGTGGACTAGGGCCGTAGTCTGAGGATTGTCCTCACAGCTACACAGAAGGCTTGTGTCTTTGATGCACCGCTCGGTGTACCAACCCCTCTAGCGTCGTCTGTGGATGTTGTGAACATCTAGGAGACACATTCTGATGACTACTTGATAGTTTAGTGCGCCATGCTTTACGGCTTAGAACCGGGGCTCCAAAGGTGTTTTGAACACCATGGAACATATGAGATGTTCCAAGAGCTAAAATTGGTATTTCAGGCTCATGCCCGTGTTGAGAGGTTTGAGACCTCTGACAAGATCTTTGCCTACAAGATGGAGGATAATAGCTGTCACGCCCAATATGCGATACTATCCTAAAGAGACTCGAAGGGCCCACCATGGATAGAACCGCATATTGATATGCTTTTGCAAGGTGGATATCATTACATAAACATTACATAATAGATGGGGATACATACAAAAGGCATACAATGCTACATGAATACAACATCATTTTACATAAGAGCACCATCCGACTACGGATGAAACACAAACAGAAACTAAAATGACATCCACCCTTCTAGCCCAGGCTGCCGACCTGGAACCTATCCCCTGATCGAAGAAGAAGCAGAAGAAGGACTCCAAAACAAGTAAACATCACTCTCGCGTCATGATCATCGCATACCTGTACCTACAACTGTTGTTGTAGTAATCTGTGAGCCACGAGGACTCAGCAATCCCATTACCATGGGTATCAAGACTAGCAAAGCTTAATGGGAAGGGAAGGGGTAAAGTGGTGAGGTTGCAGCAGCGACTAAGCATATATGGTGGCTAACATACGCAAATAAGAGCGAGAAGAGAAGCAACGGAACGGTCGTGAAGCTAGCAATGATCAAGAAGTGATCCAGAACTCCTACTTACGTCAAACATAACCCAAAACCGCTTTCACTTCCCAGACTCCGCCGAAAAGAGACCATCATGGCTACACACGCGGTTGATGCGTTTTAATTAAGTCAAGTGTCAAGTTATTTACAACCGGACATTAACAAATTCCCATCTGCCACATAACCACGGGCACGGCTCTCGAAAGTTTATACCCTGCAGGGGTGTCCCAACTTAGCCCATGATAAGCTCTCGTGATCAACGAAGGATATTCCTTCTCCCAGGAATACCCGATCAGTCTCGGAATCCCGGTTTACAAGACATTTCGGCAATGGTAAAACAAGTCCAGCAAAGCCACCCGATGCGCTGACAATCCTGATAGGAGCTGCACATATCTCGTTCTCAGGGCAACACCGGATAAGTCAAGCTACGAGTAAAACCAGACTTTGAGTTTCCCCGAAGTGGCCCCGCAGGCTGCTCGGTTCGGACCAGCACTTAGAGAAGCACTGGCTCGGGGGGGCTAAAATAAAGATGACCCTCGGGTTGGCCGACCCAAGGGAAGGGTATAGGTGGTGGTGAGGCAAATGGTAAAACCAAGGTTGGGCCTTGCTGGAGGAGTTTTATTCAAAGCGAACTGTCAAGGGGGTCCCATAAATCACCCAACCGCGTAAGGAACGCAAAATCCGGGAATATAATACCGATATGACGGAAAATAGGGCGGCAAGAGTGGAACAAAACACCAGGCATAAGGCCGAGCCTTCCACCCTTTACCAAGTATATAGGTGCATTAATAATATAAGAGATATTGTGATATCCCAACATAATCCTATCCACCATGGAGCAATCTTCAACTTCACCTGCAACTAACAACGCTATAAGAGGGGCTGAGCAAAAGCGGTAACATAGCCAGGCAACGGTTTGCTAGGAAGGGTGAAAAGGTTAGAGGCTGACATGGCAATTTGGGAGGCTTGGTGAACAAGTGATAGGTAGCGTAGCTTGGCGATAGAACAAAGCAACTAGCATAGCAATGATAGTAGTGAGATCCAGGGTAGCGGTCATCTTGCCTGAGATCCCGCTAGGAAGAAGAACGAGTCCATGAAGAAGACGACGGGAGTGGTCGAACGAATCCTCACAATCGCAACTTTACCGGAACTGAGAAGCAACACCGGAAAGAAACAAACAACATGGTAAACGCACAAGCATAATCATGGCATGATGCACAATCAAGTATGATGCATGTCCGGTTTAATGAGGCATGGCATGGCAAAGTGCAACAAACAATACTACAAGTTAAGTGGAGCTCAATATGCAACAAGTTGCATACTGACAAAACACCACATCAATTATTTAGTTCTCTCTTGTTTATGTACCCAACAATAATAAATGTTGTTAAATATGGCAAGGGGTGAAACATAAGTAAACTAACTATCTAGGCAAGTTTAAATGAGGCCGAAACAACAAACAACAATTCCGGAAAATCCCCATATGCAAATTATGAATTTGGTACTGTTCTGCCCTAAACCATATTTTATTGTTGTCAAACAGGAAAATAAAGTGCACCAAGTTAAACTAGTCATTTTTCCACCCCATTTACATATAAAGTTTATTCAAATTGGAGCTACGGTTATTTAGTTATGAAATAAATCATTTTAACATGGCATTTAAGCAAATAAACACAAACAACATTTTTAACATTTTAACATGGTTTAAAGTGGCAAATTATTAAACTAGATGAAATTCTAAGCATTTTACATGTATAAATTATTTACAAAAGATGCATGGTTTGTGAGTAATTAAATGCATGAACTAGGAGGGTTTTTCTGCAAATCTGTAAAACCTGGAATAATTAGCTAAATTCGCAGTAGTAAAAAAACACAAAATGGACCGAAACTACTGGGCGCAGGACATCAGCAGCAGTAGCAGAATCGGGCCAAGCCCAAGTAGGAACAGGGGAGTGGCGTTGGGGATCTGCTCACCATGGGCCAAGGCCCGATGGAGGAGCTGGGCAAACCGGTTGCTGGGCCGGCTCGGCAGCGGAGCTGAGCGCGACCCACGTGATAGAGCTGGTCAATGCGTGTGCGAGCATTCGAGCGAGGCACGAGTCGAGGTGCTCGTCCTCTGCTCGACAAAGAGCAGAGCAGCGGCAGGGACTTGGCAAAAGGCGCGACAACAGTGCGCGGCTGAGGCCACGCGGCGCAGAGGAGGTCTGGGGATGGGTGGTCCATGGCGGAGGTGGCGAGATCCGGCGGTCCTCAGCCGGATCTGACGCGAAACGGCAGCGGTGGTGGACTCAGGGTAGAGCACGGGCGTCCATGGTGTCGGTCCCTGTGAAGAGGAAACTAGAGAGAAGAGAGAATCTGAGAGAGAGCGTTGCCAGGGAGCAAGAGGAAAACAGAGGGGAGGACGGAGAGGAAGGGCACAGTCCTGCTGGTCCGATGTTGCTCCAGTCCGATGGAGCTTGACGGCAGCGACGCGTAAACAGAGGTCTCCAGCGCGGGAGGCTAGCGAGGGAGGGGAGTAGCGGCCTGGTGGCACTCCGGCGAGCTTGGTCGCAGGGACCTCCGTGTCCGGTGAGGCAGCAGGGTCGAGGAGGGAGGAGCGAGCGGGAGGAGCTCAGTGTGGGGGTGGATCGATGGGTGGATCGGGCAGGGAGGTAGCTGCGCTTGCGGGACTCGGGCGGCTGCGATGGTTGGGGATGGATCCCGAAGGAAGCGGGAGGCTGGCGCTCGGTGGTGGTTGGGCGAGGGGATCGAGGGATATCGGTGAGGGGATCCTGATGAAGAAAGTGGCGGCGGCCGAGACGGGATGGATGGGACATCTCCCTAGATTTTAGGGTTGATCTATTTATATAGAAAGTGGGGTAGGTTTAGGGGTATTTGGTCCCTCCGATCGTAATCGGACGGTCGAAGATAAATGGCTTATGGGAGTCCAACAAATAAACGCAGATGTTTATAGATGTTTAGGGATGATCCGGACCCATTGGTCACGACTGACCAGTTCGGGTCCGGGTAAGATTCGGACACGCACACGAGGGGTCTGAGAGAGGTCAACGAGGACAAGGGCCTGACAAAATAACAATGGAGGCAAAGAGAGAAAGGGCAACTACAAACGGCTACGAGTTTTATGAAAACATGCGGATGCAATGCGCATGATGCTATGAGATGAGATGCATGACATGAACAAAATGCAAAACAAAAGACAAAAACCCAACCACGAAGGAAAAATCATATCGCATCTCCGGAAAAGGCAAGAGTTGGAGTTACGAATATGGAAAGTTGTATTCGGGGCATTACAACACTCCACCACTACGAGAGGATCTCGTCTTGAGATCTAGGATGGCACCGGAGGGAAAAGAAAGAGGAAGATAAGAGGTAAACTAAATTGCTTCTTCGACAAACGAGTGAAACCATGAACCTTGAGAGGTTCAGTAGAATGAAAGAAAGAAAACAACAAAGATGAACAAAGTTGAAAACACTCCGTTAGAAAAGAGGAACAAGGGATTTGACGAGAACCAAGAGTTTTATTGATAAGATAGATATTGAAACCACTCCGGTTAAAACTAGATAGAGAAGGAATAAGATTGATATAATTTGGGCAGCACTCCGACTGAAAGAAGAAGGAAGACTTGATAAGATGAAAAGCACTTGAAGAGATGACACAACACTCCGGTTAAATGGATAAGCAAGAAAAGAACATGATCCTCACAATTCGAGATGATGAGTGAAGAGAGCAACATCACCATGCCTCCGAAATAAGAAATAGAAGATAGATCATCGAAATAAAGGGATGGAGAAGAAAATGCCAACTTCTGCCACAAATGAGCTTGGAAAGCATCCTTGCAAAGAAGAATTGAACGGAGTTGTTGCAAAATAAACAACGAAAAGCACAAGCTTGTTGTGGGCTTATGGCAAACATCTCAAAATGATGAGGTGACAACCGGCCACCGATGGAAACAATTGCTTGCTTGAGATCAACGAAGAGATGAAAAACCTCTCTCACCGAGAAGGATATGGAGAAAGCTTGGATCATTGATAAGCACCACAAATAGCAACATTCCTTAGGGAAGGCTTTAGGTGAAATCTATACCAAGATAACTCCAAAGAAGAGATTGATGGATTTAAAATACCTCATTCTTGACAACAATATGAATCATGAACCATGAAGGAAATTGTCAAGAGTGACATAACACCACGTCAAAAGATAAGGTAGAAAGAATTGCACTTTGGAATGCAAGATGAAGAATACTTGAGCTCCTCAAAACAAAACATGTGTTGAGCACCATGTTTATTTAGAGTATAGCTTGGCGGATCATAACTTTGAGAGAAATCTTGAAGAACAATTGAAGATTGAAAGGTATCCTTGACGAACCACCATGTAGAGCCTCCATGAAGAACTCCGGTAATAAAAGGATGATAGAAAGAAAGAGAAGTTGAAAACACAAGGTGGAGCCTTGCAATGATTTAGATGGAGCTTCGCGATGATATAACCGAGAAAACTTGGAACTCCGCAAAAGGAAAAGATGAAACACTAGAACCGAGAATTACTTCATCATGAACAATCTCCGGAAGAAAAGAATTGAATCACCTCAAGGAAATAAGAATAAGATTTATTGTATGCTTATCCTTCATCAAATTAAATTGATGACAAGCAATAGATTTGGCATACTACTTATTCTTCTTGAGGGATTGGAAAGAGATATAGCGCCAACTTGAAGAAGTTATTGATGGGACCACCGGTGTATTGGAAACAACGAATGAAATGATACAGTAGCAAAGTAAGAGGAATCTTGAACGAACCACCGTTAAAATTGGAAAAGAGAGTAGCAAGGGCACAATTCACCGGAAAGAATTGGAAAACGAATGAAGATACTTGAGGGGATTTAGATACATGAGAACGAAGAGGCCATGAACTGATTAGAGGTTATTTGAATGATGCACCGGTAAGATTTGGAGAACGATAGCTACACACTGAGAATGAATAATTATGACATGATGGCCTTCAGAGGAAAGAAATTGAAACAACTCATGAAATGCTCCGGATGGTAAGAAAAGAATTGTCACAATCAAAACAATTATGAGGATAGCATGAAGCTAGAACCATGAATCTTCAAGAGAATGGACCAAGATTTAGAGGAAACACTTCTTCGGTCTTCACATGTTGAGAATGATGACGAGAGCCACCAAAACTGTTGAGGCACTTCAGATCAAAGAAGAATAGAAATGATGAAGCAGCGATCAAAATATTTTGAAAACGATCTTGGAGAAGGGATATGACTCATGAAAATCATTCTTACATCACACTTGAAAAGAATTTAAGAATAACTCCGGAATAATTAGAAGAGTCAGGTAAGATACTGGGAAAAGACCAGTGGGTTAGGGCCCACTCACAAGATACACCGTTGAACAATTGATTGAAAAGGGGGGATTGCACCGGTTGAATTAAATGACTTGAATGAGATAATACTCTCCAAATAGCTTGAACGGATTAAGAATGGAAAACATGAATCTTATGAGATATCTTGAGCACTTCGGATAAGAATAGAGAGAGAGGTGAACAATTAAGAGGTGCATCAGCATGAGAAAGCATTAGAAACGAGGAAAGGAATATGATGAATATCGAAAGCTTGAATTGGATCCACCGGAGAAGAAACAACAATGAAGGATGATGAACTTGAAACTGTTGAGCATCTTCATGGGAAATCACTGGATAAGAACATTGAAAGAAAAAAATGAAGAGACTTCACATGAATAAATGGATACTTGATTAAAATAAATGAGTCCTTGAAGAAAAGGGTGGGAGGGCGGGAAAACAAAGGCAACTTGGGGACGGATGAAACGGATACCGTTGAGAAAACTTAGAATTGATCTCGCAAATATTGAAATGATCGGATCCACTTGAAGAGAAGCACACCGGTTGGAAAGAATTGACATGACAACCTCAATGATCAAAAGGACTAGTATTCACATAGCAATATGAGAACACTGTTTAGGAAAGGTATGGATTCAACATTTGACTTCGAAGCAACTCAAATAGCACAAATAAAACAAAAGAAAGGATTTGGCTTGCAGAATAAGTCGGAACAAACATATGATAGAGATTTCGTCCAAAGTTTTCGTGGTGGGGCCCACACGGGCTCGATCGTATAGCACCATCATGTACAAGGCAGTGCACATGACATACGAAGTGTCCCCGAACCAGCATAGCCAAGGGTTCTTTAAGACACAACGAGACCACTGTAAAAACGACCGTGGATAGGCGGACCACTAGACGTCGAACCCCAATCTCATATCATGCATCTGACGGAAAGATATTCTAGGAGCTACTTGAATTCCCACCTATAAAACTCCTGAAACTTTCTGGTTATGCAATCTGGTGTTGGGGATACAGGGGAAGCAATATATATCTCACCCAAACTAACAATCCCTACATCCAGCTATATCCATCCATCAACACATAACCAAGAAACCTTCGGAAATCGTGTACCTCAACCTTCAAAAAGCATCCGTTATACGAGCTATGGCAATACACCCGAACTCCCCAGTACTGGGTGGCGTCGAGGTTATCTCACCAACAACTACATAAAAGAGATTTTCGATGTCGGCAAAACTCAGGTATTCCAGAACTGCAATGATAAAAGTGTGACGACAACACCTCGGAGCTCAACTCCCCGGGACACTACCACAACCCCTAAATGTCAGGAGGCACCAAGAACAATGTTCTCGTCACAAGAATATCGGAACGATCCCAAGATACCCGCGTGATCCTAAAAGAATTTTTTTTGAAAAATTGAGGAGAGGAAAGACAAAACATCTACGTCAAGAGGCCTCACTAGAGCGAGGAAGGGACTGAGGAGTAAAAAGAATCCTACTCTCCGATATATATAATCCTAAGACTCAAAATAGTTTTGTTTTAGACTCAACAATGGCCAACAATCAAGGGGGCTCCTATGTTCGGTCGAGGCTCTGATACCAACTTGTCACACCCAATATGTGATACTATCCTAAAGAGACTCAAAGGTCCCACCAAGGATAGAACCGCATATTGATACGCTTTTGCAAGGTGGATATCATTACATCAACATTACATAATAGATGGGGATACATACAAAAGGCATACAATGCCACATGAATACAACATCATCTTACATAAGAGCACCATCCGACTACGGACGAAACACAAACAGAAACTCAAACGACATCCACCCTGCTAGCCCAGGATGCTGACCTGGAACCTATCCCCTGATCAAAGAAGAAGCAGAAGGACTCCAAAACAAGTAAACATCACTCTCGCGTCATGATCATCGCATACCTGTACCTACAACTGTTGTTGTAGTAATATGTGAGCCACGAGGACTTAGCAATCCCATTACCATGGGTATCAAGACTAGCAAAGCTTAATGGGAAGGGAAGGGGCAAAGTGGTGAGGTTACAGCAGCGACTAAGCATATATGGTGGCTAACATACGCAAATAAGAGTGAGAAGAGAAGCAACGGAACAGTCGTGAAGCTAGCAATGATCAAGAAGTGATCTTGAACTCCTACTTACGTCAAACATAACCCAAAACCGTGTTCACTTCCCGGAATCCGCCGAAAAGAGACCATCACGGCTACACACGTAGTTGATGCGTTTTAATTAAGTCAAGTGTCAAGTTATCTACAACCAGACATTAACAAATTCCCATCTGCCACATAACCGCGGGCACGGCTCTCGAAAGTTTATACCCTGCAGGGGTGTCCCAACTTAGCCCATGATAAGCTCTCACGATCAACGAAGGATATTCCTTCTCCCAGGAAGACCCGATCACTCTCGGAATCTCGGTTTACAAGACATTTCAACAATGGTAAAACAAGTCCAGCAAAGCCGCCCGATGCGCCGACAATTCCGATAGGAGCTGCACATATCTCGTTCTCAGGGCAACACCGGATAAGTCAAGCTACGAGTAAAACCAGACTTCGAGTTTCCCCGAAGTGGCCCCGCAGGCTGCTCGGTTCGGACCAGCACTTAGAGAAGCACTGGCCCGGGGGGGCTAAAATAAAGATGACCCTCGGGTTGGCCGACCCAAGGGAAGGGTATAGGTGGTGGTGAGGCAAATGGTAAAACCAAGGTTGGGCCTTGCTGGAGGAGTTTTATTCAAAGCGAAATGTCAAGGGGGTCCCATAAATCACCCAACCGCGTAAGGAACGCAAAATCTGGGAACATAATAATGATATGACGGAAACTAGGGCGGCAAGAGTGGAACAAAACACCAGGCATAAGGCCGAGCCTACCACCCTTTACCAAGTATATAGGTGCATTAATAATATAAGAGATATTATGATATCCCAACATAATCCTGTTCACCATGGAGCAATCTTCAAATTCACCTGCAACTAAAAACGCTATAAGAGGGGCTGAGCAAAAGCGGTAACATAGCCAAGCAACGGTTTGCTAGGAAGGGTGAAAAGGTTAGAGGCTGACATGGCAATTTGGGAGGCTTGATGAACAAGTGATAGGTAGCACAGCATGGCGATAGAACGAAGCAACTAGCATAGCAATGATAGTAGTGAGATCTAGGGTAGCGGTCATCTTGCCTGAGATCCCGCTAGGAAGAAGAACGAGTCCATGAAGAAGATGAACGGGAGTGGTCGAACGAATCCTCACAATCGCAACATTACCGGAACTGAGAAGCAACACCGGAAAGAAACAAACAACATGGTAAATGCACAAGCATAATCATGGCATGATGCACAATCAAGTATGATGCATGTCCGGTTTAATGAGGCATGGCATGGCAAAGTGCAACAAACAATACTACAAGTTAAGTGGAGCTCAATATGCAATAAGTTGCATATTGACAAAACACCACATCAATTATTTAGTTCTCTCTTGTTTATGTAACCAACAATATTAAATGTTGTTAAATATGGCAAGGGGTGAAACATAAGTAAACTAACTATCTAGGCAAGTTTAAATGAGGCCAAAACAACAAACAACAATTCCAGAAAATCCCCATATGCAAATTATGAATTTGGTATTGTTCTGCCCTAAACCATATTTTATTGTTGTCAAACAGGAAAATAAAATGCACCAAGTTAAACTAGTCATTTTTTCACCCCATTTACATATAAAGTTTATTCAAATTGGAGCTACGGTTATTTAGTTATGAAATAAATCATTTTAACATGGCATTTAAGCAAATAAACACAAACAACATTTTTAACATTTTAACATGGTTGAAAGTGGCAAATTATTAAACTAGATGAAATTCTAAGCATTTTACATGTATAAATTATTTACAAAAGATGCATGGTTTGTGAGTAATTAAATGCATGAACTAGGAGGGTTTTTCTGCAAATCTGTAAAACCTGGAATAATTAGCTAAATTCGCAGCAGTAAAAAAACACAAAATGGGCCGAAACTACTGGGCGCGGGACATCAGCAGCAGTAGCAGCATCGAGCCAAGCCCAAGTAGGAACAGGGGAGTGGCGTTGGGGGTCTGCTCACCATGGGCCAAGGCCCGGTGGTGGAGCTGGGCAGACCGGTTGCTGGGCCGGCTCGGCAGCGGAGCTGGGTGCGACCCACGTGCTGGAGCTGGTCAACACGCGTGCGAGAGGTCGAGCGAGGCACGGGTCGAGGTGCTCGTCCTCTGCTCGACAGAGAGCAGAGCAGCGGCAGGGACTTGGCGAAAGGCGCGACGACGGGGCGCGGCTGAGGCAAGGCGGCGCGGAGGAGGTCTGGGGATGGGTGGTCCATGCGGAGGTGGCGAGATCCGGCGGTCCCCGGCCGGATCTGACGCGAAACGGTAGCGGTGGTGGACTCGGGGTAGAGCACGGGCGTCCATGGCGTCGGTCCTTGTGAAGAGGAAACTAGAGAGATGAGAGAATCTGTGAGAGAGCGTTGCCGGGGAGCAAGAGGAAAACAGAGGGGAGGATGGAGAGGAAGGGCACAGTCCTGCTGGTCCGATGCTGCTCCAGTCCGACGGAGCTTGACGGCAGCGACGCGTAAACAGAGGTCTCCGGCGCGGGAGGCTAGCGAGGGAGGGGAGCAGCGGCCTGGTGGCACTCCGGCGAGCTTGGTCGCAGGGACCTCCATGTCCGCTGAGGCAGCAGGGTCGAGGACGAAGGAGCGAGCGAGAGGAGCTTGGTGTGGGGGTGGATCGATGGGTGGATCGGGCAGGGAGGTGGCTGCTCTTGTGGGATTCGGGCG
This sequence comes from Triticum aestivum, assembly GCF_018294505.1. Classification (NCBI taxonomy): domain Eukaryota; kingdom Viridiplantae; phylum Streptophyta; class Magnoliopsida; order Poales; family Poaceae; genus Triticum; species Triticum aestivum. The sequence goes on from NC_057795.1 coordinate 621,788,833, forward strand.
GCTGCGATGGTTGGGGATGGATCTCGAAGGAAGCAGGAGGCTGGCGCTCGGTGGTGGTTGGGCGAGGGGATCGAGGGAGATCGGTGAGGGGATCCCGATGAAGAAAGTGGCAGCGGCCGAGACGGGATGGATGGGACATCTCCCTAGATTTTAGGGTTGATCTATTTATATAGCAAGTGGGGTAGGTTTAGGGGTATTTGGTCCCTCCGATCGTAATCGGACGGTCGAAGATAAATGGCTTATAGGAGTCCAACAAATAAACGCAGATGTTTATAGATGTTTAGGGATGATCCGGACCCATTGGTCACGACTGACCGGTTCGGGTTCGGGTAAGATTCGGACACGCACACGAGGGGTCTGAGAGAGGTCAACGAGGACAAGGGCCTGACAAAATAACAACAGAGGCAAAGAGAGAAAGGGCAACTACAAACGGCTACGAGTTTTATGAAAACATGCGGATGCAATGCGCATGATGCTATGAGATGAGATGCATGACATGAACAAAATGGAAAACAAAAGACAAAAACCCAACCACGAAGGAAAATTCATATCGCATCTCCAGAAAAGGCAAGAGTTGGAGTTACGAATATGGAAAGTTGTATCTGGGGCGTTACAATAGCTCAGCCAGTGAGCATGTGCTCAGAATGTCTGGATACTTCAATCGCTTGAATCAAGTGGGAGTTAATCTTCCAGATGAGAGAAGTGATTGACGGGTTTCTCCAGTCACTATCACCAAGCTAACTAGAGCTTCGTGATGAACTATAACATGCAAGGGAAGTTGATCCCGGAGCTGTTCGTCGTGCTTAAGGCCATAAAGGTAGAAGTCAAGAGGGAGCATCAAGTGTTGATGGTTAACAAGACCACTAGTTTCAAAGAAGGGCAAGGGCAAGAAGGGAAACTTCATGAATGGCAAGCTAGTTGCCGCTCTAGTGAAGAAACCGAAGAACCCAAACCCGAGACGAAGTGCTTCTATTAGGAGAACGGTCACTGGTAGCGGAACTGCCTCAAATACATGGTAGATAAGAAGGCTGGCAACTTCAACAAAAGTATATTTCATATATGTGTTATTGATGTGTACCTTACTAGTACTCCTAGTAGCACATGGGTATTAGATACCGGTTCAGTTGCTAATATTGGTAACTCGAAACAAAAGCTACGGAATAAACGGAGACTAGCTAAGGGCGAGGTGACGATATGTGTTGGAAGTGTTTCCAAGGATGATATGATCACCATCGCACGCTCCCTCTACCTACGAGATTAATGTTGAACCCAGATAAATGTTGTTTGCATTGGTGTATGTGTTGAGCATGAACATGATTAGATCATGTTTATTGCAATACAGTTATTCATTTAAGACAGAGAATAATGGTTATTCTGTTTACATGAATAATACCTTCTATGGTCATGCACCCAATGTGAATGGTTTATTAAATCTCGGTCATAGTGTTACACACGTTCATAACATTGATGCCAAAAGAGGTAGAGTTGATAATGATAGTACCACTTTCTTGTGGCACTGCCGCTTAAGTCATATTGGTGTAAAGCGCATGAAGAACCTCCATGCTAATGGACTTTTGGAGTCACTTTATTTTGAATCACCTGACACATGCGAACCATGCCTCATAGGCACGATGACCAAAACCCCGTTTTCTTGAACAATGGAATGGGCAAGTGACTTGTTGGAAATCATGCATGCTGATGTGTGCGGTCCGATGAGTGTTGACACATGCAGTGGATATCGTTATTTTCTCACCTTCACCGATGAATTGAGTAGATATGGGTATATTTACTTAATGTAGCATAAGTTTGAAACGTTTGAAAAGTTCAAGCAATTTCAGAGTGAAGTTGAGAATCATCATAACAAGAAGATCAAGTTCCTATGGTCTGATCAGGGGAGAGTATCTGAGTTATGAGTTTGGCAATCACTAAAGACAAGGTGGAATCATTTCACAGTTGACGCCACCTGGAACACCATAGCGTAATGGTGTGTCCGAGCGTTGTAGTCGCACCCTATTGGATATGGTGCAATCTATGATGTCTCTTACTGATCTACCGCTATCATTTTGGGGTTATGCATTAGACATAATTACATTCACTTTAAATAGGGCACCATCTAAGTTTGTGGAGACGACACCGTATGAACTATGGTTTGGCAAGAAACCTAAGTTGTTGTTTCTTAAGGTTTGGGGCTATGATGCTTATGTCGATAGGCTTCGGCCAGAAAAGCTCGAACCCGAAGCGGAAAATTGTGTCTTCATAGAATACCCAAACAAGACAATTGGGTATACCTTCTATCTCAGATCTGAGAGCAAAGTGTTTGTCGCTAGGAATAGGTCCTTTCTCGAGAAAGAGTTTCTCTCGAAAGAATTGAGTGGGAGGAAGATAGAACTTGATGAGGTTGTTGAACCTTTACTTTAATCAGAGAGTAGCGCAGCACAGAAAAATGTTTCTGTGACACCTACCTCAGTTGAAGAGAAAGCTAATGATGATGATCATGGAGCTTCAGATCAAGTTACTATCAAACCTCATAGGTCAACAAGGGTGTGTACAACTTATGAGTGGTAACCCTGTCTTAAAGGTCATGTTGTTGGACAATGATGAACCTATGAGCTATGGAGAAGCGATGGTGGGCCCGGATTCCAACAAATGGCTGGAAGCCATGAAATCCGAGATAGGATACATGTATGAGAACAAAGTATGGACTTTGGTGGACTTGCCCGATGATCGGCAAGCCATTGAGAATAAATGGATCTTTAAGAAGAAGACAGACGGTGATGGTAATGTCACCATTTATGAAGCTCGACTTGTCTCAAAGAAGTTTCCGACAAGTTCAAGGAGTTGAATGTGATGCGACTTTCTCAATCATAGCAATGCTAAAGTTTGTTAGAATTATGTTAGCAGTTGCTGCATTTTTCATTTACGAAATCTGGCAGATGGATGTCAAAACAAAGTTTCCTTGACGATTTCCGTGAGGAAAGGTTGTATATGATACAACCAGAAGGTTTTGTCAATCCTAAGGATGCTAAAAGGTATGCAAACTCCAGTGACCCTTCTATGGACTGGAGCAAGCATCTCAGAGTTGGAACATATGCTTTGATGAGGTGATCAAAGTTTTTGGGTTTATACAAAGTTTGCAAGAAACTTGTATTTACAAGAAAGTGAGTGGGAGCACTACAACATTTTTGATAAATATATGTGGATGACATATTGTTGATTAGAAATGATGTAGAATTTCTGGAAAGCATAAAGGGTTGTTTGAATGGAGTTTTTTAAAGGAAGACCTGTGTAAAACTGCTTACATGTTGGGTATCAAGATCTATAGAGATAGATCAAGACGCCTGATAAGACTTTCACAGAGCACATACCTTGACATGATCTTGAAGGAGTTCAAGATGGATCAGTCAAAGAAGGAGTTCTTGCCTGAGTTGTAAGGTGTGAAGTTAAGACTTGAAGCTCGACCACGGTAGAAGAAAGAGAAAGGACGAAATTCGTCCCCTATGCCTTAGCCATAGGCTCTATACGATATGCCATGTTGTGTACCGCGATGTGCCTTGCCACGTGTCTGGCAAGGGGGTATAAGAATGATCCAGGAGTGGATCATTGGACAGCGGTCAAAATTGTCCTTGGGAATAAGGAAATGTTTTCTCGGTTATGGAGGTGATGAAGAGTTCGGTGTAAAGGGTTACGTTGATGCAAGCTTTAACACCTATTCGGATGACTCTGAGTAGCAAGATGGATACGTATAGTGGAGCAACCATTTGGAATAGCTCCAAGTGGAGCACAGTAGCAACATCTACAATATGAAATAGAGATTTGCGAAGAACACACGGATCTGAATGTTGCAGACCCGTTAACTAAAACATCTCTCGTAAGCATAGCATGATCAAACCCTAGAACTCATTGAGTGTTAATCACATGGTGATGTGAACTAGATTATTGACTCTAGTAAACTCCTGGGTGTTAATCACATGGCAATGTGAACTAGATTGTTGACTCTAGTAAACTCTTGGGTGTTAGTCACATGGCGATGTGAACTATGAGTGTTGATCACATGGCGATGTGAACTAGATTATTGACTCTAGTGCAAGTGGGAGACTATTGGAAATATGCCCTAGAGGCAATAATAAAATGGTTATTATTATATTTTCTTGTTCATGATAATTGTCTATTGTTCATGCTATAATTGTATTGACCGGAAACTGTGATACATGTGTGAATACATAGACCACAACATGTCCCTAGTAAGGCTCTAGTTGACTAGCTCGTTGATCAATAGATGGTCATGGTTTCCTGGCCATGGACATTGGATGTCATTGATAACGGGATCACGTCATTGGGAGAATGATGTGATGGACAAGACCCAATCCTAAGCATAGCACAAGATCGTGTAGTTCGTTTGCTAGAGCTTTTCTAATGTCAAGTGTCATTTCCTTAGACCATGAGATTGTGCAAATCCCGGATACCGTAGGAGTGCTTTGGGTGTATCAAACGTCACAACGTAACTGGGTGGCTATAAGGGTGCACTACAGGTATCTCCAAAAGTGTCTGTTGGGTTGGCACGAATCGAGACTGGGATTTGTCACTCCGTATGATGGAGAGGTATGTTTGGGCCACTCGGTAATGCATCATCATAATGAGCTGAATGTGACTAAGGAGTTAGCCACGGGATCATGCGTTACGGAACGAGTACAGAGACTTGCCTGTAACGAGATTGAACAAGGTATAGGGGATACCGACGATCCAATCTCGGGCAAGTAACATACCGATAGACAAAGGGAATGGAATACGGGGTTGATTGAATCCCTGACATCGTGGTTCATCCGATGAGATCATCGTAGAACATGTGGGAGCCAACATGGGTATCTAGATCCCGTTGTTGGTTATTGGCCGAAGAACGTCTCAGTCATGTTTGCATGGTTCCCGAACCCATAGGGTCTACACACTTAAGGTTCGGTGACGCTAGAGTTGTTATGGGAAATAGTATGTGGTTACCGAAGGTTGTTCGGAGTCCCAAATGAGATCCGGACGTGATGAGGAACTCCGGAATGGTCCGGAGGTGAAGATCGATATATTGGATGAAGGGTATTGGAGTCCGAAATTGTTCCGGGGGTACGGGGTGACGACCAGTGTGTCCGAAAGAGGTTTCGGAGGCCCCGACAAGCGTTGGGGGCCTTATGGGCCAAGGGGAGGGGGCACATCAGTCCACTAAGGGGTTGTGCGCCCCTCCCACCCCATCTCACGTAACGTGGGAAGGTCGGGGCGCCTCCCCTAGGGCAGCCACCCTTCCTAGAGGTGGGGCGCCCAAACCCATCTAGGGTTTTCCCTGTGGCCGCCGCCCCTCCCCTAGGGAAACCCTAGGGCGCCTCCTCCTCCCCCTTCCCCCTATATATAGTGAGGGAGAGAGAGGGCAGCCGCACCCCTTCCCTTGGCGCAACCCTCTCCTCCTCCAACACCTCCTCCTCCTCCATAGTGCTTGGCGAAGCCCTGCCGGAGAACCACGAGCTCCACCACCACCACGCCGTCGTGCTACCGGAGCTTTCCCTCAACTTCTCCTCTCCCCTTGCTGGATCAAGAATGAGGAGACGTCCCCGGGTTGTTTGTGTGTTGAACACGGAGGCGCCGTCCGTTCGACGCTAGATCGGCTCTTCCGCGATTTGAATTGCCGCGAGTACGACTCCATCAACCACGTTCTTGTAACGCTTCCGCTTAGCGATCTTCAAGGGTATGCAGATGCACTCCCTCTCTCTCATTGCTAGCATCTCCTAGATTGATCTTGGTGACAAGTAGGAAAATTTTGAATTATTACTACGTTCCCCAACAATACCTGATCCTCAACGCTGGCGCCGCTCTTCGGGCAAGCCGCGACCTCCTCGACGATCCCATGCCATTTGTTGCACGCCCCTGGATGAGCCTCCAATGGTTCGCCATCACCTTCGCCCCGCGCTGCATCTAGACGCCTTTAAAGTAGGGGTCGACGAGCTTGCGCTCGTCAAACTCGGCCTTGATGCGCTCCTAGTACGTCTCGATGCTCTGGTTTGTACTGGTGGTCGGGTCGAGGCAGACGACTTTCCATGCTTCGGCGAGGCATTCCTGCTCCTTGGACGCCCACTTGATGCGCGGCTTGCCGGACCTGATCGCCCACTTCTTCTTGCACCTCCTCGACGGAACAGTCACCAGCTCCTCCTCCTCCTCCTCTTCGTCCTCCTCCTCTTGCTCCTCTGGCTCCTTCTCGCCGTAGACATAGCCGAGCTCGCCGTCCATGCCGCTGTTGAGATCCACCGTGTCGTTCGGGGTGGCGAACCCGGGGGACGCGGCGGCCGCGGCCGAGCCTGCCGCGATGATGTCATCCATGTCGGCGTCGGTCCCGTCGGTGTCACCGAGGTGCGAGAAGGGCAGCGCGCCACGGCGGAGAGGGGGCGTTGGGGAGGACGCGTAGGCCGGCGGCGAGTAGTTGTATGAAGGGTATTGCACGCCGGCAAAGGCGGGCGAGGGCGTGCGCTAGGCCGGGTGTCCATTGGTGAAGGTGACATTGGGGTTGAACCCACCATGCGCGTCCCCATCGGCGTAGCCCGGCGACGGCGTGCATCCCCATGCCTATGGCGATGGAGAGCCGACGCCTTGTTGGCTCCAGGGCGCGTACTAGGCGTGGCTGCCGGGTGGATTCATCATCCCCATGCGAGTCGCCTCAGCCTCGGCTTGGTCCGCCGAAGCCGCAGCCGCACGCGCCATCTTGTCATGGGCCTTCTAGGCGATTGCCCTGTTCCGCCGGTCGGCGGTGACAGCCTCCCGTCGCTGAACTTCCGCCCTCTACTCGGTGTTTGTCATGCCCGGTGGCTTGGACGGCGGCGCCCTCGGCTTCCTCTACTTCGGCTGGGCAACAGAGGCGGTTACGGTTGCCGCGGCGCGGGGGACGACGTACTTCTTTGGCGGCATGGCGGCCGGCTGGGAGGCGAGCGGGAGGGAGATTGGCGGGAGGAATGGAGAGAATGGGAGGGAAGTGAGGGAAAAGCGGGAAGAAACGGCGAGAAGAGGCGCTCGACTCGCCGACAGGACGGCCCCACGCCCCTTTTCGCTTGTGCCGGCGCCCCCAGAGCACCGGGTTCGGCTCGGGTTTGCCGGCACCAGTTTCGGCCTGAGCCGGCGAAAAATGGGCTATTGGCGACGCGACTGGGCCGATTTTTGGGTGCCGGCGCGGCAAAAACGCCTGGGGAAGGCCTGTTGGGGGCGCGGCTGGAGATGCTCTTAGTACGATGCTAGCTAGCCCCATGTGACTACAATGCAACGGCCGGCTAGCCAGCCAAATTTACAATGCTGCCCACGGCATTGTCTCTGTATTATTACGTTAAAGGACTGTTATATCTTCCAAACGTTCTGATTATAGGAATAGATCCTAACGATGTTCCATCCCTCCACGCACATGATTTTCAGCGATCGCTAATCTCATGTGCTCGTTGCATGTGGCATCTCCCGTGCCCAGAACAAAATCAAACGCCTCTGCTATAGAATACATGTATGTGAAGGTTAGAAAGCTCCTAATTAGGTGCATGCAAGAAAAAAACAAAATTGATGATGTCATCAGATTCTTTTCAAAAACTGAGAATTCAGAATGCTTTGTAGCTCAAACCGTCGTCCGGATTGAAAAGTTGTCTTCACATAAAAGATTTGTCGCGATGACACCTTTGAAACTAGATCTCATGTTGGTATGTTTCAACGACTTCTTTTTTCAGGTCAAAAGTTACCACATCTGGACTATGTAAACTTCTCGCCTACAGTATAGAACTTATCATGTTGTTTACAATGAAGTTATCAGGGTATGTTCAACTACTGTTTTTGCATGAGTCGAATGATACCACACGATTGATTTGTAAGTAGAATTATCAGGTATGCAATACCACCGTCTACTATCGATGTCGTGTCTGGGTCGGGTGAGGTCCACATGCCGACGCAGCATGGCTCGCTTATAAACAGAACTCTGCGGGTCGTGCCGAGCCAGGCGCATTTACGCGTGTCGAGCCGTGGTGTTTGTACACGAGTTATCAGCTGTGTTGTGCATATATTACCATGCTATTTACATAGAAGTTATGAAGTTACCGGGTGTGTATTTCATCTTTTTTCCTCGAGTCATAAAGTTACCGTGGCTCGTATGTGTATATTACCATGCTACTTACACACAAGTTATCGGAATATATTTCTCAACAACATTTTTCCATTAAAAAATGTTATTACGGTGTTTGTGTGTGAGTTATCATCTCTGTAATATGTATATTATCATGCTATTTATACATAAGTTAACTGTGTATGTATTTCAACAACTTTTTTCACCGGCTAGAAGTTATCATGGTGTCTTTGCCTAAGTTATCAAGTATGCGGTGAGTATATTACCATGTGATTTACACATAAGTTAGCACGTTTGTACGAGGTATGTGGTACATATATAACCACACTACTTACCCAGAACTTATGGGAGGTATAATTCAACAACTTTATACACTAGGTCGAAAGTTAGCATGGTGATTGTACATAACTCATCATGTCTGCACTGCGTATATTACCATTTAGTTTGCACAGAAGTTATCGAGAGTATGTTTTCAAACATTTTTCTCCGAGTCAAAAGTTATCATAGTGTTCATGTGTGAGTTATCAACTCTGCGGTGCGTAATTTACCATACTTATCAAGGGGTATGTTTCAACAACCTTCTCTTGTTGGGTCGAAAGTTACCATGATGTTGGTACTAAGTTATCGGGTGCACGGTGCGTATATTATCACGATAGTTACACAAAAATTACCGAGGGTATGTTTTCAACAAAAGAAAATCCAGGTCAAAAAAATTACCGCGGTGTTTGTATGTGTGTTATCAGGTTTGCGGTATGTAAGTCATCATTTTTTTTACATAGAAAACTACCGGAATATTCTCAAAACAAACCTTTTTTCTCGGGTGACACACGAGACAATGACTGGAGTTAAAATTCAATAGGAAGTGAAACATTTATTTCTCTAAAAATTGGTCATCAAATACAGGGCATTGTTCCTTAAAAAAACTTGCTCCACATGGTTCTTCCCATCGTCGAAAGCATTGTTATTTTCCCAACTTTCGTAAAGTATAAATACAAGCTAACCTACATCAAGAACATGAGAACTGCCTTAGCCTGATGGTATTGCACAAGTATATCACGCAGCAGGTTGTAACGTTCGGATTACATATATCGTACATTAAAACCATGGTATTTTATACCCGAGGACTAAATTACTGTAGTTTGTTGTGATACTTTTTTTTTCAAATACTTTGCTGTCAAACATAGCCATAATGTTGAATTTGCAGCGAACACTAATTAAAGAACACGCGTGCACGCACGTCGTCTGTGCACCGGCCACAAACTAAGTCATTAGCGTGGGTGGTGCGTACGTGCACGACTTTATAACCAATCAATGCTTTTAAATCGACGCACGACTTGATCATCAGCGCATAGTCAACGACGTGGCAACCACAACAGCAAGCTGCTTCCATTTTCTTCTTCCATGGAATTGATCATCACACGAGGTTGCAGATTGGTCATCCAGCTCCCGAAGAAACGCTGGGAACATCGCAATGGCAATGGCGCCACCACCGCACAAGCTCGCCACGATGGTCGGCTGGTCGGCCTCGGCGTTCGTCGCCGCCGTGCTTGCCCGCCTGATCCGCAAGGGCATCGCGCTGCTGGCCGAGCTCGACGAGACCGCGGTGGGCCACCTGCGCCGCCTCGAGGGTCTCCTCGCGCCCGTCTGGCGGGTGCTCGACGCGGCCGACGCCGGCGCCATCGATTCGAGCCAGCGCCCCATCCAGGACCTGCTCGACGCGGCCTGCTCCGCGGACGACGCCCTCGACGACCTCGAGTACGTGCTCCTTCATACCGAGGTGGGCGATCCCGGGTCGAACACCAGCACGCCGGCCTCGGTCGCCGGCGCCGGCGCCACCAGGAAACCGCGCAGCCCTATGAGGTTCTTTCTGTGCTTCAGCCCACCAAGAACCGCTTCATATACTGGCAGTGGCAGCTCCCTTTGGAAAAGCTCAAGCAAGAAGAGGAGCAGCGCCGTCAATGTCAATCTGGACGGACTAAGAGAAGCGTTTGAGGCGGTGGCTCAGGCCGCCTACAGGTGCACGTCCATGTACGAGCACGTCGTGCCGAGGAAGAACTACGCCACCATCGTCTCCGTAAAATCGCCGGGGGATGCCGTACGTGACAAGTACGACATCTTCGGCAGGGAGGCCCAGGTGGACCAGATCGTGAAGGCGGTGAGGCTCGGCGACGACCTGCGTTACCGCCTTGGCGTCGGCGTGCTCCCCGTCGTCGGCGCCGAGGGGGTAGGCAAGACGGCGCTCACCCAGCTCATCTTTCACCATGAGATCATCAAGGCCGAGTTCCCCGTGCGCATGTGGGCGCACGTCTCCGGCGAGCTCCTGCTGAGTAAGCAGCTCATGCTCCAGATGATCCATCCGGTGGTCACCGGAGATGCCGGCCATGACGTCCAAGACGCCAGGGAGCTTCTGCTGGCCCAGCTGGCCGGCAAGAGGTTCCTGCTCGTGCTCGACCACGTCACAGATGTCAGTGATGCCCAGTGGAGAGATCTGATGGAGGTGCTGCAACCAGCTGCTCGGAGGAGCTTGATCATGGTGACAACTCAATCCCAAGATGCCGCCGTAGCTGTAGGGACCATGCCCCCGCTGATCCTCGGCCCTATGGCATTCGATGACTACTGGAGGATGTTCAAGCATTTCGCATTTGGGGCTGCAGATGAAGCCGAAGAAGACTGCACTCCGCTGGTGGATGAATGGGACGACCTCGAAGAGGAAGAGGAGGAGCTATCACCCATGGAGCAAATCGCACACGAGATGGCCAAGAACATGGGCTGCGCACCGTTACCGGCACGGGCAATCGGGCGTTCACTGTACTTCCGGCGGGACGAAGAAGGCCACTGGAAAGATGTGTTGGCTGACAGCTTGTGGCAGCAGGGGGACATCGGCGGGGTCTCGCCGGCGCTCTGGCTGAGCTACCAGCACCTTGATCCCCGCCTCAAGCAGTGTTTCGCATACTGTGCGGTGTTTCCGGGTGACTATGTCTTCCGAAAGGAAGAACTCGAGCAGATGTGGGTAGGACATGGGTTCATATATTCCGATGATCCTGCGGCGACATTGGAGGACGTCGCCGGCGAGTTCTTCGACGAGCTTGTCGAACGATGCTTCTTCCAGCCCCTGGGAAGGAACAGATACATTATGCACAACACGATGCAGAAGCTAGCACGAGCAGTCTCAGGGAGCCAGTTTCACATGGTCACTGATAGCTCAGGAGAAGTGCCACAGGAAGTTCGTCACCTGACAATCACAACTAACAACCTGCTGAAGCTGAAGATGGATCTGGCATTGCAGCTCTCACATCCCTCCGATCACCATTTCCTCCAGCAGGTTCGCACGATCCTGTTCTTCGAAGATTTCGGCGATTCAGATGATTTCTTGGAAGTTTTAGTCGAGATTTTCTCGATCACAAAGAGTGTGAGGGTCCTCGGCTTATCGTCTGCAAACATTTCACTTCTGCCTGCTGAGATCGGCCTGCTCCGACACCTGCGGTATCTCAACGTGTCCAGGAACAGACTCACTGAACTTCCAGATACAATGTGCCAGCTCCACCTGCTGCAGGTCCTGGACGTCAAGTGCAACTCTCCTTATCTCCGTCCTCCCAATGGCATGACAAACTTGATTCATCTGAGGCATCTCCGTGCATGTGAGGCTCTCCTTTCGGCCATACCTGACATACAACTACTCTCAAATTTGCAAGAACTGGAGGCAATCTGCATCAAGAGTGGCGCGCACGCCAATGCCCTACGCCAAATGGTACAGCTCAAAGGCGCGCTTCGCGTTGCGAATCTCCACCGGAGCGATGCTAGTGGGTCCAAGAAGGGTATCCTGAAGGGAACAAAGCACCTGAACAAATTACAGCACCTGAATAAACTACACCTGTCATGGGCTAGCAGCAGCTCTATGCCCGGAAGCAACGAGGTTTCAGTTGATGAAGAGGTGCTTGAGTGCCTGCAACCACATGAGAACATAGAGATTCTGATGGTTTCGGGCTATGCAGGAATAAGGTCCCCACCATGGATGCTGAAGACCTCTTGCTCGCTGCCGAATGTGACATCCATGTGCCTGACAGACTGCCTGAACTGGGAGAGCCTGCCTTGCCTGCATGACATGCCTTGCCTCGAGGTTCTTGAGATCAAGAGGATGCACTCTGTTAACACGGTGGGCATTTCTCAACTATCAGACCAAGAACTGTTCCCGAAGCTCAAAAGGCTCATCATCGAAGACGCTTCGCATTTCACCGGATGGTCGACCGGCAACTCGACAAGACACATGTCATTCCCCTGCCTCTGCAAGCTGGAGATAAGAAACTGTCCCAGCCTGACGACCTTCCCAGACGTTCCCCTTTCACTCACCACCATGATCATTGAAAACGTTGGTCTCGAGCTGCTGCCGATGATTCACGACAAGCAGTCATCATCAGAAGACGCGATGTCGTCAACATCAGAGGACGGCGGTAGATGGACGTCACGGCTCACCACGTTACACATACACCGGTGCCACAAGCTGAGGTCCCTGGGATCCGGCCTTCTTCAGCAGCAGCACCTCCTGCGGTCTCTCGAGGCTCTGTCGATCAAGAGCTGCGATGACGTCGCCTGCGATCTTCCCGACGGTTTCAAGGATCTCACCGCGCTGAGGGACCTCTCGCTGTACGACTGCCCGAAGCTGCTCGTCGACAAGTTCCACGCGTCGCTGCGGACGCTGGAGATCAGCGAGTGCTTCGTCGCGCGGGGCGGGTGGGTGGACGAGTACCCTTTCCTCTTCTCGGTGTGGGTGCTGAAGATCAGCGGCTGCCCGCACGTGAGCTCCGGTCATGGCGGCAAGGTTGCTGAGCCTCTGGACTGGCTGAGCTCCATGTTCAACGTGTACAGCCTTCAGTTGGAGAACACGTCGTTTGTGAGCCTGAACATGTTTGACAAGCTCCATTCTCTTGAGACACTCGAGATCGACGGGAGCCGCGGCGCGTTCTTCGACGGTTCCTGGGAGTTTGAGTGGCTGGAGAAGCTGCACACCCTGAGCATCAGAAGCTGCGGTGAACTGAGTGAGCTGCCGGAGAACCTGTACACTCTGCCTGCGCTGGAAGAGCTGTGCGTGGACAACTGTCCGGCTATTCAGGCACTGCCGGCGAACGGCTTGCCGGCGTCGCTGAAGAGGCTCTCCATATCCAAGTGCAGTCCGGAGCTGATCCAGAGGTGTCTTGAGGACGAACTTGATAGGCCCAAGATTGCCAAGGTTGGTGTTGTTTACATTGATGGACAAAATATTGCTGCTCGGCAGGAATAGCGCGACATTTTTGTTCCCCTGTATATGCATATGTAGACATTATCTAATTGATTAAGATACTCCCTCCCTTCGGAAATACTTGTCATCAAAATGAATAAAAGAGGATATATTTAGATGTATTTTAGTTCTAGATGCATCTTTTTTTGTCCATTTTGATGACAAGTATTTTCGGACGGAGGAAGTACTTATCAAATCATCCATCTGAATCGTATGAAACCTATATTATACTGCTCCTTAATGTTGGCTTAGAGCGATTGAAATGACATTGGTACCTGCAATTCAACTCTGCTCCTTTACTGTACTACATCCCCACCAACCAACGCTGCCGCTGGCCGTCGCCGCGGTGGCGGCGGGCCCACTCGCCGCGGAAGGTGCCGGGAGGGAGGCTCGCGGGGGCGCGTGACGGGGGCGCTGCGTGGAGGTCGCGGTTGCCGTCGTGCGGCGGCGCTGGACGGTCGCGGCCTTGGTCCCTGCTGGCGGGCGAGGGGCATGGGCGGCGCGGTGGAGGCGCGGTGCTGACGCTACGCGATGTGCGGGGAGGCCGGATCTCGTTCCGCGTTTTGCGGCATGCTCGATCTGCCCGTCCCTCGCTGTGTCTGGCGTGCAAGGATGCGGCTAGGCCGTCGGGTTACTGCTCCTGGCAGGGGGGAGGTGCAGGGGGCGGGAGGTGCCTCTCGGCGCGCGCGGTCGTTGCGGCGCTCGGCGGGAGACTGCAGGTGGCGCGGTGGCTGCGCTCAGTGGAGTTTACCCTTTTTTTTTTGAGTGGTAGCGGAGTTTACTGTCCGCTGTTTTTTTTTTCTTAGAAATACCCCGCCACTTTTATTAAATGTTCATAGGCACACCGCACACGAGCGGGGTACCGAGGATTACCTAGCCAAATGTGTCTACCTACATTCAAATTACATGCAAATTTGACGAGGTTGTGAGCCTCAAAATTATGGTTTCTAGACTCATGAACATAAAGCAAAACTGTTACAATGACTTGTTATTTCATGAACGATAGCAGCATGAGCTCCTCCCGTGCCCTTATTAATATCATTCACCACTGTCAAGCAGTCTGATGCCACCTTTAGCCTCTTCTCGAGAAGATCATCCGCCAATGCCAACGCTTTCCTGCACCCATAAGTTTTCAGAATAGTTGGATCTCTAATCCCATTGTATACCACCACGGAGGATCCAAGATATGTTCCAGTGTGGTCGCGACACACAGCCGCTACTGCACCTCCTCTTTTGTTACGCGCCAACGCACCGTCGACGTTGATTTTAACTACCCCCTCCACCGAAGGTAACCATTGCCGAGGAGCACTCTGCCGGCTCCCCGTTCCAGGATTTTGCCTCGCCACTTGTGAGGGAACATGATCCAGTTCAGCAATGTAGCGATCAACGAAAGCTGAAGTTTGCCCGGGCGATTGGAATACTCCTTCATGAATGGCTTGTCTCCGTGCATACCAAATCGACCAAAGGGTTACCACCATCCTCGCAAACGTGTTCTGGTCAAAATCCTCATTTAGCTGGAAAAGCCAGTTCTTTGCTCGAGGCTCCTCGTTTTCCGCCATCTTAGACACCAGGACGGGATCAGCCAGCGCCCAGGTGCACCTAGCGTGAGTGCAAGCTGGCAGTGCATGGAGCCATGAATCTGCTACCCCGCACAAAGGACACGCATCCCTGGTGGACATGTTTCTTCTGTTGAGAACATCCGTTGTCGGCAGCGAGTGGCGAGCCAAACGCCATAGAAACACACGCGGCTTCGATGGGACTTCCAGGTTCCATAAATTCATCCAATCTTTTTCCTCCTTCTCGCTGCTAGATGAGCCACTTCTCCCTTCGAGCCAATTCTCTCTTGTAATCTTTGTTTGTACCATGAACTTATATGTTGAGCTCACCGCGAATCGCCCCTTCCTATCCGGATGCCACGCCCAAAACTCATCAATGTTCCTGGTGCATACCGGAATCTTCAATATTGCCTCTGCATCCGTAGGCAGGAAAACAGTTGTGATCAATGCCGCGTTGCATGATGTCGTCGCGGGCTCGAGCAGTTCTGAGACCATCTCCGGTGGGTTTTGAACCCGAGAAACAATAGGGCCCAGGGATGCTTTTTTGGGGAATCCAATTGTGCTCCCAAATATTCGTGCTCTGCCCATTGCCGATCCTTCGAATTATTCCTTGTTTGAGGATATCTCTCCCTTCAAGCAAAGCTCTCCAAATTTGTGACCGCCGTGATCCCATCTCAGCACTAAGAAAAGTGGTGTTACGAAAATATGAGGCTTTGAGTATTCTTGCACTCAATGAAGTAGGATCATTTAGCACCCTCCACGCCTGACGTGCTAGGAGTGCCAAGTTAAAAAGTTCCAGGTCCCTAAAACCCATTCCACCTAGGTATTTAGGCCTTGTCATCACCTCCCAAGATACCCATGCCGGTTTTCTTCCTCCCTGCTTGCATCCCCCCCAGAACTTGCGAATGATAGAATTAATGTGGTTGCACAGTCCTCTGGGCAGTTTGAAACATGACATTAAATAGACGGGAATTGCTTGTGCTACTGATTTAATTAGAACCTTTTTGCCTCCTACTGACAAACACTTACCCATCCACCCTTTTACTTTATCCCATACCCGATCACTCAAGTGTTTGAAGGTACCCATCTTTGAGTGACCCACGTCAGTTGGCATTCCAAGGTATCTATCACTCAATGATTCATTTGGCACTTGTAGACAACCTTTCACTGCATCTCTAACAATTTGTGGGCACCCCTTACTAAAGAATATCGATGATTTATCTCTGTTAATTCTCTGACCCGAGGCCCTGCAATATGTATCCAATCAGTGGCGGAGCCAGTGTTGAACCATTGGGTTCAGATGAACCCAATGAAAATCGCTACCTACGTGCATGTCATGTGGGACATATAAGGCCTGACCCCAATAAAAAATTAAGCTTGACCCCATTAAGCTGCTAACGCTACATGATTAGACAAATAAAAGGCCCAAAAGCCCAGGCATCTTCGTTACTAGTACTAGGTCAATACATGTATACCGAGGAATACACGGACGGCAGCCGCACGCCTCGTCGCTTTCCAACTCGCCTCGCCTCTCTCTTCGTCGTCTCGCCAGTTTTCGTTAGGCCGTCGCTTCGGTCCTCATCTCGACACCGACGCCAGTTTTCGTTAGGCCGACAAATAACATAGAAGTGCTCAACTGCAGTCTAATTCGAGGCAGTAATATCACCTCCACATATCTTCCCTCTGAACGTTCTACCCAATCTAAATCTAATAGCCCAGTACGGGAACTTTTTGCCCTAATTTTCTAATTTTTATTTTCATGGACTTTCATTGATGCAGGCTATGGAAAGATATTTTTCAAATAAGAGAAGTCGATCACCTGATCCAGATAATGATGCGGGGACATCGAGGTCATCCGTCAGATGTAAGCAAACTGCATCAAATGTCACTGCTAGTAGTCTCCCAAAGCTTCCTATCGACAAAGAGATTAATTTAGATGAATTGCCCTACGATCCGGCTGATCGGAAGAGAATTTCGGAGTACACAAGAAATCCTAAGAAGCAAGATGAGATTAGGCGATGATATTTAACAAGGGGACCTTACAGGCCGCCGTCTACTTTTGTTTATCCATACAGGACATTGGAGATACTCCACCAAGATTTAATCCAGACTGGTTTAAAGATTATGGCCATTAGCTTGAGTATAGTGACAAGGTGCATAAGGCCTTTTGTTTGTGTTGTTATCTTTTCAGAGATAATAATGAGGAACAAGCTGGGAGTGATGCATTTGGAATTAATGGTTGGAACGGTTGGAACAAGAAAAATAGGTTGGATACCCATGAGGGTAAAGGTAATGTTAATAGCTTTCATAACGTAGCAGTAAAATGGTATGATGCTTTGATGAATCAAGATCAATCAATTCTGGTAGCTCTCGATAAGCAAACTGATCTTACAAAAAAGCAAAATCGAATTCGGCTTAATGCTTCAATTGATTCTGTTAGATACTTGTTGCATCAAGGCTTAGCTTTCCGAGGCCATGACGAAACTGAAGAGTCAAAAAATAAGGGAAACTTTCGGGAGTTGGTAAAAACTTTGGCGAATCAAAATGATGATATACGGAAGGCAGTTCTTGAGAATGCTCCATAAAATTGCAAGTGGGTATGTGGAGATATTCAGAAGGAAATTGCCAACTATTTTGCCAAGGTAGCATCATTGTTAAATTATATTTCCTACTATTTTTGTTGTCTTACAAGTTACACTAATCTCTAATGATGCTCTTATTGTTTTGCACAGATAACTTTGAATTCTATTATTGAAGAAATTGGAGGTGATGTGTTTAGTTTGTTGATTGATGAAGCTGCTGATGTGCGTGACAAAGAGCAAATGGCAGTTGCTTTGAGATATCTTAGCAAGCGTGGATTTATCATTGAACGGTTAGTTGGAGTAGTACATGTGCAAGAAACATCGGCAATATATCTTCAAGCCGCACTTCAAAAGAAAGGACATGATCTCCATTTTATTTAATGTGGTCGGAGCTTCTTGAAAAAGAAAGGACATGATCAGAGAGAAACATCGAGAGGATGTAATAAAAGCCATAGGTAGTGGGCAGATTAGCATTGGCAAGAGGGTTAAATCAAGATCAAACTCTTCAGAGAGCTGGTGACACTCGTTGGGGCCCACACTACAGAACTCTCTCAAGTCTAGTGAAGTTGTTCCCTGCAGTCATATATGTTTTGAAATATGTGGAGATAGAAGGAAAAAATGAAAATAAAAGTCAGGCGCGTGGTCTTGTATTTCGAGACCTTTGATTTTGTGTTTTATTTGCACATGATGATGCATATATTAGGAAATGCAAATACTTTGTCACATTCTTTACAAAAGAAGGATCAAGACATCCTAAATGCCATGTCACGTGTCAAGTCCACATGGAATGCGCTACAACGACTAAGGGAGAATGGATGGGACTCACTGATACAAAAGGCATATTCATTTTGTGAAGAACATCACATTGAGAAGGCGGACATGCAGGAGCAATATATCAATCGACACAAACCAAGACAAAAAACTAACAAGACAAACCTCCAGCATTACCGAGTAGAGTGTCTTAATTCTGTTATTGACTGGCAACTTCAAGAGTTTGATGAATGTTTCAATGAGGTAAATTCTGCATTACTTGGTCACATGGCTTCTTTCAACCCAAACAATGGATTTGTTGCTTTTAACTTGGATAGCTTAGTGAAGCTAGCTAAGTTTTATCTAGATGATTTTGATTCAAAAAAAAGGATGATCTTGGTCCTGAACTGGCACTTACATTGATAATGTGCGAGCGGATGAAAGGTTTGCTAATTTGGACGGGATTGCTGATCTTGCGAAGTTAATGGTGCAGACAAATAAACATGTTACTTTTTCCTTGGTCTATCATCTTCTAAAGTTAGTATTGATATTACCAGTTGCAACAACATCCGTGGAGAGATGCTTTTCAGCTATGAATGTTGTCAAGAAAAAGTTGCGCAACAAAATTGGTGATCAGTTCATGAGTGATTGTCTAATTTGCTATGTGGAGAAAGAGATGTTTTCTCCCATTAGTAATGATGTTGTGTTTGATCTTTTTAAGGCGATAAAAGATCGAAAAGGGAAGCTCTAAAATGTGAGTGACTTTACATGATTCTTTCACATGATGTCACTTTAATTTTAAACTTGTCAAACTAACTTGTTAGTTTCTTCATTGTTTTCAGAAAGATGAGAAGTTAGATCTGAAATATGAAGTTTCTTTTTGTACTACTTTTATCTATAATATGTAAACAAGTGATTTTATAATCTCATCCGATCGGTATGTTATGCACTCTTATTTTTTTAAAGTGACAAATATGTGTGATAAGTAATATCATATTCATTGTGCTTTCTTTGACTAATATAATCTCGTCGCAATTTGTCACAAAATAGGACTAAGTTCATTAATAAAAATTCATAACTAGTTAGTGAATGAACCCATTGGCGAAAATTTCTGGCTCCGCCCCTGTATCCAATAGGTTTGACACCTCCTCTGCTCCATCAACACTCGCCTTGAAAAACAGCAGGCTATCATCCACGAATAAAAGGTGGTTCACCGGCGGAGCATCTTGATGTTCTGGATGGGCCTACTTGGGGGATGTTGGGTGTCTGTGGACCGGTCTGGATGGGCTGTTCCGGGCCAAACCTGGCCACATGAGCCGGCCCGGCCCGACATGGCTGTAAAAGGGCTTGGCACACCCATGCTTCTTGGCTGGCCCATATGAGGGGTACGTGTGCATCTGGGCCAGCCCGCGTTCCTGGGTTGCAAGGCAAGGCCCACGTGATGACATGGCATGACTTGCTTTTATTTTTGAATAGCCCGAAAGGTCGAATATCAAATGGGTCAGACCGACACATTTGGATGTGTTGTGTCTCGGCCTTGATGCAAGGCACACATGTCGGCATGGCACGACCCATTTATAAACCGGCCGAGTGGACCATGCTAGCACAACTTGGCGGGTCTGACAACACGGGTTGTGTCATGCTAGCCCGAAGGCCTGGTCACGGGATCAACCTGGCACCACACGACTGCTGGTCGGCCGTGTTGCTTCCTGGCTTTGTGGGCCTCTAAGACTTTTGTTTTTAAAAATTAAAAATTCTAATCTTGAGAAAATACAAAAAATCTGTCAATTAGGAAAAAATACAGGAAAATATATTTATAAAGAAAAAACCTAGTTAGAAATTACAAGCCAAATGAGCTGCATGCAGCGTCGGGTCGTGTTGTGCAGGCCCACAATTAAAAGGGTCGTGTTGTGCTCGTCCTTAAGGCCTGCCTTTCGAGGTCAGCCTTGTTCCATGGCGATGTTAGGGAATGTAGTAATTTCAAAAAAAATCCTACGCACACGCAAGATCATGGTGATGTAGACCAACGAGAGGGGAGAGTGTCATCCACGTACCCTCGTAGACCGTAAGCGGAAGCATTATGACAGCGCGGTTGATGTAGTCGTACGTCTTCACGATCGACCAATCCTAGTATTGAACGTACGGCAACTCCGCGATCTGCACACGTTCAGCTCAGTGACGTCCCACGAACTCATGATCCAGTAGAGCTTCGAGGGAGAGTTTTGTCAGCACGACATCATGATGATGGTGATGATGAAGCTACCAGCATAGGGTTTCGCCTAAGCACTACGACGATATGACCGAGGTGGATTATGGTGGAGGGGAGCACCGCACACGGCTAAAAGATCAATGATCAACTTGTGTGTCTATGGGGTGCCCCCTCCCCCGTATATAAAGGAGTGGAGGAGGGGGAAGGACGACCCTCTACTATGGTGCGCCTTGGGGAGTCCTACTCCCCCCGGGAGTAGGATCCCCCCCCTTCCAAGTAGTAGGAGTAGGAGAGAAAGAAGGGGAAGAGAGAAGGGAAGGAAGGAGGGGGCACACCCCCTCCCCCTAGTCCAATTCGGACTAGGACTTTGGGCGGCGCGCGGCCTACCCTAGGTAGCCCCTTTCTCTCTCCCTTAAAGCCCAATAAGGCCCATATACTCCCCGGTGAATTCCCGTAACTCTCGGGTACTCCGATAAATACCCGAACCACTCAAAACCTTTGCGATGTCCGAATATAGCCTTCTAATATATCGATCCTTATGTCTCAAACATTCCAAGACTCCTCGTCATGTCCCTGATCTCATCCGGGACTCCGAATAACCTTCGGTACATCAAAACACATAAACTCATAATACCGATCGTCACAGAACGTTAAGCATGCGGACCCTACGGGTTCAAGAACTATGTAGACATGACCGAGACTCATCTCCGGTCAATAACCAATAGCGGAACCTGGATGCTCATATTGTCTCCTACATATTCTCTAAAGATCTTTATCGGTCAAACCGCATAACAACATACGTTGTTCCCTTTGTCATCGGTATGTTACTTGCTCGAGATTCGATCGTCGGTATCTCAATACCTAGTTCAATATCGTTACCGGTAAGTCTCTTTACTCGTTCCGTAATGCATCTTCCCGCAACTAACTCATTAGTCACATTTCTTGCAAGGCTTATAGTGATGTGCATTATCGAGAGGGCCCAAAGATACCTCTTCGACAATCGGAGTGACAAATCCTAATCTTGGTCTATGCCAACTCAACAAGTACCATCGGAGACACCTGTAGAGCACCTTTATAATCACCCAGTTATGTTGTGACGTTTGGTAGCACATAAAGTGTTCCTCCGGTATTCGGGAGTTGCATAATCTCATAGTCATAGGAACATGTATAAGTCATGAAGAAAGCAATAGCAATATACTAAACGATCAAGTGCTAAGATAACGGAATGGGTCAAGTCAATCACATCATTCTCTAATGATGTGAT
This sequence comes from Triticum aestivum, assembly GCF_018294505.1. Classification (NCBI taxonomy): domain Eukaryota; kingdom Viridiplantae; phylum Streptophyta; class Magnoliopsida; order Poales; family Poaceae; genus Triticum; species Triticum aestivum. The sequence goes on from NC_057795.1 coordinate 621,810,582, forward strand.
CCCGTTGATCAAATGACAACTCATGTCTATGGCTAGGAAACTTAACCATCTTTTATTCAACGAGCTAGTCAAGTAGAGGCATACTAGTGACACTCTATTTGTCTATGTATTCACACATGTACTATGTTTCCGGTTAATACAATTCTAGCATGAATAATAAACATTTATCGTGAAATAAGGAAATAAATAATAACTTTATTATTGCCTCTAAGGCATATTTCCTTCAGTCTCCCACTTGCACTAGAGTCAATAATCTAGTTCACATCACCATGTGATTTAACACCAATATTCACATCTGTATGTGATTAACACCCATAGTTCACAGCGTCATGTGATCAACACCCAAAGGATTTACTAGAGTCAACAATCTAGTTCACATCGCTATGTGATTAATACCCAAAGAGTACTAAGGTGTGATCATGTTTTGCTCGTGAGAGAAGTTTAGTCAACGGGCCTGTCACATTCAGAGCCGTATGTATTTTGCAAATATTCTATGTCTACAATGCTCTGCACGGAGCTACTCTAGCTAATTGCTCCCACTTTCAATATGTATCCAGATTGAGACATAGAGTCATCTGGATCGGTGTCAAAGCTTGCATCGATGTAACTCTTTACGATGAACTCTTTATCACCTCCATAACCGAGAAATATTTCCTTATTCCACTAAGGATAATTTTGACCGTTGTACAGTGATCTACTCCTAGATCACTATTGTACCATCTTGCCAAACTCCTGGTGAGGTACACAATAGGCCTGGTACATAGAATATCATACTTTATAGAACCTATGCCTGAGGCATAGGGAATGACTTTTCATTCTCTTTCTACTTTCTGCCATGGTCAGGTTTTGAGTCTTACTCAACTTCACACCTTGCAACACAGGCAAGAACTCCTTCTTTGACTGTTCCATTTTGAACTACTTCAAAATCTTATCAAGGTATGTACTCATTGAAAAATCTTATCAAGCGTCTTGATCTATCTCTATAGATCTTGATGCTCAATGTGTAAGCAGCTTTACCGAGGTCTTTCTTTGAAAAACTCCTTTCAAACACTCCTTTATGCTTTCCAAAAAATTCTACATTATTTCTGATCAACAATATGTCATTCACATATACATATCAGAAATGCTATAGTGCTCTCACTCACTTTCCTGTAAATACAGGCTTCACCGCAAGTCTGTATAAAACTATATGCTTTGATCAACTCATCAAAGTGTATATTCCAACTCCGAGATGCTTGCACCAGTCCATAGATGGATCGCTGGAGCTTGCACACCTTTTTAGCATATTTAGGATTGACAAAACCTTCTAGTTGCATCATATACAACTCTTCTTTAAGAAATGTCCATTTAAGGAATGCAGTTTTGACATCCAACTAACATGATTCAGACGGATTTAAGCATCACTACAGTTGAGAAAATCCCATTGTAGTCAACACCTTGAACTTGTCGAAAACCTTTTTGCGACAAGTCGAGCTTTGTAGATAGTAACACTACTATCGGTGTCCGTCTTCCTCTTGAAGATCCATTTATTTTCTATGGCTTGTCGATCATCAGACAAGTCCACCAAAGTCCACACTTTGTTCCCATACATGGATCCCATTTCAGATTTCATGGCCTCAAGCCATTTCGCGGAATCTGGGCTCATCATCGCTTCCTCATAGTTCGTAGGTTCATCATGGTCTAGTAACATGACTTCCAGAATAGGATTACCGTATCACTCTGGTGCAGACCATACTCTGGAAGACGTACGAGGTTCCATAGTAACTTGATCTGAAGTTTCATGATCATCATCATTAGCTTCCTCACTAATTGGTGTAGGAATCACTAGAACTGATTTCTGTGATGAACTACTTTCCAATTCGGGATAAGGTACAATTACCTCATCAAGATCTACTTTCCTCCCACTCACTTCTTTCGAGAGAAACTCCTTCTCTAGAAAGGATCCATTCTTAGCAACGAATATCTTGCCTTCGGATCTGTGATAGAAGGTGTACCCAATAGTTTCCTTTGGGTATCCTGTGAAGACACACTTCTCTGATTTGGGTTTGAGCTTATCAGGTTGAAAAACTTTTTCACATAAGCATCGCAGCTCCAAACTTTAAGAAACGACAACTTTGGTTTCTTGCCAAACCATAGTTCATAAGGCGTCGTCTCAACGGATTTTGATGGTGCCCTATTTAATGTGAATATAGTTGTCTCTAATGCATAACCCTAAAACGATAGTGGTAAATTGGTAAGAGACATCATAGATTGCACCATATCCAATAAAGTGTGGTTACGACATTCGGACACACGACTACGCTGTGGTGTTCCAGATGGCGTGAGCTGTGAAACTATTCCACATTGTTTTAAATGAAGGCCAAACTCGTAACTTAAATATTCTCCTCCACGATCAGATCATAGAAACTATATTTTCTTGTTACGATGATTCTCTACTTCACTCTGAAATTCTTTGAACTTCTCAAATGTTTTAGACTTGTGTTTCATTAAGTAGATATACCCATATATGCTAAAATCATCTGTGAAGGTCAGAAAATAACGATACCCGCTACGAGCATCAACACTCATTAGACCGTATACATCGGTATGTATTATTTCCAATAAGTCACTAGCTCGTTCCATTGTTCCGGAGAACGGAGTTTTACTCATCTTGCCCATAAGGCACAGTTCGCAAGCATCAAATGATTCATAATCAAGTGATTCCAAAAGTCCATCTTTAAGAAGTTTCTTCATGCGCTTTACACTGATATGACCCAAATGGCAGTGCCACAAATATGTTGCATTATCATTATCAATTTTGCATCTTTTGGCATCAATATTATGAATATGTGTATCACTATGATCAAGATTCAATAAACCATCAACATTGGGTGCATGACCACAAAAGGTTTTATTCATGTAAACAAAATAACAATTTATTCTATGCCTTAGATGAATAATCGTATCGCAATAAACATGATCTAATCATATTTATGCTCAACGCAAACACCAAATAACATTTATTTAGGTTCAGCACTAATCTCAAAAGTATAGGGAGTGTGCGATGATGATCATATCAATCTTGGAACCACTTCCAACACACATCGTCACTTCACCCTCAACTAGTCTTTGTTTATTCTATAACTCCTGTTTCGAGTTACTAATCTTAGCAACTGAACAAGGATCAAATACCTAGGGGCTACTATAAACACTAGTACGGTACACATTAATAACATGTATATCAAATATACCCTTGTTCATTTTGCCATCCTTCTTATCCACCAAATATTCAGGGCATTTCCGCTTCCAGTGACCATTTCCTTTGCAGTAGAAGCACTCAGTTTCAGGCTTTGGTCCAGCTTTGGGCTTCTTCATGAGAGTGACAACTTGCTTGTCATTCAACTTGAAGTTCCCTTTCTTTCCCTTTTCCCTTTTCTTGAAACTAGTGGTCTTGTCGATCATCAATTCTTTGATGCTCTTTCTTGATTTCTACCTTCATTGATTTCAACATCAGGAAGAGCTCGGGAATCGTTTTCGTCATCCCTCGCATACTATAGTTCATCATGATGTTCCAGTAACTTGGTGATGGTGACTAGAGAACTCTGTCAATCACTATCTTATCTGGAAGATTAACTCCCACTTGATTCAAGTGATTATAGTACCCAGACATTCTGAGCACATGCTCACTAGTTAAGCAATTCTCCTCCATCTTTTAGGCAAAGTACTTGTCAGAGGTCTCATACCTCTTGACACGGGCATGAGTCTGAAATACCAATTTCATCTCTTGGAACATCTCATATGTTCTGTGATGTTTCAAAAACGTTTTTGAAGTCCCAGTTCTAAGTCGTAAAGCATGGTGCACAAAACTATCAAGTAGTCATCATATTGAGCTAGCCAAACGTTCATAACGTTTGCATCTGCTCCTGCAATAGGTCTGTCACTTAGCGGTGCATCAAGGACATAATTCTTCTGTGCAGCAATGAGGATACACCTCAAATCATGGACCTAATCCGCATCTTTGCTACTAACATCTTTCAACATAGTTTTCTCTAGGAACATATAAAAAAACATAGGGAAGCTATAACGCGGGCTATTTGTAACGCCCCGGATTCGATGCGCCAGGTGTCTGCCAGTTATTCGCCGTCTTTGCCATGTCATTTGCTTGCGTGTTGAATTTTTCCATGTCATCATTTGCATTGTGTCATCATGTGCATTGCATTGCATTGCATACGTGTTCGTCTCATGCATCCGAGCATTTTCCCCGTTTTCTGTTTTGCGATCCGGCACTCCTATGCCCTCCGGCGTTCCCCTTTTTGTCTCTCATTGTGAGCGGGTGTTAAACGTTCTCGGAATGGACCGAGGCTTGCCAAGCGGCCTTGGTATAGCACCGGTAGACCGCCTGTCAAGTTTCGTGCCATTTGGAGGTCGTTTGATACTCCAACGGTTAACCGGGTAACCGTAAAGCCCCTTTCGTCTTGCGGCCCAACACCACCTCCAAAGTGGGCCAAAACACATCTAACTCCCCTCCATGCTCTTTGTCGTTCGATCACGATCGCGTGGGCGAAAACCGCTCCTCATTTGGACTCTCCTAGCTCCCTCCACCTATAAAAACGTCCTCCCCGTCCATTTTCGCAGGCGAAACCCTAGCCATCTTCATCCTCGCGCCGCCGGACACGTCCGCCCAAGCCGGACATGTCCGCCGGCCACCTCGCTCCGCCCAATCCAGCGCTGCCACGTATCCCCGCCGCCGCTCCCGGCCAGTGGCGTTGCGCCACGTCACCCCGCTCCTTCCCACCGCGCCTCCTCTCTCTCCCCGCGCCGCGCCAGGCCCTGCGGGCCCAGATCCGGCCCGCCAGGCCCAGCCGCCGCTGTCGTGCGCTCGCGAGACGGCCCGTGCCGCCCGGCCGTGCCCCGCCGCCTCCCGCACCGGCCCGGCCGCCCTCCGCCGCCCGGCGCCGCCCGCCGCGGCCTCCGCCTCCTCCCGTCGCCGCGCCGGCGTCCCTCCGCCCGCAGCGCGACCTCGCCAGAGCTCCTCCGTGCGCCGCACCGCCGAGCCCATCCGGTCCGGGGCCATCTCCTCGTGCCGCCCTCGACCTCCCGCGGCCATCTCCGGCGATGCTCCGGCCATCATCGTTTTCCGTGCGAAGGTTGACTTTCCCCCTCTGAAAATTCTGCAAAGTCCCCGAATCTGTGACATTATTATGCCATGTTCATCGCATCGTATCCTTGCATCCGTAGCTCCGTTTCCTTTGTGTAATATGTCAAATTGTTCGCCTCAACGAGTACTTCATTTCATTCCATTGCATCATGTTCATTTGAGTTCATCTTGATGCCTGAATCATTGTTGCAAGAGTGCTTCATAATGTTGTCTGTTGTCTGTTAACAGAACATGCTCATTGGTCATTTTTGTCATGATTGATGTGTGCATCCTATAAGGTTGATGTCTACATGTGTTTTGATCTATGCCATGTCTTCTTTACAGAGGTGCTTACCATGTATTTTTGTGATCAATGTGGTGACTAGCACAAGCATGCAAACTAGGCATCGTGATGTTGTTGATTTTAGTCCCTGTTCTGCTGTTATTTTGATGCCATGTAAACATGATGCTACAGAGAGATCCATGCATTTTTTGAGATACTTCAGTAAGGGTGTTTTGAACATATGGTTATCCTCTGTCCATTCATGCCCCTGGTAGCAATTATGGAGTAGTCTAGCATGTCATTTTCGTGCTCTACTTTTGCTACAAAATGTTTCCTGGCAGATTGTTTACATGTTATTCAATTTTGCCAAGGTTATTATAGTTGATCCTTGCATGCTATGAACTTGTTCTTGCCTTGGTTTTTTTCATAAACATGTCTTCTTGCTGATGCTATGCTTATATTGTCATGCAATGACTTGTGGTGAGTGAATCGAGCTTGTTAAGTAGTGTACTCGCTGTTGTTGTTTTGCTAGACCGAATCTGTTATTTCGTGATGCCATGTAAACCTGATCCTACTAGTCATTCTATGCATAATATGGAGATTTTCACTAAATATGTTTTGATCTACATGTCATGCTATATCCATTCATGCCCCTGGTTGCAATTATAGCTTGCTGTAGCTTGTTCATATCTTGCTCCAAAGTTGCTTGATAATGTTGTTGTCAGCCTATTAACATTAAGTTCAGTTGTTTGCCATGTGTTTTCCTAGTGTTCCATGCACCCTATGAACTTGCTATTGCCATGCTTAGCTTCACAAACATGCCTTCTTACTGTTGGTTGCATTGCCATGCCATGTATTGCTCTGTAGTGAGTTGCACAAGCTCATTTACATGCCTTCATAATTCTGTTCCTGCCATGTTTGAATCTGTAATATAACTTGCCATGTTTACGTGGGTGCCATCTTAATTTCTGATCCTTTTTGGCTTATGGTCAGTAAGGGACTTTTGATCTATGAATTTAGTAGATTCATTCCATGCCTTTTTTTGCCATGATATGTTCCTGTAACATGTTGTTTGATAGCTCTAAACATTGCAACATGATGTTATTTTCTGCAAAGCCTGAACTGTTATTATTTGCAATCTTGCCATGTGTGTCTGAGCATGTTCTAGTGATTTCTGGAGATAGCTCAGTGTTCATGTTTTGTTATGCTTTACCTGTACATCATGCCCATGCCTTTTGTTTTCATGTAGAGATGCTGTAGCATATTGTTTTGGTGCTTGCAATATGCCTAGTTGCTGTTTTGGACAGATTGTTGTCATAACTTGTATAGTGTGTGTGTTGAACCGTTGCTCCGTTTTGAGTGTGCTCTATATGAAACTTGCTTAGAATTGCATGTAGTTTCATATTATCATGTTGCATCCATGTTTTGAGGTGTTTGCTTGATGTTTGGGTGTATTTTGCATCAATGCCATGTTGATCTTGTTTTGCTCATATCTTCTAGGCCGTAGCTCCGAACTAAATAAACTTTATATGTAACTTGACTAGAATCTCGTGCAGTTCATCTTTGTGCATCTTAACTTGCTATTTAACAACTTGAACATAAGGTTTATTCAGATCTGGTCCAATTTCGAAACTTGCATATGAGGACTTACCGGAATTGTTATATGTTGTTCCCGGCCTCATTTAAACTTGCCTTGATGTGTTGCTCTTGTTTGCCTCATCTCTTGCCATGAGTAGCTTCGTGTAGCTTTGTCATGCATCATGCTTGTTTGTGCATCATGCCTTGTTCATGTGTGATGTGTTTACCTTGTTGTGTGTTTCTTCTCGATAGTTCCTGTTTCGTTGCGATCGTGAGGATTCGTTCGTCTACGCTTGGTTCGGCTTCATCCGTTCGTCTTCTTCATGGACTCGTTCTTCTTCCTTGCGGGATTTCAGGCAAGATGACCGCTACCCTGGATCTCACTACTATCATTGCTATGCTAGTTGCTTCGTTCTATCGCTATGCTGCGTTACCTATCATTTACTCTTCAAGCCACCCAAATTGCCATGAACCTCTAACCTTTGATACCTTTCCTATGCAAACCGTTGTTTGGCTATGTTACCGCTTTGCTCAGCCCTCTTATAGCGTTGCTAGTTGCGGGTGAAGTTGATGATTTCTCCATGGTGGACAGGATTTTGGTTGAGATATCACAATATCTCTTATATTATTAATGCATCTATATACTTGGTAAAGGGTGGAAGACTCGGCCTTATGCCTGGTGTTTTGTTCCACTCTTGCCGCCCTAGTTTCCTTCATACCGGTGTTATGTTCCCGGATTTTGCGTTCCTTACGCGGTCGGGTGATTTATGGGACCCCCTTGACAGTTCGCTTTGAATAAAACTCCTCCAGCAAGGCCCAACATTGGTTTTACCATTTGCCTCACCACCACCTACTTTTCCCTTGGGAGTTGCTCTCTCGAGGGTCATCTTTATTTTAGCCCCCCCCCCCCCCCGGGCCAGTGCTTGTCTAAGTGTTGGTCCGAACCGAGTAGACTGCGGGGCCCCCTCGGGGAAACTCGAGGTCTGGTTTTACTCGTAGGATGTCTCATCCGGTGTTGCCCTAAGAACGAGATATGTGCAGCTCCTATCGGGATTGTCGGCGCATTGGGCGGCTTTGCTGGTCTTGTTTTACCATTGTCGAAATGTCTTGTAAACCGGGATTTCGAGTCTGATCGGGTCTTCCTGGGAGAAGGTATATCTTTCGTTGATCGCGACAGCTTATCATGGGCTAAGTTGGGACACCCCTGCAGGGTATAATCTTACGAAAGCCGTGCCTGCGGTTATAGGCCGATGGGAATTTGTTAATGTCCGGTTGTAGATAACTTGACACCAGATCCGATTTAAAACGCATCAACCGTGTGTGTAGCCGTGATGGTCTCTTTTCGGCGGAGTCCGGGAAGTGAACACGGTTTTTGGGTTATGTCTGACGTTAGTAGGAGTCCAGGATCACTTCTTGATCATTTCTAGCTTCACGACCATTCCATTTGCTCTCTTCTCGCTCTTATTTGCGTATGTTAGCCACCATATCATGCTTAGTTGCTGCTGCAACCTCACCACTTTACCCCTTCCTTTCCCATTAAGCTTTGCTAGTCTTGATACCCATGGTAATGGGATTGCTGAGTCCTCGTGGCTCACAGATTACTACAACAACAGTTGCAGGTACAGGTTTCGCGATGATCATGACGCGATAGCGATGTTTGCTTGTGTTGGAGTTTCTTCTTCTGCTTCTTCTTCGATCAGGGGATAGGTTCCAGGTCGGCAGCCTGGGCTAGCAGGATGGATGTCGTTTGAGCTTATGTTTGTGTTTCATCCGTAGTCGGATGTTGCTCTTATGTATGATGTATTGTTGTATTTGTGTGGCATTGTATGCCTCTTGTATGTATCCCCATCTATTATGTAATGTTGATGTAATGATATCCACCTTGCAAAAGCATTTCAATATGCGGGTCTATCCTTGGTGGGACCTTCGAGTTCCTTTTGGATAAGGTCGCATATTGGGCATGACAAGTTGGTATCAGAGCCTCGACCGACCCTAGGAGCCCCCTTGATTGATCGTGTAGTTTGGCCATTGTTGAGTCTAGAAGAAAACTGTTTTCGGAGTCTAGTTATATCGGAGAGTAGGAATTCTTTTACTCCTCAGCCCCTTCGTCGCTCTGGTAAGGAATCTTGATGTAGGTGTTTTGAACTACTCCTCTTCCCTTTCAAATTTTCTTTAGGATCACGCAGTTGGTTTTCCGATCGTTGGTTCTCTGCTCTTTCTATCCGGTGCATTTCTCGTCAAGTTGACTCGAGCCTCTTCATCTTTGCCAAGTTCAATCCTCAGTTGTTTTCTTTTCCCACCCGCCCTCCCTTCTTCTTCTCAGAGCCGGAGTCCGTAATCGAGTATCCATCCTACTCGTGCGAAGTCTTTGCTTTCTTTCCTCAATGATTTCAACTGGTGTTTTTTTTCTCTTCAAGTTATTCGTCGATTTCCCCTTCCAAGTTACCTTTGTTTTCCCGCCCTCCAAACCTCTTCTTCCCGGAGCTTGAATCTCTTTCGAGCATCAATTCCATTCGTGCGGAGTCTCTTCAGTCTTACCTCAATTATTTCAACCGGTGAATTCTCGTTTTGTTCGACATTCTTCATCTCTTATTCTTCTCCGGTGGATTCAATTCCAATTTTCGATAGTGATTATATTCTTTCCCTCAATTCAAGTTTTTCGGTGTTGATCGCATTCTTTCCCTCAGCTCAAGTGTTTTCCCTGCTCGTTCGCCTCTCGCCAGTTTGTCCTTCCGGAGTGCTCAAGACATATCAAGAGATTCGTCTGTGTTCCAATTAATTCGAGGTTGTCACCTCATTCAAATATTTCAATTGTTCCGGTGCATCATTGATCTCTTCAACAATCCTTTTCAATGGTGTTATCTCTTTAGTGGGCCCTAACCCACAGGTCTTTTCCTAGGATCTTACCTGACTCTTCTAATTCCCCCGGAGTTATTCTCAAATTCTTTTCAAGTGTGACGTAAGAATGAATTTCATCAGTCAGATGCCTTCTCCAAGATCGCTTTCAAATTCTTTTCATCTCGGGCTCTACCTTTCCTATTTTTCATTATTCCGGAGTTTCTCAACAATTTTGGTGTTGTTTCTCGTCGTCATTTGAGGATTGAAGAAGAGTTTTTCCATCTTGCCCATTCTCCCGGAGATTCGTGGTTCTAGCTTCATGTTATCCTCTCGATTTATTCCATTTGTCAGATAATTCTTTTCATCCATCCGGAGTATGTCAGAAGTTGTATTCCCGTTTCTTTTCACCGGAGGCCGTCGTTCAAGAAGAATTCTTCGCCCTCATCATTCTAGCTATCGTCCTCTAATTATCCCAGTGCTTCGTTCAAGTGTTCTTTAATCACATTGTCATCTCTTCGTTCTTGTGCATCTAAATCCCCTTGAGCATATTTGTTCTTCTTATTCTTCTCGGCGATTCATCCTCTTTAGTCAGTCATTTTCGAATTCTATGGTGGTTCGTTCAAGATTCTTTTCTTTGATTGTCATTTTAATTCATTCATTCTTTCCAGTTCTACCGGTGGTTCATGAAGACTTTCTCAAGTTATGGGCTATGTTCCCCCTTAATCCTTTTCCAACGAGAATAAGTAGTATGCAAAATCCATTGCTTGTCATCAATTTAATTTGATGAAGGATAAGCATATAATAAATCTTATTCTTATTTCATCCAAGTGAGTAATCCCTTCCTTCAGAGTTTGTTCTTAATGAATAAATTCTAGTTCCAAGTGTTTCCCATCTTTTCTTTTCCGGAGTTCAAATTTTCCTCGGCTATTTTGTCGGAACCTCCATCTAAATCATCGCAAGGATCATCTTATTCTTTCATCCTTTATTCTATCTCATCATCCTTTTGTACCGGAGTTCTTCATGGTGGTTCTTCATGATTTAATTCATTCTTCAAGTGTTCATCAAGATTCTTGTTGGTAGAGTTCAAGCATCTTTTCGTATCGCGTCTCGAAGTGCAATTAATTCTCTGTATTCTTTTGAAGTGGAGTTTTGCATTTCTTTGTTCCTCTCAGCTATCCAATCATTTCGGTTTGTGGCCGGTTATCACCTTATCATCTTCAGATGTTACCTATAAGTCCACGACAAGCTTATTCTTTTCGTTGTTGAATTTTCTCAACAACTCCATTCAATCTTTTCTTCTAAGTTTGCTTTCTATTTCATTCGTGGCACAAGTTGTCATTTTCTTCTCCGTTCTTTTCATTCAACTCTTTTAATTCTTTCCGGAGGTTTTGTGTCATGTCTTCATCAAGTATCATTCCATCCTCTCTAGTTCGTGTTCTATTCTTTCCTTGTTCAACCGGAGTGTTGTCTAAATCCTTCAGTCTTATTCGTTTCTTATCTCGTTGTAACCGGAGTGGTTTCATAGTCTATCTGATTCCATGAGCATTTGATTCTCGTCATTCTCGTCGTTCCTCTCTTCTTCTCGAGTGCTCTCGATTCTTTGCTTCTTCTCTTGAGTTCTTGTTTCACCTCTTCCCTTTTTCCTTCCGTCTCGGTCCTAAGATCTCGGGACGAGATCTCTTGTTAGTGGAGGAGTGTTGTAACGCCCCAGATTCGATGCGCCAGGTGTCTGCCAGTTATTCGCCATCTTTGCCATGTCATTTGCTGGCGTGTTGCATTTTGCCATGTCATCATTTGCATTGTGTCATCATGTCCATTGCATTGCATTGCATACATGTTCGTCTCATGCATCCGAGCATTTTCCCCGTTGTCCGTTTTGCGATCCGGCACTCCTATGCACTCCGGCGTTCCCCTTTTTGTCTCTCATTGTGAGCGGGTGTTAAACGTTCTCGGAATGGACTGAGACTTGCCAAGCGGCCTTGGTATAGCACCGGTAGACCGCCTGTCAAGTTTCGTGCCATTTGGAGGTCGTTTGATACTCCAACGGTTAACCGAGTAACCGTAAAGCACCTTTCGTCTTGCAGCCCAACACCCCCTCCAAAGTGGCCCAAAACCCATCTAACTCCCCTCCATGCTCTCGGTCGTTCGATCACGATCGTGTGGGCGAAAACCGCTCCTCATTTGGACTCTCCTAGCTCCCTCCACCTATAAAAACGTCCTCACCGTCCATTTTCGCAGGCGAAACCCTAGCCATCTTCATCCTCGCGCCGCCGGACACGTCCGCCCAAGCCGGACATGTCCGCCGGCCACCTCGCTCCGCCCAATCCAGCGCTGCCACATCTCCCCGCCACCGCTTCCGGCCAGTGGCGTTGCACCACGTCGCCCCGCTCCTCCCCACTGCGCCTCCTTTCTCTCCCCGCGCCGCGCCAGGCCCTGCGGGCCCAGATCCGGCCCGCCAGGCCCGGCCGCCGCCGCCGCGTGCCCGCGAGCCGGCCCGTGCCGCCCGGCCGCGCCCCGCCGCCTCCCGCTCTGGCCCGGCGACACCCCGCTGCCCGGCGCCGCCCGCCGCGGCCTCCGCCTCCTCCCGTCGCCGTGCCGGCGTCCCTCCGCCCGCAGCGCGACCTCGCCGGAGCTCCTCCGTGCGCCGCGCCGCCGAGCCCATCCGGTCCGGGGCCATCTCCCCATGCCGCCCTCGACCTCCCGCGGCCATCTCCGGCGATGCTCCGGCCATCATCGTTTTCCATGCGAAGGTTGGCTTTCCCCCTCTGAAAATTCTGCCAAGTCCCCGAATCTGTGGCATTATCATGCCATGTTCATCGCATCGTATCTCTGCATCTGTAGCTCCGTTTCGTGCGTGTAATATGTCAAATTGTTCGTCTCAACGAGTACTTCATTTCATTCCATTGCATCATGTTCATTTGAGTTCATCTTGATGCATCAATCATCGTTGCAAGAGTGCTTCATAATGTTGTCTGCTGTCTGTTAACAGAACATGCTCATTGGTCATTTTTGTCATGATTGATGTGTGCATCCTATGAGGTTGATGTCTACATGTGTTTTGATCTATGCCATGTCTTCTTTACAGAGGTGCTTACCATGTATTTTTGTGATCAATGTGGTGACTAGCACAAGCATGCAAACTAGGCATCATGATGTTGCTGATTTTAGTCCCTGTTCTGCTGTTATTTTGATGCCATGTAATCATGATACTACAGAGAGATCCATGCATTTTTTGAGATACTTCAGTAAGGGTGTTTTGAACATATGGTTGTCCTCTATCCATTCATGCCCCTGGTAGCAATTATGGAGTAGTCTAGCATGTCATTTTCGTGCTCTACTTTTGCTACAAAATGTTTCCTAGCAGATTGTTTACATGTTATTCAATTTTGCCAAGGTTATTGTAGTTGATCCTTGCATGCTATGAACTTGTTCTTGCCTTGGTTTGTTTCATAAACATGTTTTCTTGCTGATGTTATGCTTATCTTGTCATGCAATGACTTGTGGTGAGTGAATCGAGCTTGTTAAGTAGTGTACTCGCTGTTGTTGTTTTGCTAGACTGAATCTGTTATTTCGTGATGCCATGTAAACCTGATCCTACTAGTCATTCTATGCATAATCTGGAGATGTTCACTAAATATGTTTTGATCTACATGTCATGATATATCCATTCATGCCCCTGGTTGCAATTATAGCTTGCTGTAGCTTGTTCATATCTTGCTCCAAAGTTGCTTGATAATGTTGCTGTCAGCCTATTAACATTATGTTCAGTTGTTTGCCATGTGTTTTCCTAGTGTTCCATGCACCCTATGAACTTGCTATTGCCATGCTTAGCTTCACAAACATGCCTTCTTACTGTTGGTTGCATTGCCATGCCATGTATTGCTCTGTAGTGAGTTGCACAAGCTCATTTACATGCCTTCATAATTCTGTTCCTGCCATGTTTGAATCTGTAATATAACTTGCCATGTTTACGTGGGTGCCATCTTAATTTCTGATCCTTTTTGGCTTATGGTCAGTAAGTGTGACGCCCCCGATTCAATCGTACACTAATCATGCACGCAAATGTGTACGATCAAGATTAGGGACTCACGGGAAGATATCACAACACAACTCTAAAACATAAATAAGTCATACAAGCATCATAATACAAGCTAGGGGCCTCAAGGGCTCGAATACAAGTGCTCGATCATAGACGAGTCAGCGGAAGCAACAATATCTGAGTACAGACATAAGTTAAACAAGTTTGCCTTAAGAAGGCTAGCACAAACTGGGATACAGACCGAAAGAGGCGCAGGCCTCCTGCCTGGGATCCTCCTAAACTACTCCTGGTCGTCGTCAGCCGGCTGCACGTAGTAGTAGGCACCTCTGGTGTAGTAGGGGTCGTCGTCGACGGTGGCGTCTGGCTCCTGGGCTCCAGCATCTGGTCGCGACAACCAGGTAGAAAGAAAAGGGGGGAAAAGGGGGAGAAAAGCAACCGTGAGTACTCATCCAAAGTACTCGCAAGCAAGGAACTACACTACATATGCATGGGTATATGTGTAAGGAGGCCATATCAGTGGACTGAACTGCAGAATACCAGAATAAGAGGGGGATAGCTAGTCCTATCGAAGACTACGCTTCTGGCAGCCTCCGTCTTGAGCATGTAGAAGAGAGTAGATTGAAGTCCTCCAAGTAGCATCTCCAAGTAGCATCTCCAGTAGCATCGCATAGCATAATCCTACCCAGCGATCCTCCCCTCGTCACCCTGTGGAAAAGCGATCACCGGGTGTCTGTGGAACTTGGAAGGGTGTGTTTTATTAAGTATCCGGTTCTAGTTGTCATAAGGTCAAGGTACAACTCCAAGTCGTCCTATTACCGAAGATCACGGCTATTCAAATAGATTAACTTCCCTGCAGGGGTGCACCACATAACCCAACACGCTCGATCCAATTTGGCCGGACACACTTTCCTGGGTCATGCCCGGCCTCGGAAGATCAACACGTCGCAACCCCACCTAGGCACAACAGAGAGGTCAGCCCGCCGGTCTAAATCCTATGCGCGCAGGGGTCTGGGCCCATCGCCCATTGCACACCTGCACGTTGCGAGGGCGGCCGGAAGCAGACCTAGCAACCTCCATTACAAAGGAAGTCACGTTACGCGGTCCAATCCGGCACGCGCTGCTCCGTCGCTGACGTCAAGAAGGCTTCGGCTAATACCACGACGTCGAGTGCCCATAACTGTTCCCGCGTAGTTGGTTAGTGCGTATAGGCCTGTAGCCAGACTCAGATCAAATACCAAGATCTCGTTAAGCGTGTTAAGTATCCGCGAACGCCGAACAGGGCTAGGCCCACCTGTCTCCTAGGTGGTCTCAACCTGCCCTGTCGCTCCGCCACAAAGTAACAGTCGGGGGCCGTCGGGAACCCAGGCCCACCTCTACCGGGATGGAGCCACCTGTCCTTTCAGCCCCCTCATCAGAATCACTTGCGGGTACTCATCGAGCTGACCCGACTTTAGTCACCATCTGTATAATATGTATGTATGTATAGTATATACCCGTGATCACTTCTCGAGTGATCACGGCCCAATAGTATAGCAAGGCAGACTGACAAGAATGTAGGGCCAATGATGATAAACTAGCATCCTATACTAAGTATTTAGGATTGCAGGTAAGGTATCAACAGATGTAGCAACAATGTTAGGCTATGCATCAGAATAGGATCAACGGAAAGCAGTAACATGCTACACTACTCTAATGCAAGAAGTATAGAGGAGAATAGGCGATATCTGGTGATCAAAGGGGGGGCTTGCCCGGTTGCTCTAGCAAGAAGGAGGGGTCGTCAACACCGTAGTCGAACTGGGGTCGCCGGCAGTCTCGGGGTCTACCGGAAAGAAGTAACGGAGGGGGAACACACAATAAATAACAAAGCAATCAAAGCATCACAAAGCGTAAAAAGACAATACGCGGTGTTCGGTGTGCCCTAACGCGGTAGTAGGTGATACCGATGAGGGGGGAAACAACCGGGAAAGTATCCCCGATGTTTCGCGTTTTCAGACAGCTGAACCGGAGGGGAAATGTTGTAGGTTCACTATGCTAGGGACGCATGGCAGACGAACGGGCTTCGTGTCTGGATTCGTCTCATCTTCTGAGCAACTTTCATGTAGAAAGTATTTTCATCTGAGCTACGGTTTATTTTATATGTTTTTCTAAAGTTTTAAATCATTTTAGAATTTATTTAATTATTTAAATCAAACATTATCCATAACAGCGAAAGGTGATGTCAGCATGACATCACCATGACGTTAGCAGGTCAAACCCAGCTGACCAGAGTCAAACCTGGCATGTGGGTCCAATGGGACCCACCTGTCATTGACTAACACTAACTAAACAGGTTTAACTAGTTTAGTTAATTGAT